>NC_041387.1:373733814-373838379 GCF_002162155.2 Triticum dicoccoides
CCCAACAATGACAGTAGAAGGGTGACAGCTCAATTTGATCTTAATCTATCAATTGGTTTCTCGCTCAAACATTGTGTCTCTGTGCCTTGCTCAGACATACTCGGTACATCTTTCTCTCTATAGCCCCCATGATATGTAGACTTCTTGCGCGCGCACAGCTGTAGTGACGATGACGCTGAACCTAGTGTGCCTTGTTTTTACCAGCCTCATGAGATAATTTTCACCCTGTTTTCCATTAATTAACAAGGCAGCCTTTTCTTTGTTACTACTAGTGAATCTGAAATCATTCTGGGCAGACATAAAATATATCACTTCAACCCAATTATCACAGTAACTATTTTAAAAGAAACTATCTAGATGCCTGTGCGTTGCACAGAACATCAAGATGCATTTGTATGAGTAGTTTATCTTGTGAGAGAAAAGGATGAACGAGGCAAGGCCTTATTTGCAAACGTGGAGAGGGGTGTGGGTATCTTTTTGTAAAATTGCCATAGTTTCCTTCCTATGTGTTAGATATAAATTCGACTGCCTATATTGCAGGATGGCACGCACACCATCATCACCAACTCTGTTTTCTACTCCCTCCATTCCTAAATATTTGTCTTTTAGAGATTTCAACAAGTGACTACATACGGAGCAAAATGAGTGAATCTACACTCTAAAATATGTCTACATACACATCCGTATGTGGTAGTCCATTTGAAATCTGAAAAGGACAAATATTTAGGAACGGAGGGAGTAAAGAGTAGACATGGAGATATATCTCCAGCATGGTCCACAACGAAAATGTGTTGGACTGGTTAGCGTCGGATGCTCGCAACGCGATGACCTGATTTCGAATTCTGTCTTTCACTTTAGATTTTTATATTATATATTATTTAATATATACTCCCTCCATCCCAAAATTCTTGTCTTATATTTATCTAGATACGGATGTATCTAACACTAAAACATAATTAGATACATCCATATTTAGACAAATCTAAGACAAGAATTTTGGGACAGAGGGAGTACTTATTTCGCTACTGTACTGGCAGTGGAACACATAGAGTACTTAGAATACAAGATTAAGGATGGACTTGTTTCCTTTTAACTTTCTGTACGAAGCTCTAGCCACCCTGCAAGTCACGTGTACACTGTACATGCAATTAACTTTTAATAGAGGGAGAATCATACACGCAATTAACTCAAATGGATTGGATGTGACTCTATTATTTCCAACATAAGAGCATCTCCAACGGCAGACGGCAAATTTCCTACTGCTTCCTTCCGCGGAGGACGACAACAAACGCCAGTGGCATACATTTTCACAACTCTAACCAACCAGAGGAAATTCATGCAAACACGGAATGATTTCATATAAGCATGAAGGATTTCGTATAAAAAGCCGGATCTTCATATAAACATGATGGATTTCATTACATTTACATGAACTAAGCGGTGCTAATCCGACTCTCATGGTATAATTAATACAGTACCTAATCTAAATGGTCGCCTGCGGATCCATTTGTCTTCCTCATGTCCGGCAAACACTTGCGGGGTCAACGAAGGTCCTCGGAAGAGATGAAGCAACAAAGAAACCACCTGAATACGCAGTAGTCGCCTCGGTGGTGGCTTTCATGGGATCCAAGTGGCGGCGGCCTCCCATGTTCTACTTCTCCTCAATGATGGCGACGGACATGGAGAAGCTAGCCACCAAGTCGTAACTCTCCATGCACCCGGCTTCTGTCTCTGCCTACATGGCGCTGCCCCAAGCACGGGAGGCACGCCCGCAGGCATGGGAGGCGCGCCCACAGACACGGGAGGCGCGACCACCGTAGGCACTGTGTGGTGCGGTACGACGCAACAGCGATGATGCCTATGTCGCTGTGCTTGCCATCGTGCCGGCGTGGAGCAATTCGCCACTCCTCATCGAGCTGAACTGGAGCGGCAAGTTGTTGAACCATGCGTCGGCTTGGGGTGGCAACTGGCTCCATCGGGCAAAGCAAGGTTGGTAAAGCATCGAGCGGCCTCGCCCGTATCCGGAGGGCTCAGCGGGCCACCCAGTCGGGTAGTATGCCGGAGAACGGCTCCTCGGAAGCCATTGGAAGAGTGGAGAAAATGGTGAAGGAGGAGATGGGGGAGCGGCAGAGGGGTGCGATTCTTGCCCGCTGTCTGTCTAGCCTCATTTAAAAAGAGGGCGGACAGTAGGAGCTTGGCCAGCGTCTGGCCTCGTTTAAACTGAGGGCGGACGGGAGGAGCTCGGCCGGCATTGCATTTAATTCCAGCCCTCTAATGAACGGACGTGTGGCCGGAGTAGGTTTCTCGGTTTGCATGCGGGTTTAATGGAGGTGAGGAGGCGTGTTCAGCCGGGCATGCAGCGAACGGTGCAGTACTATTCGATTTGACAGCAGACGGCATAGTTCCCAATACGACTTTAATGCAGACGAGGGAGAGGGTAGTGGTTCCCGAAATGTTGAACGGCCAATGATGCATCCTCCTTCAATTAGCATCGTGAATGCATGTGGGAAGTAATGAGAGGAGGACCGGGAAAAGAGGCAGCACGATGTGAATGCAATGCAGTTTACACTAATATAAAGGCGCCCCTCCATTCCAATGCATCTACCACATCGTACGCACCTAAGCATTTGCCTAAGCACCTACACTAAGCGCAAAAATGCTCACTCCGGACCCATGGTAGCGATGCGTGCAAGCGGCCAGCGGCTGTGCCAGATGGTCCACGACGCCAGCATGAGGCATGGCATTGAGGATCATCTCCAGACGATGTTGGTGACCGTCTGGTGGACGACCATCATCGACGCCAGCTACGACTCTCACTTGGACCAGATGATCGTTGCAACCAACAACAAGTTCACCGTCGTGAAGAAGCTCGCGGACGACATCACCGTACTCCTCTAGTCCGCGCGCCCTGTGACTGCCTGCCGACACCATGAAGAATGACCACCTGGAGGTCGTGCTCACCGCGATGAGCCTCGCCCTGCAAGAATTCGTCGACCTACACATCCACGTGTATGAGCAAATCGTGTACATAGGTATCTTCTAGGCCAGTGAGAACGCTACGACGTTGGCCTTCCTCAACCGGCTGGAAGCCCTGGATGCCTTTGCTGAGAAGCACCTTAACCTCGCCACAAAGCTGCCGCTCCTTAGCTGTTGGTCGGTGGTCCGGCGCACTGAGTTGAGGAGGAGGAGGTCGTACGTTGTAGGATGCATCTTTCTTCTTGCCTCCTATGACCACCACTGTGATTGCATCATCGTGTCCTTAATTCTTATTGTGCTATTGCATTCTCGTTCCAGTCAATACAGACATGTGTGATCCCTTTGCTTAATTATATGCATCACTGTAACTAGTACTACATCCGTCAATTTATAAGTTGTGCTTACCTTTTCCATCATCTTCGTGCAACGCACGGGCATCTTGCTAGAAACACTAGAACATGTCGGACCGCATGTGACCAAACCGATGATGCGCCAACCTAGCTACTACCCTACTTATCTGGTAGAAAAAGCCCCGCCCTAGCATTTCCAATCATTATTTCTATCTATCGATCGTGCCAAGGAGTAGAACCAAATGTTATAATTTATACATGTTTCTCTACTCCTACTCCTGTAAAGACTCAGTTGGCAATGGTGGTGTGTCTTCCATCCGTCGTTTCTGACCATTAGATCTGCATCTAACGGCTGTGAGGTAAGTTGTGCATTTTTACAACAATAGCCCACTTCTCTACTCCAATTTGCAGAAAACCCCTTATTATCTTGAAAACAACCACATACCTCCCTCACCTCATCAAAACTGCCTGAGAAATATATTTTGAGTGAAAATTAATATATTTTTAGTGGTATATATGTATATCAAAACAAGAGTGTTTTCTTTCAAGTTTGTGAACAAGTACTACTATTCTATTACTTTGGGTTTGTCGCAACGCACGGTCACATTGCTAGTAAAAGGAAAAGGACTACCATGTTCGCGTCGCACCCCCACATACCCGGGAATCGAGAGTAGTCCACGACCCATCCCGCGCGCCACATAGCTAGGGAAGGCGTGTTGACTAGCATTTTCACTTTCATGTGGGACCGCAATTGAGCAAACCGACTATTGGCAAACCGCACTCCGCCCGCCGTGTTGGAATGTAGAAACGAGGAGGGGAAGATCTAGCTGTAGCACGGAAGCCAAGAAATTTGGTGTTAGATGGGGCTTGTTGATAGAGTAGGAGCATTCCGTACTACTACTCCTACTAGTATGAAGTTTGTACTACAACTAGTACTGCCACTATACAACTAGGTACGTGCACGGCATAGCATCGTAGGAACAAAAAAGGAAGATCTTGTTTTGGGTGATTTATCTTTTTTCAATCAACGTAGTATGAATAATATGATGTGGGGGCACCCATGAAGCTTATGTGGCTTGGTTGCATGGCTAGGAAAGGCTAGAGAAAAACAAATAGATAACGTGTTTAGAGTGCACTCCACTAAATAGATATACGTTGGATCCATTGCAACGCACGGGCCGGCACATTGGTAGTCGTAAGAAATAAAATCCAGGTTTGGCACGAGTTCGTACTGCGGGAGGACCACAAGGCCTGCCGCAGGAGTTACATTTCCCTCTCGGGGCCCACGGGACCGAGCTTTAGACTCTTAGTGCACCGGCCTATGAGTCAATGACATGTGGACCTTATATGAGGTTGGCCCACATATCATTCTCATGGTGTTGGCGTGGTTCGCGACTCACTCGTTCGAGATGAACTGGTCGATGGTGGTGTGGCAGTGGCGAGGGTGCCACAGCTGGGCGTCGGGGCCTTACGAGGCATAGATGGCCACACCAGCGGGTACTACCTGTAGTACAGAAGTACTCCAGTTGAGGACTGATGCCCAAGATGAAATGTGTCACAATCGCTCGATGAAAATTCGATGGTGCGGGAGTACGGATCAGAGCACAAACAAACCACGTCCAATTGGGTGTGGTCATGGTAGAAACTTGATGGTTGCCGCAGTTCAGCTGGCCCACATGTCATGCACACAAAGGCAGAGGAGCGGTGGGGCTGAGAGGGATGAGGCGCATGCCGGGGGACGTCGTGCCGTGGGTTGGAGCAGCGTCGTGTGAATCGCGTGTGGAAGTGGTAGAAACATGATGGTCGATGTGGTTCAACTTCCATGGACAAGTTGTCATGTCTGCTGACACATGCATTTTATACCGCTCACTACAAGGAGCAGTAGTAGAGAAAACTTGTTCCAAAGATACAATTTTTCCAATAAAATTCTCGAGATATCATTAGTTTTTACACATGGGATTACTCCTGCAAGGGTCAATCACAACAGGTGTTTTGTAAAAAAATGCATCTTGATGTTCCCTGCAATGCACGGGCATCTTGCTAGTTATAGAAGAAGCCCACACGGGCATCTTGCCGCAGGGTGTGCCACCGACCCATCTCTTTTTTTTCAGACGCTTAGGTGCAGCGGATGTCATGCCACGCTACAAAATGTAAAAAAACAGCTCCAATTTTTTCTGTTATCTTCAAACCAGCCACACCCGCCCCTCACCTCATCAAAACAGCCCGAGGAATATATTTTGAGTGAAGCGTGATTTATTTTTACTGATATATGTATATAAAAAATAGAGTGTTTATATTTCAAGCCCGTGAACAAGTATTATTCTACTACTTTGGATCCATTGCAACGCATTGGCCGGCACATTGGTAGTAGTAGTCTCTATCTCTACTCTTATAAAAAATAGAGTTGTTGATTATGGTGTGCCTGCCATCCTGCAATATAGGCCGTCCAATTTATATCTAACGGATAGGAAGGAAACTATGGCAATTGTGCAAAAAGATACCCACACCCCTTTCCACATTTGCAAATAAGGCCTTCCCTCGTTCATCCTTTTCTCCCACAAGATAAACTACTCATACAAATGCATCTTGATGTTCCGTGCAATGCAAGGGCATCTTGCTAGTCTACTACTCTTATTAAAAAAACAGAATTGGTGATGATGGTGTGCATGCCATCCTGCAATATAGGTTATCCGCTTTATATCTGCCGGATAGGAAGAAAACTATGGTAATTTTGCAAAAAGCACCCACACCCCTCTCCACATTTTAAATAAGGCATTCCCTCATTCATCCTTTTCTCTCACAAGATAAACTACTCATACAAATGCATCTTGATGTTACGTGCAATGCACGAGGATGTTTCCTTGGGGGTCTCTCCAGCGCGGCGTGGCCGTAGTTGCAAGTTGACGCCCCTTGAGAAGCCGAACTTGATGGGCACTCAGAATTTGTCCGATGAGCAGGTAAGTGATGAGTTTGATCACGTAGTAAATGCATTCTAGAGACCACTTCCGTGTCCATTTCCTAATTCTCCCGCTACCCAATGTTTCACAGGTTAGGCTCGGTGCCAGTGGAGATTGGCTTGCATATGTATGGGAGGGTGCCAACATCAATTTCCACAACATTTACAACGGTGACACTATTCCCGTAGAACCTTTGTCCAACATTGGGATCAGCCATGCAAGGGGCCACCGCCTGAATTGGTATGATGGAACCACGGTGAGATTGAAGAAGATAGCAATCATGGAAGCCCCGATAAGGTCGTCCGCCAACCAAAATTACACTCTCATCATGGTGTTCGACATCGCGATTTCTTTCACGAACCTTGCACATGGCGGTCAAAGGTGGACCATGCTGTCTGCGGCCAATTTGTCACTGTACGATTACGAAGATGCTGTGCTCCTTTCTAACCACATCTTCGCGGTGACAAACCAAGGGACTTGTTTCATATGGGACACATCCTACGGTATACTCCCTCTCTTCCAATTTATTTGTTTTGAATTTTTTTTCATTTTATAAGTTTCAAATTCAAATTTAGAGCTCCCCATCACATGTTGAGATTATAGTGTCCATTAAATCGTTGCGTGCATGTACTATTAAGAAACAAATCTCTAGTTTGGCACCAGTTCGTGCAGCGGTAGCACAACAAGCCCTGGTGCAGGAGTTACATTTCCCTCTCGGGCCCCTCGAGACTGAGCTTCAGCGCCTTACTACACCTGCCTTTGAGTCAATAGCATGTGGACCTGATGGGTGGCTGGTCCATATGTAATGCTCCTGAAGGCAGAGGGGCGATGGGGCTGAGAGGGGTGAGCCCCAGGTCGGGGGACGTGTGGTGTCATGGGTTCGAGCAGCGTGGTGGGAATCACGTGTGGCTGTGGTAGAAACTTGATGCTCGCCGCATTTCATGTGGCCCACATGTCATGCACACAAAGGCAGAGGGGCGGTGTGGCCAAGAGGGGTGAGGCGCACGTCGGGGGACGTGGTGCCGTGGGTTGGAGCAGCGTGGCGGGAATCGCGAGTGGCAGTGGATGAAACATGATGGTCGTCATAGTTGAACTTCCATGGACAAGTTGTCATGTCTATGGACACATGCATTGCATACCGATCACTAGAAGGAGTAGTAGAGAAAGCTAGGCAGATAAATAGTTCCTTATAGTCAAGCGGACCCATGCTACTACTTGTTCCAAAGACATGCACACCACCGAAATAGTCCATCTATATCAATATACACAAAGAGGAAATATTATTTTTACAAGGGAGGAAATAGTTCATCCATCCATAATGCCCTTCTGCTGGTGCAGCTTCTTCTTCTTATTGTTCTCATTTTCTGTGGGAGATGGCTTCGCAACAAGCTCTTTGTACCTTGCAACTATCTCGAAACTCACACGGGCATCGAGGGCAGCATATTTTATATGCTCATACGTCAAGGGATAATTCTCCCATCTAGATGACCTTAATGCCAGCATCTCATCACGCTTCTAAAGATTGTTCCGAGCACAAAATTTGCTACGTCGAATAGGGATGGTATCGGTTTATCACAATCTTCTACATGAATTTTTATTTTGGTTTGTACGCCAGCAATGCTTTTCAAATCTAGGTTGTACGGCTCCAACTTCTGTTTGTCCCCTGCGATGGCTGCCCCACAGAAGTATATGTCCTCCCGAGACAAGAAATCATGGAGCTCACCTCGTATGGAGGGCGCTTGTATGATGTGGTACACCAAAACATCATCTTCGAGGCACAGCTGAAGGACGGCGGCATGTTGGATCTTCCAAGTGGCACGCTCCGTGTACTCTGCGTCGAGACTAATGACCTTCATCTCCACCTTTTGGAGGGAGTTGGATACATTGTTGATCCACTTCCGAACAACCCTTGGGTGGTCGGTGACGGTGGCAACTATGCTCAACGAGCCTTCGACGAGTACATGTTGGATGCCAAAAACCTGCACCTCGATCTCTTTCGCCATTTGGAACCGCTAGACCGGAAGGCTACGGTTTGGAGAATTAGGATTAGATGGCTAGTATAACTGAAGAAGATGATTATTTAAAGGGGCTTCGGAATTACTACAGGAGTATGTGAAGAGGTTAAAACAATGTGAATGCGGTGTGGTTTGGATGCAAATGAAGATAAAGGAAAGGTGAGGAAGCCGAGGAAAATCGGTTCCAGATGGAGAAGTAAATGGGAGAAGTGGGCTATAGGCAGTTGATTAGACGGCTAGGTAGACTAAACGAAAAGGCTATGCGGGTAGATTGAGGAGTGGTACCTGTCTGTGTACGTGTCCATCCTTCTAGCGCTACATGTGCCACTGGCTAGTTGAGGTCACTCTTTTGAATCACCATGGTGAGACATTTTATGATTCCTTTTTATTTCTGCACCCCTCCTGACAGGTGGGACCTATGCAAACGGATATAAAAAATGTGTTCAACTTGGTTCGGATGGATATTGGCGCGTGCGTGGGAGACACAACATTCTCTGGTTAAGGAATATGCGGTTATCCTCAAAAAAGAAAAAGCCTTCTTCGCGCTTCCGCATGCACGAGAATTTGGTTCTGCTCGCAATATGGATGATACCTGGAGGATGAAGTGAACCCGGAGGCATGCTAGCATGGGAGATCTATTTCCGCTATACGGTACTACTCATGTTCCTACTACTCCTACTACTACTACTACTAGTAGTAGTAGTAGTAGTAGTAGTACAACTGTGGTACACTTGATGGTCAAAATATTATTCATCTGGTCCTCATAGTAAAGTGATAAGACCCTGCGCTCGAGGTTGTCGGTGTTCTGGGAACGGGGGTCCCCAGACTTGCCTGCCTACGGCCCGCGGCGTGGCTCCACCAGTGGCCTAGTACGGCCTGTCTTCATCAACCAACACTCAAGACCCTTGCGAGGGGCCAAGCCTCGCGGGGCGGATGACACAAGGCCTCCTCAGGAGCGGCCTCCCCAGGTAGGCTCGCGAGGGGGCAGAGAGATCAAGGCAAGGGGTACCTCGCGAGGTTCCCGTGACGCAAGCCATGATGACCAAGGCCAGGCGGGCGCCAGCGTGCAGTGTCCTTGTTTCCGCTTTGGTGCTAAGAGGGCAAGCGCAGGCGAGGAGTACCGAGGCATCAGGCAAAGGTTTCCATATCGGTGCAACAAGACCAAGACCAACAGGACGGCAGGACAAAGGTCATCGTGGAGCCCAAGACGGTGTCATCACCAACGCCTTTGACAGGCGAAGACCACCTTTAGTCAGGATTGCTTGTTCTAGCTGTCCCCCTTCAAATCGGCCGCTGTTGGATCCCTTCCCACTCAATATTTGGGGAGAGGATCAGAGCCTCTATAAATAGGGCTAGCCACCACAGTAGATAGGACGGATCGATTCCTCCCCGAACACCACACCAGCTCAAGAACACCTCTCCTCAGGAGGCTGTTCTTCCCTTGTACTGTTCATCACCAGCCCACGAGGCAATCCACCACCACCACACAGGAGTAGAGTATTACACCACAATGGTGGCCCGAACATGTATAAATCTTGTGTCTCTTGTGTTGTGAGTTCATCTAGCTAAGCTTAGGGATCACGGCGAGGCTAAGAGTGAGATTCCGTAGGGGGAAATCTTCGTTAGCACCCCAGTGTTCGAACCTCAAGGGTTTTGCCGGAACCCGATATCCGCCATTTGGCGCGCCAGGTAGGGGTGCGCCGAAGTCTTCCTTCCGCTGATCCGCATCCCATCGCTTCATCGCATCCATGTCTAACGCCCGACGAGCTCACGCTGAGCGCCGGGCCGCTCCCGCTGCTTGTGTCGCCCTGACGGCTCCTGTCGGTGGACCTCCCCGTCATTCTCCGTCACCTGCCGCCACCGGCCCGGCGGGGAACGAGCAGCAAGCATCCTCGTTGCACCCTCGGTGCAGCGGGACGGCCGCACCGCCACTCCATCGCTGACACCAGCTGGTTTGTCATCCCACGCTCGTAGCGCCCCCACGGACGCGCAGGCCGCGCTGCTTATGGCACGTGAGCTCCTGCGTTACTGCCTCGTCGACGACCTCTATGAAGAATGGCTCGCTCGCATCACCGAGCTCGTCAGTGCCGCAGGGGGCTCTCCCGTGCCGTCCCTCTCACTGCCTTGCGCACCGCGAGGAACGGGCGACGTGGCTCATGGAATGCCTCCACCGCCTCTGCCCCAAGACGGCACCCTGCCGCCAAGGCGCGCGGCCCCTGGACGTGACACACCACGTCCGGCGCCCGCGCGAGAAGAAGGAAGCTGTCAAGAAGTCCCTCGGCCTCAAGAAGGTACCCCAGTGCTCCCTGCACTGGTGCGACAAGACTGCGTGCCGCCCATGGCAGTGGTGTGTGGGTGCCATCAAGAGCAAGCTCCGTGTCAGCAAAGGGCCCCAGTGACCACAGCAGGTTGTCGTGCCTTCACCCCCGAGCTGCGTAGTGTTGCCTGGCCGGGCAAGTTCAAGTCAGACCTGCCTCCTCGCTACGATGGCACCCCTAACCCTGCAGAGTTCTTGCAGCTCTACGAGTTGAGCATCAAGGCGGCCAACAGCGACGAGAAAGTCATGGCGAACTGGTTTCCCATGGCGCTCAAGGACGGTGCCCGCTCGTGGCTCCTGAACCTGCCTCCCGGCTCGATCTCCTCCTGGGACGAGATGCGCAGCTGCTTCATCGCCAACTTCCAGGGCACTCGCGACTGCCCCCCGGCCGCGGATGACCTGCGCCGCATCAAGCAGCAGCCCGGGGAGACCCTGCAGAAATACATCCAGCGCTTCAACAACGTCTGCCTCAAGACCCCCAAGGTGACGGACGAGGCCATCATTTCAGCGTCTCTGATGGCGTCCGTGACGTCAAGATGAAGGAGGAGCTCGCCATCCACGAGGAGTTGTGCACATCCCTGGAGCTATTCAACCTGGCGACCAAGTGCGCAAGAGCTGAGGAGGGACGCCTCTCCCTCCTCGAGCTCCCGGTTGTCGACCCGGAAGAAAACAAGACCAAGGCCAAGGACGTGAAGCGCAAGGGAGTAGTCGTGCTCGCGGCAGAACCAGACACAAAGCACGGCAGGGACCAGCCGGAGTCGTCCAAGGGCAGCCGACCGTTCTGCGCCTACCACAACCTCCACACCCACAACACCAACGATTGCCAGGAGCACAACGACCAGGACTACGGCCAAGAAGGAGGACGTGGCAAAGGACAATGGGACGACCGTGGACCTCGCCAGCAGCAGCGTGACCTACCTCATGAGGATCGCTGGCAGGACCAGCCTCTCGAGGGTGCATGGAGGGATCAGCCTCGCGAGGATCACCCCCAGGGCAATGCAGGTCTTCCTCCGCTACCGCCACCGCCAAGAAGGAATGATGACCATCATCAGGACGAGGGGGCTGGGGGTTCCAGGAGCCACGTGCTATCGATTGCATCTTGGGCGGAGCTCAGGCCCCAGCCTCTCAGCGCATATTCAAGCAGTTTGCTCGCAAAGTGAACGCAGTCCTCCCCAGGCTCAAGGCCACACGCACGCTCAGGTGGTCCAAGTGCGCCATCACCTTCAGCTCGACAGATCAACTCAAGTGCGTGGCTACTGCTGGCGTCCTCCCTATGCTATGTTCACCAATCATCAGCAACGTGCAAGTCACCAAGACCCTATCGATGGCGGCGCGGGGCTTAACATCCTGTCCGTCGAGATGTTTGACAACCTTCAAGTGCCATACGATCAGATCCAGCCTACCAAGCCTCTCTCAGGTGTTACTGACGGTTCCACCACCCCGATAGGGCAGGTCCGCCTCCCTGTTACCTTCGGACAGCCCAACAACTACCGCACCGAGCTCATTGACTTCGACGTCGCCCACATCCACCTGTCGTACAATGGCATCCTCAGGTATCTAGCCCTGGCCAAGTTCATGGTAGTGACCCACCACGGCTACAACGTCCTCAAGATGCCAGGAAGCGGCGGAATCATCACGGTCCCCTATGAAGAGAGAGATGCGGTGTGCTCCCTCGAGCGTGCCTTCTAAGCCGCAACAATCGAAGACCCGAACAGCAAGGGCGAAAACCCTCCGGAGGCCATCCCCAAGAAGAAGAAGCAACCACTCCGCACAAGGCCTCAGGAGGTCGGTATCTCATGTGGTGCCGTGTCAGGATCGGCGCCCGTGCATGGGGCACCTCCTTCCATCGCATAGGAAGGCGCGCCCAGCACCCTCCTCAGGCAAGGCTCGGGGGCTCTCTTTTGGAGGGCCTCAGACCTCGTCAACATCACGAGGGAGGCGCTCGGGCACCACTTGGAGGCATGCTTCGTGGCACATTTCCCTCATGAAGGCACGAGGCGTGGAAAGCCCAACGTTCAGGAGTTCATTGCCAAGACCACTCAGGAGCTTCAGGAAGCGAGGGCCGTGTTCGGCGACCGCCGCTTGCCTGGTACGGCTCCCCATCCAGGCGAGGATGGTGGGCTGCGCGTCTGCATCGACATCCCAGGGCTCAATCGAGCTGCCTCTCAGGAGCGCTTCTGGCCTTCGCGCGTGGGACGCTGCGAGGGTCCACCACACAGCTACGTTTGCATGCCTTCCGGCCTGCCGAACGCGGCTGCCACCTATCAGCGTCACCTGCGGAGCATCCTCGCGGCTCAGGAGGCTAGGCACCACGCGGTCCTAGCAGAGATGGAGACAGTCCTCAAGGAACCACCTGGACCCCCAGAGCCTCCTGAGGCTCAGGGCCCCGATGGTTCGTGAGGGTCGGCCCCTTCACCGTGCATCTTCAGCTGCTCCAACACCTCCTCTACAACGGAACAAGGTGACATCTCCCAAGTTCATTTCAGCTGTGGGCGCCCTCAGGGCTGCATCATTCCCAGGCCACGTGGGTCCGTCCCTGCGGCATGTATCTCTTTTTATGCCTTTAGCTTACCTTGATGGGGGCGCCCCTCGGGCTGCATCATCCCCAAACCGCTTGGGTCTAACCCACTGTAACACCCACGATGCGGCTATATCTCCCACGTGTCGAAGCACAACTTAGAGGCATAACCGCATTGTGGTTTTGTCGCAAGAAGGGTCATCTTCACACAATCCCATGTAATGAACAAGACTGGGATAAAGAGTTGGCTTACAATCGCCACTTCACACAATGAACATAAATAATCATACATCATTCAGAGTACACACATTTAGTCCGACTACGGACAAAGCCAAAAGAAAAAAGATAACCCAACTGCTAGATCCCTGATCGTCCCAACTGGGCTCCACTACTGATCAACATGAAATGAAACATAGCAACAATTAAGATCTTCGTTGAGCTCCCATCTGAGCTCGGTTGCATCATCTGCACTGGTATCATCGGCACCTGCAACTGTTGTGATAGTATCTGGTGAGTCACGAGGACACAGCAATCTCAAAACCCGCGAGATCAAGACTATTTAAGCTTATGGGTAGGAAGTGGTAATGAGGTGGAGTTGCAGCAAGCACTAAGAAAATATGGTGGCTAACATACGCAAATAAGAGTGAGAAGAGAAGCAAAGGAACGGTCGTGAACTAGCAATGATCAAGAGGTGATCCTGAACTCCTACTTACGTCAAACATAACCCAAAACCGTGTTCACTTCCCGGACTCCGCCGAAAAGAGACCATCACGGCTACACACGCTGTTGATGCGTTTTAATTCGGATCTGGTGTCAAGTTATCTACAACCGGACATTAACAAATTCCCGTCTGCCACATAACCGCGGGCACGGCTTTCGAAAGTTTAAACCCTGCAGGGGTGTCCCAACTTAGCCCATCACAAGCTCTCACGGTCAATGAAGGATATTCCTTCTCCCAGGAAGACCCGATCAGACTCGGAATCCCGGTTTACAAGACATTTCGACAATGGCAAAACAAGACCAGCAAGACCACCCGCTGTGCCGACAAATCCCGATAGGAGCTGCACATATCTCGTTCTCAGGGCACACCGGATAAGCTAAGCGTACAGGTACCAACGTAATCCAAGTTGCCAAGGAATGGCCCCGCACGGTGCTCTAGTTTGGACCAACACTCGGAGGAGCACTGGCCCGGGGGGGGGTAAAATAAAGATGACCCTTGAGTCTGCAGAACCCAAGGGAAAAAGGCTTAGGTGGCAAATGTTAAAACCAATGTTGGGCCTTGCTGGAGGAGTTTTATTCAAAGCGAACTATCAAGGGGGTCCCATAAATCACCCAACCGCATAAGGAACGCAAAATCCGGGAACATAACACCAGTATGACGAAAACTAGGGCGGCAAGAGTGGAACAAAACACCAGGCATAAGGCCGAGTCTTCCACCCTTTACCAAGTATATAGATGCATTAATTAAATAAGAGATATTGTGATATCCTAACATAATCATGTCTATCATGAAGCAATCTTCAACTTCACCTGCAACTAACAACGCTATAAGAGGGGCTAAGCAAAGCGGTAACATAGCCAAGCAATGGTTTGCTAGGAATGGTGAAAAGGTTAGAGGCTGACATGGCAATATGGGAGGCATGGTAAACAAGTGATAGGTAGCGCAGCATAGCGATAGAACGAAGCAACTAGCAAGCAAAGATAGAAGTGATATCGAGGGTAGTGGTCATCTTGCCTGAAATCCCGCTAGGAAGAAGAACGAGTCCAAGAAGAAGACAAACGAACGTAGTCGAACGAATCCTCACAACTCCGGAACGAAACCGAAGCTAACGAGAGAAGCAAACAGGAAAGAGCAAACAACATGGTAAACACATAAGCATAAACATGGCATGATGCACAAACAAGTATGATGCATGTCCGGTTTAATGAGGCATGGCATGGCAAAGTGCAACAAACAATACTACAAATTAAGTGGAGCTCAATATGCAACGAGTTGCATATTGACGAAACACCACATCAATTATTTAGTTCTCTCTTGTTTAAGTTACCAAACAATATTAAATGTTATTAAGCATGGCAAGAGGTGAAGCATAAATAAACTAACTATTTAGGCAAGTTTAAGTGAGGCCGGAAACAACAAACAACAATTCCGGAAAATCCCCATATGCCATTTAGCAATTTAATGCAAACACAATTTTAAGCTTTTTAATTGTTGTTATCATGATGCGGATGACATATGCAAGTTTTATGCAATTTTTATGAAAATGTCGACATGAGCATGTTATGAAGCATTTGTCGCCATGGCGGAAGGAAAAAGGTGCCACGGCGGTGAAACGGAAATGGTGCCACGGCAACATTCCGGTGATCCGACAACTCATTGAGCGACCGGTGCAAACAAAGATGTGGATAACATATGCAAAAGAAGGTGGGGTGATTCCGAATTCCGGGTTCCCACGGGACAATGGCATGGCAAAAGAGGGGCATCGCAAGGACAATTCGATCACGGTGCAACACTCGAGCATCTCATACAACACACAAGCATTCGTTCACGGGCGGTCGTCTCGGGATTATACCTTCGAAGCATGCGTTTCTGAGCGGTTCGGGTTCGGCACGATGTAGAGGAAGTAGACGTTCTCGTAGCGGTCGTAGAGGAAGTAGTTGTACACGTTTGTCTCGGAGAGGTACTTGACGAATCCAACATCTTCGGGGCGACGGTAGTGGTACACGTTAACTTGTGGAACTTCACGTTTCATTGAGTAGTCGTACACGGGTCCTTGCCGAAGATGGTCGCACACGCACGTAGAGGTACTTGGCGAACTCCACATAGGATGTAGTCGTACAGATTTGAAGACGAACTTGGCGCCGAGGTCGAACTTTCTGGTCTGGATGAATCTGAAGGGGCATCGAGGGACTTGCAAAGACAAACGGGCAGAGGAGCTCTAGCAGGGACCGAGGCGCGGCAGGGGAGGACCCTGGCGAGGCACGGCCAGATCCGGCGGCGGTGGCGGCTCCGATGGCTGGCTGGTGGCGCAGAGGCGACGAGGAGGAGGCCGTAGGTGAGGGAGGAGGCGGTGGAGGCCGGCTCCGAGACAGACGGGCGCTGGTCGGCGAGGAGGTGGAGGCGCAAGGCGGCGGGGTCGCGCGCGAGGTGGGTCGGGAGGAGCGCGGCTCTGCTCCTCTCTGGCAGTGCGAGGGGAACGAGATGAGGGCGCGGCGCTGCTCTCCCTGTGACGTTGCATCGAGGGAGGAGGGGATCGAGCAGGGCTCTCCCTGGCGATGGTTGTGCGTGGCGGCGGCGCACAGGGGAACGAGGGGAGATGAGGGGGATTGAGCGATGCTCTCCCCTACGGATAGGGTTAGAGGGGGTAGTTGGGCCTGGATGGGCATGACGCAAATGGGCCGGCCTGGCTGCAGGATGGGCCTAGATGGCATGTTGGGTCGCACTCTCTCCCTTCTCTTATTTTCCTTAGCAGAAAATCATTAGCGAAGAAAAAAGGAGAGAGGGTTCGGGAAAGAATTTGCACATTGGGATAATCCTCCCGGACTCGCAAAAATATGCTCGTTCCAAGAAAAATAGAAAGGCCATGATTGAAAGATTTAAATTCAAACTCATTTGAATTTAATTCAAATGGGTTTGAACTAGGACTTGATAAAAGGAAGGTCCAAAAATGTTCGGATTTTTGATGGAGCTCCGGAAAATAATGAAAGAAATTATGGGCAAGGTTGGAGACCAAGAATTGAGATAACAACGGCATGGGATATTTTGCAAGTGGGTTATGGTTAATTCCAAAAAAATGGAATAATTTTATTATAGCTCCCTAATAATATTGGGAGGCTTTAATATGTTATAAAGAGAAATCACAAGTGAATTCCCTCGATTTAAATGGATCGAAAAATCCATACAAATTATTTAGATGAGTTTTAAAAATTAAATGACAAGATGGCATGATGACATGATGCAATGCAAAAATAAAAGAGCAAGCACAAAAGAAACACACGGCGAAACTCGGAATAGCTAGAAGTCTTCTGAAGCATCGGTCTTGGGGCGTTACAACACTCCACCACTACAAGAGGATCTCATCCCGAGATCTAGAATGGCACCGGGGAGAAAATGGAAGAGGAAGAGAAGAGGTAAGGCTAAGTTGCTTCTTCGACAAAAGAGTGAAACCAAAGAACCTTGAGAGGTTGAAAAGTTGAAATAAAGAACACAACGGAGTTTAACACAATTGAGAGCACTGCGGTAGAAAATAGAAACAAGGAACACCATTTGAACCTTGGGGGTTGCAAAGCTATGAATGACGAGTACAACGGAAAAGAAGGAATTGGAACCACTCTGGTTGAAACGAGATAAACAAGGAACAAGGAAGAAAAAATTCGGACATCACTCCAGTTGAAAAGAGACGCAAGACTTCATAAGATGAAAAAGAACTTGAAGAGGTGACGCAACACTCCGGTTAAATGGATAAGCAAGAAAATAACATGAACTTGACAAAACGACGTGATGGGTGAAGAGCACAACATCACAATGCCTCCGGAAGAAATGAAAAAAAATGGAATGGAATGAACGGAGGAAAACTTGATCTTGAAAGAGAACGCTTACAGGAAATGCTAGAACAGAGTTGTTGGATTATCAACAACAAAAGGATAAGCTTGTTGTGGGCTTATGGAAAACATTTCAAAATTATGAGGTGACAACCGCCACTAACGGAAACAATTACTTGCTTGAGATCAACGAAAAGATGAAAACTGCTTTCGCCGAGAGAATATGAAAAAAACATGGATCATTGATAAGCACCACAATAGCAACATTCCTTAGGGGAGGCTTTAGGTGAAATCTATACCAAGATAACTCCAATGAAGAGATTGATGGATTGAGAAGAACTCATGCTCGAAGGAGTTGATGGGTTTAACTACCTCATTCTTGACAACTATTGAATCACGAAACATGAATGAAAATTGTCAAGAATGGTATAACACCACCTCAAAAGATAAGGTAGAAAGAATTGCACTTTGAAATGCAAGAAGAAGAAAACTTGAACTCCTCAGGAAAAACATGTGTTGGGCACCATGTTTATTTTGAGTATAGCTTGGCGGATTATAACTTCGAGAGAAAACTTGAAGAACAATTGAAGAATGAAAAGAATCCTTGATGAACCACCATGTAGAGCCTCCATGGAGAACGCCGGTAATAAAAGGATGATAAAAAGAAAGGGAAGTTGAAAATACAAGGTGAATCCATGCAATGATTTAGATGGAGCTTCGCGATGATATAACCGAGAAAACTTGGAACTCCGGAAAAGAAAAGATGAAACACATGAAACCGAGAATGTGATATGATGAACAAACTCCGGAAAAAAGAGATGAACAACTCTTGAAAGAAGAAACTAGAGCACTTGGATGAAACAATAATAAGAATTACGTTATGTGTATCCTTCACCAATTTAAATTGATGACAAGCAACGGATTTGGCATACTACTTATTCTCGTAGAAAGGATTAAGAGAGATATAGCGCAAGCTTGAGAAGGTATTGATGGAACCACCGGTGGGATTGAAACAATGAAAGAATGAATGATAACCAAGGAAGAGAACTCTTGAACGAACCACCGTAAGAATTGAAAATGAAAGTAGCAAAGGCACAAATCATCGAGAAGAATTGGAAAACGAATGAAGATACTTGAGGGGATTTGGATACATGAGAACGAAGAGGCCATGAACTGATTAGGGGATATTTGAATGATGCACCGGTAAGATTTGGAGAACGATAGCTACATGCTGAGAATGAAGAATTATGACACAATGGCCTTCAGAGGAAGGAAATGGAAACAACTCATGAAATGCTCCGGATGGGTGAAAAGAATTCTCACAATCGAAAACAATTATGAGGATGGCATCAAGCTTGAACTACGCATCTTTGGAAGAACGGGTAAGGATTTAAGAGGAACTCTTCTTCGGTCTTCAAAATTCGAGAATGACAATGAGAAACACCACCATGAATTGTTGAGATACTCCGGGATGAAAATTAGAAAGTTTGAACCAACGATGAAAATAATTTGAAAGATCTTGGAGAAGGACATATGACTGATGATAATTCATTCTTACATCAAACTTCGAAATGAATTTGGGAATAGCTCCGGGAAAATTAGAAGAGTCAGGTAAGATCCTGGAAAAAGACCTGTGGGTTAGGGCCCACTCAAAAAGAAAACATCGTTGAACGATTGATTGAAATAGAGATTGCACCGGTAGAATTAAATAGCTTGAATAAGAGAAAAAACCCTGAAGTAACTCGAGCGGATTAAGAATGGAAACATGATTCTTCTGAGATATCTTGAGCACTCAAAATAAGAATAGAGAGAGGTGAACAATTATGAGAGGCGCCGGCATGGGATAGCATTTGAACGAGGATAAGGATATGATCAACACCGAAAGCTTGAGGTAAATCCACCGGAGAAGAAAAGAGACGAAGAATAATAAACTTGTAGCTCCTGACCATCTTCATGATAATCACCGGGTAAGAACATTGATTGAAAAGAATGAAGAGACTTCACATGAATAAAATGGATACATGATTAAAATATATGAGTCCTTGAAGAAAACGGTGGGAGGGTGGGGAAAACAAAGGCAACTTGGGGCAGATGGAATGGATACCATTGTGAAAACTTAGAATTGATCTTGCGGATGTTGAAATGATCGGATCCAATTGAAGAGAAGCATGCCGGTTGGAAAAGAATTAACATGACAACTCAATGATCAAGAAGGATTAGTATTCACATAGCAATATGAGAAAACCATTTAGGAAAGGTATGGATTAAACATTTGACTTCGAAGCAACTCGAATACCACATATAACACAAAACAAAGGATTTGGCTTGCAGAATAAGCCGGAACAAACATATGATATAGATTTCGTCCGAAGTTTTCATGGTGGGGCCCACACGGGCTCGATTGTACAGCACCATCATGTACAAGGCAGTGCACATGACATATGAAGTGTCCCCGAACCAGCATAGCCAAGGGTTCTTTAAGACACAACAAGACCACTATAAAAACGACCGTGGAAAGGCGGACCACTAGACGTCAAACCCCAATCTCATATCATGCATCTGTCAAAAAGATATTCTAGGAGCTACTTGAATTCCCACCTATAAAACTCCCGAAACTTTCTAGTTATGCAATCTGGTGTTGGGGATACAGGGTAAGCAATATATCTCACCCAAACTAACAATCCCTACATCCAGCTGTATCCATCCGTCAACACATAACCCAGAAACCTTCGGAAATCGTGTACCTCAACCTTCGAAAAGCATCCGTTATATGAGTTATGGCAATACTCCCAAACTCCCGCCCCAGTACTGGGTGGCGTCGAGGTTATCTCACCAACAACTGCATAAAAGAGATTTTCGATGTCGGCAAAACTCAGGTATTCGAGAACTGCAATGATAAAATTGTGACGACAACACCTCGGAGCTCAACTCCCCGGGTCAATGCCACATAATAGACAGGAGGCACCAAGAACAATGTTCTCGTCACAAAACCATCGGAACGATTCCAAGATACCCGCATGATCCTAAAAAAATCTAGTGAAATTTGAGGAGAGGAAAGTCAAAACATCTACGTCAGGAGACCTCACCAGAGAGAAGAAGGGGCTGAGGAGTAAAAAGAATCCTACTCTCCGATATATATAATCCTAAGACTCAAAACATTTTTTTGTTCTAGACTCAACAACGCCAGCAATCAATCAAGTAGGGGGCTCCTAAGTCGGGGATGGCTCTGATTACCAACTTGTAACACCCACGATGCGGCTATATCTCCCACGTGTCGAAGCACGACTTAGAGGCATAACCGCATTGTGGTTTTGTCGCAAGAAGGGTCATCTTCACACAATCCCATGTAATGAACAAGACTGGGATAAAGAGCTGGCTTACAATCGCCACTTCACACAATGAACATAAATAATCATACATCATTCACAGTACACACATTTAGTCCGACTACGGACGAAGACAAAAGAAAAAAGATAACCCAAATGCTAGATCCCTGATTGTCCCAACTGGGCTCCACTACTGATCAACATGAAACGAAACAAGCAACAACTAAGATCTTCGTTGAGCTCCCATCTGAGCTCGGTTGCATCATCTGCACTGGTATCATCGGCACCTGCAACTATTGTGATAGTATCTGGTGAGTCATGAGGACTCAGCAATCTCAAAACCCACGAGATCAAGACTATTTAAGCTTATGGGTAGGAAGTGGTAATGAGGTGGAGTTGCAGCAAGCACTAAGCAAATATGGTGGCTAACATACGCAAATAAGAGCGAGAAGAGAAGCAAAGGAACGGTCGTGAACTAGCAATGATCAAGAGGTGATCCTAAACTCCTACTTACGTCAAACATAACCCAAAACCGTGTTCACTTCCCGGACTCCGCCGAAAAGAGACCATCACGGCTACACACGCTGTTGATGCGTTTTAATTCGGATCTGGTGTCAAGTTATCTACAACCGGACATTAACAAATTCCCATCTGCCACATAACCGCGGGCACGGCTTTCGAAAGTTTAAACCCTGCAGGGGTGTCCCACCTTAGCCCATCACAAGCTCTCATGGTCAGCGAAGGATATTCCTTCTCCCAGGAAGACCCGATCAGACTCGGAATCCCGGTTTACAAGACATTTCGACAATGGCAAAACAAGACCAGCAAGACCACCCGCTGTGCCGACAAATCCCGATAGGAGCTGCACATATCTCGTTCTCAGGGCACAGCGGATAAGCTAAGTGTACAGGTACCGACGTAATCCAAGTTGCCAAGGAATGGTCCCGCACGGTGCTCTAGTTTGGACCAACACTCGAAGGAGCACTGGCCCAGGGGGGTAAAATAAAGATGACCCTTGAGTCTGCAGAACCCAAGGGAAAAGGCTTAGGTGGCAAATGTTAAAACCAATGTTGGGCCTTGCTGGAGGAGTTTTATTCAAAGCGAACTGTCAAGGGGGTCCCATAAATCACCCAACCGCGTAAGGAACGCAAAATCCGGGAACATAACACCGGTATGACGAAAACTAGGGCGGCAAGAGTGGAACAAAACACCAGGCATAAGGCCGAGTCTTCCACCCTTTACCAAGTATATAGATGCATTAATTAAATAAGAGATATTGTGATATCCCAACATAATCCCGTCCATCATG
Source organism: Triticum dicoccoides (assembly GCF_002162155.2). Lineage (NCBI taxonomy): Eukaryota > Viridiplantae > Streptophyta > Magnoliopsida > Poales > Poaceae > Triticum > Triticum dicoccoides. The sequence goes on from NC_041387.1 coordinate 373,756,125, forward strand.
AAGCAATCTTCAACTTCACCTGCAACTAACAACGCTATAAGAGGGGCTAAGCAAAGCGGTAACATAGCCAAGCAATGGTTTGCTAGGAATGGTGAAAAGGTTAGAGGCTGAAATGGCAATATGGGAGGCATGGTAAACAAGTGATAGGTAGCACAGCATAGCGATAGAACGAAGCAACTAGCAAGCAAAGATAGAAGTTATATCGAGGGTAGTGGTCATCTTTCCTGAAATCCCGCTAGGAAGAAGAACGAGTCCAAGAAGAAGACAAATGAACGTAGTCGAACGAATCCTCACAACTCCGGAACGAAACCGAAGCTAACGAGAGAAGCAAACCGAAAAGAGCAAACAACATGGTAAACACACAAGCCTAAACATGGCATGATGCACAAACAAGTATGATGCATGTCCGGTTTAATGAGGCATGGCATGGCAAAGTGCAACAAACAATACTACAAATTAAGTGGAGCTCAATATGCAACGAGTTGCATATTGACGAAACACCACATCAATTATTTAGTTCTCTCTTGTTTAAGTTACCAAACAATATTAAATGTTGTTAAGAATGGCAAGAGGTGAAGCATAAATAAACTAACTATTTAGGCAAGTTTAAGTGAGGCCGGAAACAACAAACAACAATTCCGGAAAATCCCCATATGCCATTTAGCAATTTAATGCAAACACAATTTTAAGATTTTTAATTGTTGTTATCATGATGCGGATGACATATGCAAGTTTTATGCAATTTTTATGAAAATGTCGACATGAGCATGTTATGAAGCATTTGTCGCCATGGCGGAAGGAAAAAGGTGCCACGGCGGTGAAAAGGAAATGGTGCCACGGCAACATTGCGGTGATCCGACAACTCATTGAGCGACCGGTGCAAACAAAGATGTGGATGACATATGCAAAAGAAGGTGGGGTGATTCCGAATTCCGGGTTCCCACGGGACGATGGCATGGCAAAAGAGGGGCATCGCAAGGACAATTCGACCATGGTGCAACACTCGAGCATCTCATACAACACACAAGCATTCGTCCACGGGCGGTCGTCTCAGGGTTATACCTTCGAAGCGTGCGTTTCGGAGCGGTTCAGGTTCGGTACGATGTAGAGGAAGTAGATGTTCTCGTAGCGGTCGTAGAGGAAGTAGTTGTACACGTTCGTCTCGGAGAGGTACTTGATGAATCCAACATCTTCGGGGCGACGGTAGTGGTACACGTTAACTTGTGGAACTTCACGGTTCATTGAGTAGTCGTACACGGGTCCTTGCTGAAGATGGTCGCACACGCACGTAGAGGTACTTGGCGAACTCCACATAGGATGTAGTCGTACAGATTTGAAGATGAACTTGGCGCCGAGGTCGAACTTTCTGGTCTGGATGAATCTGAAGGGGCATCGAGGGACTTGCAAAGACAAACGGGCAGAGGAGCTCTAGCAGGGACCAAGGCGCGGCAGGGGAGGACCCTGGCGAGGCACAGCCAGATCCGGCGGTGGCGGCGGCTCCGGTAGCTGGCGGGTGGCGGAGAGGCGACGAGGAGGAGGCCGTAGGTAAGGGAGGAGGCGGTGGAGGCCGGCTCCGAGGCAGACGAGCGCGGGTCAACGGGACGCAGAGGCGTGGTCGCGGGGCTCGTTGGTCGGCGCGAGGGGGTGGTGAGGCACGGGAGGAGAAGCAGGGCACGACGAGCTGCGGCCGGTCGGCGAGGAGGTGGAGGCGCAAGGCGGCAGGGTCGCGCGCGAGGTGGGTCGGGAGGAGCGCGGCTCTGCTCCTCTCTGGCAGCGCGAGGGGAACAAGACGAGGGCGCGGCGCTGCTCTCCCTGCGACGGCGCATCGAGGGAGGAGGGGATCGAGGAGGGCTCTCCCTGGCGATGGTTGTGCGTGGCGGCGGCGCACAGGGGAACGAGGGGAGATGAGGGGGATCGAGCGATGCTCTCCCCTGCGGCTAGGGTTAGAGGGGGGTAGTTGGGCCTGGATGGGCATGACGCAAATGGGCCGGCCTGGCTGCAGGATGGGCCTAGATGGCATGTTGGGTCGCACTCTCTCCCTTCTCTTATTTTCCTTAGCAGAAAATCATTAGCGAAGAAAAAAGGAGAGAGGGTTCGGGAAAGAATTTGCGCATGGGGATAATCTTCCCGGACTCGCAAAAATATGCTCGTTCCAAGAAAAATAGAAAGGCCATGATTGAAAGATTTAAATTCAAACTCATTTGAATTTAATTCAAATGGGTTTGAACTAGGACTTGATAAAAGGAAGGTCCAAAAATGTTCGGATTTTTGATGGAGCTCCGAAAAATGATGAAAGAAATTACGGGCAAGGTTGGAGACCAAGAATTGAGATAACAACGGCATGGGATATTTTGCAAGTGGGTTATGGTTAATTCCAAAAAAATGGAATAATTTTATTATAGCTCCCTAAAAATATTGAGAGGCTTTAATATGTTATAAAGAGAAATCACAAGTGAATTCCCTTGATTTAAATGGATCGAAAAATCCATACAAATTATTTAGATGAGTTTTAAAAATTAAATGACAAGATGGCATGATGACATGATGCAATGCAAAAATAAAAGAGCAAGCACAAAAGAAACACACGGCGAAACTTGGAATAGCTAGAAGTCTTCTAAAGCATCGGTCTTGGGGCGTTACACCCACTGGCATGTACCCATCCTGCATTTACCTAAGCTGATTGCCTTTCATGCATAATCTACCTGTGATTATCACCTGTTCGATTGCCACCTACCATGGGAGCCACTCACGTTGGCACGGCGCTTGCGCACGGGTCCGTCCCTGCAACGCCAACAAATCTGAGTTGTCGAGCTCTGGCTCGCGGCATGCCCCGCACGCGTCACCTCACCAGGCCCTCAGTGCCCTCACCCTTCTGTCAGAGCGACCAATGGCCGGCCAGCAATCATAATGCCAACCCGTGCCTTTCTCATGCTGATTTGCAGGAACCTCCTGAGGACTACAGTGGGCGGCACCACGAGCTCCCTCTCTTTCCCATGCGATACGCTTGCGCGTTAAAAGGGGGGGATCCTGAGCATCGCGGCTCAGGACCTCTTACTGGCTCTCTAGCCCTCACCCCCTGGCCTTGACCACGGCATCACGACCTGGCATACCAGCGGAGGCTGAGCTCGCTCGAGGGCCGGGATTTGAGGACGTAGAGCACGAAGGAGAGTGCGGGGAAGAAAGGGGAAGGCTCGCACGGGCCTAACCTAGCTGCACCACGGCTGCCGACGCACAAGTCTGGCGCAATGCAAGGGAACGACTCCAGATCACCGAGATAAGTCTCACGCTTGGAACAGCTAAATCGTTGCAACACGAAATTATCACTTGATGCGGCTCTGTTGCGGCAATGTTGCCTTCCTTTCTCACCTCTCGGCGGCTACTTGGACGCTAAAGGGGACCTCCTGAGCATCGCGCCTCAGGGGCTCTTACTGGACCTCGGGCCGATCACCTCCTGGCCTTGACTACGGCATCGCGACATGGCATACTAGCGACAGCTGCAGCCTGCCTGGGGACCGGGACCTGTCAGCGTAGAGCGCCAAGTCGTCACAATGTTAGAAAGGGGGAACCAAGCCGGGACAGGACAAGCACTCGCACGATTTCATAATAAGAATAGCATCAACAAAAGACATCATAGATCCTTTACACGCTCCCGTGGGGTGTTTTCAATTCCTCGCATGGAACAAAAGAAAAGGACTCTGAGGAACCCTAGCTACGCGCGCTTTCGTGGCCTACGCCATCATCAATAGTGGGCCACGAGAGACCGGCGCCAACCCCATCCAGATCAGTGGCAGCGACGTCCCGATGTTGTCGCCTTGCTCCGGGCATGTCAAGAGCTCGGGGTGCATAGCTGTCGTCGCTCGTATCTGGAGTCTCGAAGAGTTTGGGAGAGTCGTTGGACTCCCAAGCGCTGCTGCTGCTGCCGGAGGAGCCGCTGGACGAGCGGACGGCGGACCCAGCCCCTACCGCGTTGATGTCTTGACTACCTCCTCCGGGGCAGCACCCCAGGCGGAGGCCATCCGCATCAAAGACCTTGAAGGACAACATGGAGGCGCCATCGTATTCAAAATGGATTGCAAGGGCGTCCCCCGTTCGGCAGACCCGAGCGACCTCGCCCTAGCCTCGGGTCATGAAGATCTTGTCCGGGGAAACGACTTCAACCTCCGCTCCGGTCGCCGGGGCGCCACAATTGGCGTGCTGCAGCCAAAGCTCGAGAGGCCCCCTCGGCGGCACCTCGATGGAGAAGAACGAAGGGAAGCGGATCTAGGTCCTTGGAGGCATCGCCGTCCACAGTACGAGCTCGCGAGAGGAGTCCGCGGCATGGACCCCAGGGGCGACGGCGCGCGCCACCACTGCGCGCCGACTGCGGTTGCGGCACGGGCGACTCCGCTCGCTGTCCCTTTCTTCGGAGCCCTCAGCTTGGGCACACCGGGGTAACGGGTGCCCAGGAGGTGGCCGCTCGCACCAAGGCCATGTCATCTCCAGCCTCACGACCTCGCCACAGTGGTGGACCGGCCTCTTCTTCGGCGAGAGCGGATCAGGCCCCTCCCCGAGAGCCTTCCCCTTCTCTTCGGCCAAGAATCTAAGAATCAGCGCCATTGGTGTCAAGACTGGAGGTGGAGCAAGGGAGAAGGAGCAGGCAGAGCCAGAAGTGATGGGCAACGAGGGCTCTCACCCCTCCTCATTTATAGCCCAAGGGAGGCCAACCGTCGACCTCCACGATCGCAGGTAATGATAACCCTCTTTGCATGTAGCAGGGACTCATCAAGACAGGCAGTTGCCGAGGCAGCGTGGGGAAGCGGAGACACCCACGTCCAATCAGTCACCATGCATCGACCAAAGCCGTAGGCTGTTGGGGCCCACGGCGCTCCACACTTGCCCTTTGGCTTCGCCGCTAAGCCAAGTCCGAGCGCACCTTTGGCCAGGGGGCTACTGTCGGCGTTCTGGGAATGGGGGTCCCCAGACTTGCCTACCTGCGGCCCGCGGCGTGGCTCCACCAGTGGCCCAGTATGGTCCGTCTTCATCAACCAACACACAAGACCCTCGCGAGGGGCCAAGCCTCGCGGGCGGACGACACAAGGCCTCCTCAGGAGCGGGCTCACCAGGCAGGCTCTCGAGGGGAGTGGAGAGATCAAGGCAAGGGGTACCTTCCGAGGTTCCCGTGACGCAAGCCATGACAACCAAGGCCAGGCGGGCGCCAGCGGGCGTAGTGTCCTCATTTCCCCTTTGGTGCTAAGAGGGCAAGCGTAGGCGCGGAGTACCGAGGCATCAGGCAAAGGTTTCCATATTGGTGAAACAAAACCAAGACCAGCAGGACAGCGGGACGGAGGTCATTGTGGAGCCCAAGACGGCGTCATCACCAGCGCCTTTGACAGGCGAAGACCACCTTTAGTCAGGATAGCTTGTACTAGCTGTCCCCCTTCAAATCGGCCGCTGTTGGATCCCTTCCCGCTCAATATTTGGGGAGAGGACCAGGGCCTCTATAAATAGGGCTAGCCACCACAGTAGACGGGACGGATCGATTCCTCCCCGAACACCACACCAGCTCAAGAACACCTCTCCTCAGGAGGCTGTTCTTCCCTTGTATTGTTCATCACCAGCCCACGAGGCAATCCACCACCACCACACAGGAGTAGGGTATTACACCACAACGGTGGCCCGAACCTGTATAAATCTTGTGTCTCTTGTGTTGTGAGTTCATCTAGCTAAGCTTAGGGATCGCGGCGAGGCTGAGAGTGAGATTCAGCAGGGGGAAATCTTCGTGCGCACCCCAGTGTTCGAACCTCAAGGGTTTTGCCGGAACCGATATCCGATAGAGGTGACACTAGTCCAGGCGGCGTGTTCGGGTTACCAAAGTCAGCCTCACCTTGTGCACTGTGCAGTCACTGTCACCGCCGCTATATAGCATGCCTTGCCTCATCTCCCTCTCCCCTAGCACCACTCCATCTCCATCTCCGTCTCATCGGAGATCCTGAGGTCACTCTTCATCATCTCACTGTGCCCCCGCGTACCCTCGCTAGCCGCTCCAGCACCGAGAGCCTTCTCCCCCGTAAATCAAGCCCCCATAAACCCCACCTTCCAAACTCACCATGGCCGAACTCGAACCATGCAGCATCCGTATGAGCCGTGATTGGAGCAATCTCCCCAGTGACATCCTTGACCTCTGTTGTTCGTGTATGGATATGTTGAGCGCCCTGCGGCTGGCTGCATGCTTGAGGGACATGCACACGGCCATCGTCGAAGTGAGGCCTAAGCTTTTCAAGACACCCTGCTTGTTGCTATTTGGTCTTGCGAGATTTGCTCACCATGATACGGAGGCGTACTTGATGCCCCTCGACTTCAATCTGACCTTCATTAGCTGAAACTTCTTTGCCGATATGTTGTGGGTTGCCATATATCATTTCCCTCGACTTTGATCCAATCACCATCGCCTGAAACTTCTTTCCAGGTATGTACTGGGTCGGCATGAGCTCCCACTAGATGGCTGCCGTCAGACAAGACCGGAAAAAATTGGTGCTCGTGAACTTCCACACCTCCCATGATATTATCCTTCCTACGTTGGATTATATAGGGTTTTACCATCGTGGTCCAAGTCATCTAGATTACGAAGTCAGTTGGACACACCTTGCTTTGCAAAATTTGGTAATCTACCAAGTGCCCACGCGAGATATGAATTACGCAGACTTCAAGTTAATTGCCTTGTTCGACCACGGACTTGCCTATCTTTCTGCTGGTGCCTTCTTTAGCTGGAGACAGATCACCTCGCAGTGGATTGTCAAAGCTGATACACACTTTTGTGATGCTATTGAACACAATGGCATCATCTACGCGATCGACAAAGCATATAGCACCATGTATTGCTGCGACGACGCATGTAAGTTGTTTCTGTCTGATGTTAATGATGACGCCATGACACTGTTTGAACTTTTTGTGATGATTGGCATATCCTTGTTTGAGCAGAATTTGAGTAGAACTACGGCAATGTATTAGAGACGTCGTAAATCAACTATATTTGGAATGAGTTAATTCATGCGATTGTGACCATGTCATTACAACCAATTTGTACCCCTGAATAATCAAACGGTTAGGAAGATATGGATATTCTCCTTATTTTATAGTAATCTATATACTACTCCCTCCATTCCTTTATGTAAGGTGTATAATTTCCGGCACGGTGACCAAGGCACATAATTATACACATGTTAGGACGAAATTAACCTTGACAAAATCATTGATTAGCGGTAACTAAATCATTAGGCAAGGAAAGTAAGAGATGAACACAATCAAGAGAGAGATATTTTCCTTTTTTATCTTTACAAGAAAAGATGCATGCAATCCGGGGAGAGATACTCTCCTTTTTTTTGAAGGGGTAGCGATGGAATTATGAGGAATTAGAAGAAATGCACCTTACATTGTGGAATTTTATCAAAAAACAAATACACCTTATATAAAGGAATTGAGGGGGTACTAAATATGAGTGTGTATTAATGTCCATGTTAGTTTCCTCATTTTCATGATTTAGAAACATGCATCACATTGTTGATTTCATCTAACCATACATTAGGGAAGTAAATGTGCCTATATTCGCCCTGTTGGAGAACTCTATATTTGGAAGTAGTGAAATCCTATAATGCTTACCATGTGTACATACTTATATCCGCCCTTCAGCAATCAATGGTTAGAATAATATCCTCACAAAAAATTTGCCCATAGAACATGAGTATATAACAATGCATGGTATGTTAGTTTCCTTGAAGAATTTGTTTGTGAGGACAGAACATGATTACATAACATGCATGACATGGTAGTTTCCTGTGAAGAATTGATTGCAAGATAACATGAGTATAACCATGCGTGGAACTTCTATATTTTAGAACCCAGTATACATTTCCCTGTATTTTCCTCCCAATTCCAACTGGGACATATCAATGATGTTTCTTGCATTATCCTACTCATACTCTGAACAATGCTGATCTTATAGTAACAATGCATGTCCTTTTTGATATGATGCAGTATCCCTACGGTTACTGCGCTTTGTAACCACACCAATAGGGAAGCACAACTGGTTCCTCGCTCGGTCAGACGACGGCAGGAGACTGCTGATCATTCGGACACATGAGCCGGAAAAGTTATATTGTAAAAAAACCACTGTGTATAAGCACCATGAAATACGTGAGTATCCGGACAGTGGCTATTACGTCTATGAGCAGGATACCAGCTTGTTGGGGCCTTCAGGACTTTTGAGTTGGAGGCGGGTAAACAGCCTTGGTTCACACTCTGTGTTTCTCGGACTCAATTATCCGATTAACTAGGAGATCACCATTGGCAAGGACTTTGATGGCAGAGAGGCTCTGTTTGCTATGGAAAACTGTGTCTACACGGCGAGCCCTAGGACTTCAGGAGCAAATTCCCCTGATTGTCAATGATACAGCCTGCAACCAAAAGAAGGTGAGAATGACAAAGGCATATGGATTAACTTTGATCCTTGGATGTCTTAAGTCCGGCAGGCAGTGATGTGGTTCAAGCCTTCAGGTTGATAGGTAATTGGGCTGTTGCGTCGAAAGGGTGGAGTACTGGTGTCTCTGGATCACTGGTCGCTGAAGCGGGGCTGCAAATTATGATCATGTTGGATCATCCCTCTTCGAATGACTTGTTGTCTTTGCTCCTTCTTCTGGATGGGTAGTTCTCTCTTTTGTTATGCATATTCCTTGTCATTTGGTCATCCTCGTCTATGTCACTCTTACTATGTAATAGTTGCCTCTATTTAGAATGTCATTCTAGTCTGGATCACGAGAGTGTAAGCGTTGTAGATGGGTGCGTTTTGGTGGTGTAGCAAGACTTCATATGAACTATCATGTCTTGTTGTCTATGTTAGTAGTAGTCACTAGTCAGTGTTTGAATGTTGTACATATCGTTGTTTCGAACTGTTTATTGTCTCGAACTGTTGGTGGGCTAAATAACGGCATCACCATTCTCTAGTGTTCAGAGTATATCCTTTTTTTCAAGTTATAATTTGAGCTCAGTATCTTTTCAATGATGTACACTTGTTAGGTCCAGTGAGGTGTCGTTGAATATGGGCCGAGTAGTAACGCAATGCCAAACAGGTCAATTATGACTCTCAGGCCGGGCTCTCAAAAGGCCCTCAAAAAAGGTCGGGCTCTCAAAAAAAAGAATAAGGACTCTTAGGCCGACATGTGGGCGCCACCGGTGTTTTCGTGCGCTTGCGCACCGAGAGCATATTGGCGCGTGTTTGAAATTCATTCTACCTTTTTATCCCCAATCTCCCGCCCCTCCCCCACCTCTGGAATCTTCATTCCTACTTTTGTTCCCCAAAATCCCCCTCCTGTACTCCCCGTACTCAAGCACACTATCATGTCGCCGGTTAACGCAGATCTTCGAGCCAGAGATCCTGAGGTCCATCTTGCCTTCGGGCATTGTGTGCTGTCGCTCAACAGTGGCATGGCGGAGCTTGACGACTAGTTTGCCGGCAAAGTGCTGACGGTAACCATCGACGGTGACCATCCTCCCGTCTCATTGGACGACTGTCGATGTCAAAACCAGCGTATCTCGGGTAGGAGGTCCCGAACTGTGCGTCTAAGGCTAATGGTAACAGGAGGCAGGGGACATGATGTTTACCCAGGTTCGGGCCCTCTCGATGGAGGTAATACCCTACTTCCTACTTGATTGATCTTGATGATATGAGTATTACAACAGTTGATCTACCACGGGATGGTAGAGGATAAACCCTAGAAGCTAGCCTATGATTATGATTGTTGTTGTCCTACGGACTAAACCCTCCGGTTTATATAGACACCGAAGGGGGCTAGGGTTACACAGAGTCAGATACAGAGAAGGAGATCTACATATCCGAATTGCCAAGCTTGCCTTCCACGCAAAGGAGAGTCCCATCCAGACACGGGACGAAGTCTTCAATCTTGTATCTTCATAGTCCAACAGTCCGGCGAAAGTACATAGTCCGGCTGCCCGAGGACCCCTTAATCTCGGGCTCCCTCAGTAGCCCCCAAACTAGGCTTCAATGACGATGAGTCCGACGTGCAGATTATCTTCGGCATTGCAAGGCGGGTTCTTCTCCAAATTCTCCAAAGTACCTATTGTAACAAGCAGTGTCCGGCTTCCCATTAATGTTGCACTCCTTGGCTTCTGTGCTTTAATAATGGCTATCTCCACGTGTCGAGTGGATGCGAGAAGTCGGGGCATTTTTTCATTTGCCACCCTGACCATGCAAGTAGATCGTCTATTTAAAGAGTTGAGGATCCTCAGATCCGAATCACACCATCTCCTCCCAGCGAGTATCCATCAGAGCGCGCCCGGAAAAATCCATCCCATCATGGCCGGTAGTCGTGGCTCCTCCTCTCGCTCCCGTAGCACCAAGCCAGGCGATTGGGAGAAGTGTTATGTTCCTCATAGCCGATTGGTAGAGTTGCAGACCCAGGGGTTTCTCCCGCCTACCTACATGGTCCCCGTCCGAGCCGGACTAGCCACTTATAATGGCGGGGAGCAAGAGGAGAGTTCTCCCAACCCATCCAAGGGGGAGCGGGTATGCTTTGTCCCCTATTTGTTGAGGGGACTTGGATTTCCAATCCATCCATTCCTCTACGGGCTCCTGGAGTTCTACGGTCTCCAGCTACACAACTTTACTCCAGCCTCCATACTGCATATCGTGGGTTATGTCGCCTACTGCGAGCTACTTCTGGGCTGTGAAGCTTATTTTGAGCTATGGAAGAGGCTATTCTGCCTTGTACGCCGTACTCAGGAGGGGTCGATATATCAAGTGGGCGGAGCCGAGATATGGCGCATCGCCGGGACCGGATACCTGTCCGGTACTCCGAAGAAGACATCCGAAGACTGGCCTTTGGAGTGGTTTTATATGGAGGACGTCCCTCTTCCAGACCCTATTCAGTTGGGCCTTCCCGAGTTTGCAAATGCCCCGTTGAAGAAACGCCACAGCTGGCGCCCCCGGAGCCCCCAGGACGAAGATAACAGAGAGATCCTTTTCCTGATGGACAGGATAAAGACACTGGCCAAATCAGGACTGACAATAATTGAGGTTATGTCCATATGTATAATGCGGGGAGTGTAGCCACTTCAATATCAGGGGAAACCCATGTGGCACTACAATGGAGAAGACAACGCCACCCGCTACGGCCGTAAAGGTCCAGACTCCGTCGCCGCTCTGGCGAAAATATTGTCCGATTTTTTCAAAGGAGAAGAAGAGGAGTTCATCCATATTAAGCCACAGGATGGATTCTCCATGTACAACCCCCCAAGCTGGGTGAGCTGCTATCTTTTATTCCAGTCTTTCCCGCATTCTTTAGCACAAACGTTTACCTTGTTAATTCATAGCAAGAACTGCGCAAAGCTATGAGGGAGGATCACAGCCCGTCTCCACAGCCAGAGGACCCCGACCGGGCCCTCGACCCCGGACTCAAAGAAGATCCGGACATATTTGTGGAGCTCGTCGATAGGACATTTTATCAGTTAAGTTGTGATGGTGCCTTGGTGGCCATCATAGCTGATTATCATGGCCTACTCCTTGTATCACATGTAAGTAAAACCAGAGTCCCAACTTCCAAGAAGGATTCCCTCTTTGCGCCTTACCCATCGCATATGTTTTGCATTTTACAGGGAAGGCCATCAGGACACCGTGTCGAGCCCGTGGTGACTCATCAACAAGGGGCACCAAAGCCGGGTAGGCTTAAAAGGAAGGCGGTCAGGACCGAGACGCCGTTGCAAAGGTATGATTAAAAACCTGCTACATAATTATCGTCGTTAAAATATGACAGTGTCCACTATTTCCTGGCAGAAAAAGCGCTCGCCAAACTATATCCAGAGAGCCTGCTGGCCGCGCCTCCACCAGCCGGACTCCGAGGCTGGACTCAAGGGCAGAGGTCAATGCAGGGATAACGTCAGACCATCCTCCTATAGAGGATGCAGATAGATTCTCTGCTACGAACTCCGAAGTGGAGAACGCCATGAATCATAGGCGCCCGCGGGCCACACTATGCGACCCTAATTTCTTTGAAGAGGCGTTCAATGCCTTCAACTCAGGGGACGCGTACATCCGAGCTGCTCAAGATGGCCTCGCTAGAGCCACGGACTAGTATGTAAAGGATATACGGGTAAGAAAGTTTCATAAGTATATATATCAGTAGCCCCTGAGACTTGAAACAGTTGGCACAACTGATTTAAGGATCAATTATATGCATAGGTTCTTACACAGAAGAATTTCCTGCTGTCTAAAGAGCTGGAGGAGTGCAAAGCCCAGCTACGGGCCGCAGTCGCCGGAATGGAGGAGTCCAAGAAGGCCTCATCTGGTAATACTTGTCTTGATCGAAAAGAATGTATTGACATATACCAGTTAGTATTCAGCATGCATGCAAATCTAACAATAGATTCTGCAAACAATCCTGGAGGTAATCCGGAGATCGTATCGGAGGATGAACAACATGCTCAGCGACAGCTAAAGGCTGGCGAGCACGTGCTTACAAAAGTTATACGAGAGAATAATGATCTCCAGGATGCGAAGACCCGGCTGGACGTTGAATTAAAGGATGTTCGGGCCCAGCTTGCTGACTCCGTGAAGGAGAATAGGAGGCTTCGACGCGGCATTTTTAGTAAGTGCTCGAACGAACCTTTATAAAGTTTGGCGAAGAAGCGGGCTAACAGAATTATGTCTATAGGTATGCTGACAGGTCGTCCTGAAGAGGAGATGCCCGGATCTGCATGCGATCTTCTGCAAGAGCTCTCACAGCTCCACGGAAAAATTTGGCAGGTGATGCAGAGTATTGCCCAGGCCTTGTGGCCGTCCGCATCCCTGCCCGAAGGCATGGGAGAGCTCGTGGAGATGCTCAAGGGAGCGCGCCGGCGCTTCCGATTATGGAAGATATTGGCCTACCTACAAGCTGCAAGGGAGGCCTGGGCCATGGTGAAGACATGATACACCAAACCTGACACGAACCACATGGCCGAGGTCGGACCTGTAGGGCCAGATGGGAAATAGATCCCCGGACTAGGTAGCTTTAGCCGCGAAGTATTCCCAACAGGATTGTAGGCTAGACAGCGTGTTGGATGGTATAGAAGAAGAATTTAGTCAGTCTAAGTGACTTTGTACTTCAAAGGACATATTTTTTCCCTAGCCGGATTGTAAACCATTTGTCTTGGCAGACCTTTTTGCTTCAACCTTTGGACCCGACAGTCCGGAGTGTGTCCGAATACCCGCTCAGTTATGTAAAAACTGGAGCACGTGTGGAAACCAGGCGTAGGGGTCATAAGTGCTTGAACAGACAAGTACCCAACTAGCTATGTTATATTACATGGGTAGTAAGAAACATCTTCCAGGGAGAATAGTTCCGTTAAGGGTTCCTTTCCCTGGGTGTGCATGCATTAATGTGGCTATCCGAACTGCGAAAAAAATGATGCAGGATATAAGCATCTGGGGGCATGTTTTGCAATAAGTAAAAGACATCTTTTGTTCACCGACCGAATATTCCTTTAAGAACGCGAGCTTTTGGCTTCACCCAGTCTGAGGTACACATCTGGCTGACCCGGCAGTAACAATCGTAGAGGTGCTCCCCTTATGCCCTAGCCGAATTAACGGGAACGTAGGGCATAAACACAAGAGCCAGGCAACCCAGCTTGGCCAAAACTTAAGTCATATCGATGCATATAGTGGTGAAAAAAGGCACATATGGAGATATGATGCATATGTGGTGGGCATAAAGCCCAGAAGATAATTATATTAAGCTTCTGTATAAGAAGCCCCCAGGTATATTGAGTGCACATAGCACGGCAGGAGTGTGTGGTCAAAGCATACTTGAAGCTTTTAAGGCTATATATATGAAAAAGAAAGAGAGAGAGAGAGAGAGAGGATATAATTTAAAAAGGAAGACGGAGGTAAGGAGACACACACAGAGTTCAACACTAGGCGTAGAATCTTCGGAGTCTGGACGCGTTCCATGGGTTCGGCTCGAGTCGATTATCTGATGCGTCACGCAGACGGTATGCTCCTCCGGTGAGAACTTTATCAATGATGAAGGGACCCTCCCACTTGGGCTTGAGCTTGTCCTTTTTCTTCTCTGGTAGGCGTAGAACGAGTTCGCCAATGTTATAAGTTTTGGCCCGTACTTCTCTGCTTTGATACCTTCGAGCCTACTGTTGATATAATGCGGAACGGGCCTTTGCAACGTCACACTCCTCCTCCAGGGCATCTAGGTTATCCTGCCGATCCAACTCGGCTTCTCTCTCTTTGTACATGCGCACTCAAAGTGAGTCATGGATGATACCGCAGGGTAGCACTACCTCTGCACCATACAACATAAAAAATGGTGTGTATCTGGTTGTGCGATTTGGCGTGGTCTGCATCCCCCATAGTACGGAGTTGAGATCCTCAACCCAGTGTGTATCTGATTCCTTCAAGGACCGCACTAGTCTAGGTTTAATGCCACTCATAATAAGACCATTCGCTCGTTCGACTTGACAGTTTGTTTGAGGGTGATAGACGGATGCATAATCGAGCTTTATGCCCATTTATCCGCACCAAGTTTTCACCTCGTCGGCTGTGAAGTTTGAGCCGTTATCGGTGATGATGCTGTGGGGGACACCATAACAGTGTACGACCCCAGATATGAAGTCTATCACTGGTCCGGACTCGGCCGTTTTAACTGGTTTGGCTTCTATCCATTTGGTGAATTTATCGACCATGACCAACAAGTATTTCTTCTTACGGCTTCCTCCTTTAAGGGGTCCAACCATACCGAGCCCCCAGACTGCAAAGGGCCAAGTTATGGGGTATGTTTGGAGAGCGGTAGGTGGCATATGGCTTTGATTTGCAAAAAGCTGGCAACCGACGCAATGTTGGGCAAGGTCCTGTGCGTCTGCTCGGGCTGTCGGCTAGTAGAAACCTATACGGAAGGCCTTGCTTACGAGCGCCCGAGCTGCGGCATGGTGGCCGCCGAGTCCGGCATGAATTTCAGCCAAGAGCTGCCTCCCTTCCTCTTCGGAGATGCACCTTTGGAGCACTCCAGTCACGCTTTTCTTATAAAGCTCTCACTCGTGGAATTTGTAGGCTTTAGAGTGCCGCACAATGCAACGTGCCTCATTTTGGTCCTCGGGGAGTTCTTGCCTATTTAAGTAGGCTAAGAAGGGTTCTGTCCACGGGGCGATGACAGCCATAATCGCGTGGGCCGAAGGTGTTATTTCGGTGGCGGAGCCTCTGATTACGTCAGATTGTTCGGGATCTGGGGTTGTGTTCGGATCCGGACTGGTATTGCCGGTCTCCCCTTCCCACACCACGGATGGCTTGAACAGCCTTTCCAAAAAGATATTAGGTGGGACGGGGCCGCGCTTAGCACCGATGCGGGCGAGGATATCCGCCGCTTGGTTGTTTTCTCGGACCACATGGTGGAATTCGAGCCCCTCGAACCGAGCTGACATTTTGAGGACGGCATTGCGATAGGCCGCCATTTTTAGGTCCTTGGCGTCAAAGTCTCCATTTATTTGAGATATTGCGAGGTTTGAATCCCCACACACTTCTAGGCATTGAATGTCCATGGAGACTGCCATCCGGAGACCATGCAACAGGGCCTCATATTCGGCTGCATTGTTCAAATCTGTGTATAGTATTTGAAGTACATATTGGACTGTATCTCCTGTGGGGGATGTCGGGACAACGCCTGCCCCTAGACCAGCCAGCATCTTAGAGCCGTCAAAGTGCATGATCCAATTGGAGTACATGTCGTACTCTTTAGGGAGTTCGGCTTCTGTCCATTCGGCGACGAAGTCATCCAGTACTTGCGACTTAATGGCTCGACGTGGTTTGTATGTTATGTCGAACGGGAGGAGCTCGATAGCCCATTTAGCAATCTAGCCCGTGGCATCACAGTTATTTATTATGTCGTTGAGTGGTACTTCGGAGGCCACCGTGATTGAACACTCTTGAAAGTAGTGTCGTAGTTTTCGGGATGCCATGAAGACCGCGTATGCTATCTTTTGATCATGTGGGTACCATGACTTGCATGGAGTGAGGACAGTGGATACATAATATAACGGCTTTTGAAGTGGGAACTTATGTCTGTTTGTCTCTCGTTCGACGACGAGCACTGCGCTTACAACCTGGTGTGTTGCAGCTATATATAACAGCATAGGTTCACCGATATTTGGCATGGCCAGGATTGGATTGGTGGCCAAGAGGGCTTTTATTTCCTCCAGTCCAGCCGTAGCCGCATCCGTCCACTCGAAGTGTTTGGTGCGTCTAAGAAGGCGATAAAGAGGTAGTGCATTTTCTCCTAATCGGGAGATAAAGCGGCTTAAGGCGGCCACACATCCAGTTAATTTCTGGATTTGCTTGAGGTCTGTTGGGGTAGCCAACTGTGACAAAGCTCGGATTTTAGCCGGATTTGCTTTAATTCCTCTATTGGAAATGATAAAGCCCAAGAGCTTTTCGGCAAGTACGCCAAAAACGCATTTTTCGGATTGAGCTTGATGTCGTATGTCCGGAGATTGTCGAACGTAAGCCTCAAGTCGTCTATTAAAGATTCGACGTGTCTGGTTTTGATGACCACATCGTCTATGTATGCCTCCACTGTTTTGCCGATTTGTGTTTCCAGGCATGTCTGAATCATGCGTTGATAGGTTGCACCGGCATTTTTGAGCCCGAAAGGCATGGTGTTAAAACAGAAGGGGCTGTATGGAGTGATGAATGATGTTGCGGCTTGATCGGACTCCGCCATCTTGATTTGATGGTATCCGGAGTATGCGTCGAGGAAACACAATGAGTCCTGTCCTGCGGTAGCATCGATGATTTGATTGATGCGGGGGAGGGGGAAGGGATCCTTAGGGCAAGCCTTATTGAGGTCCTTGAAATCGACGTATAGGCGCCAGGATTTGTCCTTCTTTGGTACCATCACCAGGTTTGGTAGCCAGTCCGGATGTTTTATTTCTCTGATGAATCCGGCCTCGAGTAGCTTGGCTAGCTCTTCTCCCATGGCTTGTCGCTTGGGTTCTGAAAAGCATCGAAGAGTCTGCTTGACCGGCTTGTATTCCTTTAGTATGTGTAGGCTATGCTCGGCCAGCCTGCGTGGGATACCTGGCATGTCTGAAGGATGCCAGGCGAAGATGTCCCAATTCTCGCGCAAGAACTCTCGTAGTGCGGCGTCTATTGTGGGGTTCAGCTGTGCCCCAATTGATGTTGTTTTTGTAGGGTCCGTTGAGTGGACCTGGAATTTGACTATTTCGTCTGCTGGTTTCAAATAGGTGGACATGGGTCGTTTGTCGAGTATCACGTCGTCCCTGTCCACTATGGAGCGCAGCGCAGTTAACTCTTCGGCCGCGAGGGCTTCGGATAATGCCTCCAGGGCTAGTGCGGCGGTTTTATTTTCAGCGCGGAGTGCTATGTCTGGATCACTAGCTAGGGTGATGATTCCATTGGGCCCAGGCATCTTGAGCTTCATGTACCCATAATGGGGTATAGCTTGGAAGCTTGTGAATGCATCCCGTCCTAAAAGGGCGTGGTATCCACTACTGAACGGGGCCACTTGGAATGTGATTTCTTCGGACCTATAATTCTCTGGCGTGCCGAATACCACATCCAGCGTAATTTTTCCCGCGCATCGTGCCTCCCGACTAGGGATGATTCCTCTAAACGTCGTGCTGCTTTGCTCAATGCGGCTCTTATCTATTTCCATTTTGTTAAGAGTTTCCTCATAGATGAGGTTTAATCCGCTGCCGCTGTCCATGAGCACTTTAGTAAGCCGGAAGCCGTCCACAATTGGATTAAGGACCAAAGCGGCTGGTGCTCGGACTGTTCGGAATTGAGGTTCATCACTGGCATTGAAGGTTATGGCCGTGTCGTTCCACGGATTTATTGCTGCAACGTGGCAGACTTCGGCGAGGTTGCGAACTGCTCGCTTGTGCCTATTGTTTGAGGCGAAAGTCTCGAAGACTGTCAGTACTGTATTGTTATTCTCCGCGGGATGGTGCTCTCGGTATTGTTGATGAGAAGGTCCTCCCCGCTCTTGGCCACCTGCCGAAGTATCCAACATGCTCTAAGGTTGTGTGTTGGTGTGATGCCCGGTGTGCTATGAATTTTGCATGGCCTGTTGAGCCATCCCTCCAGTACGGTTCCACGCCCTGTAAAGGGCTTTGGCTTCTTTGTAATTGGATTGGGTGACTTGCAAGAGCGCACCCTTTTAGTTTGGACGAGGGGTTTAGTGAGAGCCGGAGGATCCCAGAATTTTGTTTGGGTTTTCCAGGCACTTTCCATCGCACAGTACTTTTGTACTATGGCCGCCAAGTCGGCAGAGCGTGCTATGTCACGGCGACTTATGGCGTTGAGAATTCCCTTGTCTGTGCAATTTTTGCAAAAGAATGAGATTGCGTCTTCCTCGCGACAGTCCTTAACCTTGCTCATTACAAGGAGGAATCTGGCCCAGAAGTGATGTACTGTCTCTTGGGGCTCTTGTCTAATGTGGGAAAGATCACTTGTGTCTAGGTGGGTGAGTAGACTTAAGTCCAAATCCTGATCCGATCTGAGACCCAGGGGCAAAGAAGCTCCCGAGCTTGGCAGCTTGGACTCCAGGATGTTGCCCAATATTTGTGGCCCGTTGTCCGATTCTAAGTTTGGAGCCTGAGCCATGTCCTCCCGTAGATGGGTATCCAGCTCGGAGAGCTTGGGAATCCAAACATAGTTCATCCTCAAAAAAGAGGAAGAATCATTGTTTTGTTCCTCCACCACCGTTATCTGATGGGTGACCGGCGAAGAGTTAATCTCCCTTTGGTCGGGTTTAAGCCCGATCCGATCATAGTCCGTAGCGACTCCCAGGGTGGCGGTGCGATCCAAGAGCTCATTCAGGGAGGAGAGTTCTATAGGATCCATCTGCTCGGTGAATTCTGAGCTGACGTGGAGGCTGTTCTTGATGACCTGAGAAGTCATCGTCGGCGTGGCGGCCGAACGGGTGGCCATGACGAAGCCGCCCAGCCGAAGAGTCTGGCCTACAGCCAGGGTTCTTCAAGAGGTGACATTGTCCTTGACAACAAGGCGAGCCATCAAGCCTTATCGGGACGGCACAGTGGAACTCTCAATGAAAGCACCAATGTTGGTGTCAAAACCGGCGGATCTCGGCTAGGGGGTCCCGAACTGTGCGTCTAAGGCTAATGGTAATAGGAGGCGGGGGATACGATGTTTACCCAGGTTCGGGCCCTCTCGATGGAGGTAATACCCTACTTCCTGCTTGATTGATCTTGATGATATGAGTATTACAAGAGTTGATCTACCATGAGATCATAGAGGCTAAACCCTAGAAGCTAGCCTATGATTATGATTGTTGTTGTCCTACGGACTAAACCCTCCGGTTTATATAGACACCGGAGGGGGCTAGGGTTACACAGAGTCGGTTACAAAGAAGGAGACCTACATATCCGAATTTCCAAGCTTGCCTTCCACGCAAAGGAGAGTCCCATCCGGACACGGGACGAAGTCTTCAATCTTGTATATTCATAGTCCAACAGTCCGGCCAAAGTACATAGTCTGGTTGCCCGAGGACCCCTTAATCTCGGACTCCCTCAATGACCTTGTCCAAGATCTTGGCATTGCGCATGGCATCCAAATAAGTGACTTGCTCATCGAAGTCTGTCCGCCACCGGCTGATTTCTTAATCAGGTTCCGGACAACTTTCGATTGCAGTCATGTGTTTGAATCTTCCCGATGTTTGTTCTGTTATGGTGCGATGGTGAGCTTTGATCAGTGGCACCCAGGATGGGGCTCGGTGCCCTTTGAACTTCAGTTTTTAACAAAGCTTACCTTCCACGGCATGCCTCGACGTGCTTGGAACAGCGAGTCCATGAATATGCTTATCAACGACCTTGGAAGTTTACTCGTAAGTATGTTTGTTCCTCCAGACAGCTGGGCTTTGACGGTTATGGCATGGATGAAGAAGTCGTCCACCATACCAAAGGTGATTGGTGTTGAGATACCGGTGCAGGAACCGCGGTTGTACTATTCGTCGCCACCAAGGCCATCGTGGACCACGTTAGGGATGTACCTGTATCGAGTGTTCGTGCATGTTGAAGAAGTGGTCAATCCATCAATCGAAGTCCTACCGCCGCCGCTGGTGCCAGGGTCCGTCGACGACGTCCATTACAGGAGTCAATGTCAGACTTTCCCCATGTTGCTCAGAACGAAGGATGGCACAGGGCCTACTCCATCGTGCGGTGAAGGCCACTACTTCTTTGGGAGAAGAGGTAGGGCTGGCTGCCTAGATGTGCTCTAATTTGAGGTAACAACTGAATCTTGTCAGATACTAGTTAAATCCGAGCTATTGGTGTGAAGCACTGATGTGCCAGTACATTTGATGTGACATGTTCTATATTTGTACCTGAACTTTTTTTTAAAAGGGTTGTACGTCAACTTAATGTGCTAGAGAACTTATTGCGTTGTTTGTCTGTTTTCTTTGCACAACATTCAAGATATTTCCCCGTCATTGATAAAGATGATGAACCATTATGTACGAGTTCGTTGGTTTCAACGTAGCCATACCCGTAGCGATCCACTGCTTCCACCCTGATTGTGCCGCGTGCGTGAAATTTTTGTATGCAAGTTCAGTATGCTATGATGTTCTATATGATTGTCTCAATAATATATGTTTTTACTGAGCATCAGCAATGTATATGGCTGAAAGATGTATTTATGAGCATCGACCGATGGGTCTCTCTCTCTCACACACACACACACAAGTGGGACCCGTTGAGTTATTTCTTCGCTCGTGAAAACTTTTAATTAGGTTCCACCATACTCTAACATTTTTCTTAAGTTATCAATTGAGCTCAGTCACTTCAAAAAGTTGTACAGAAGCCTTGTTTGGGCCTTTCCGGCGTCGCTGAGTCTGGGTTGAGTAGCCATGTAAAGTTGTATTGTACTACACAGGCCTTTTTTTAACATTAGCAATGCAACTAGGCCGACATTTGTAGGCAATATCTGGGTCAACTTGTTATTCTCCGCCCCGCTGGGCTGCAAATCTTTCCTAGAAGGGATGCATTATGCTTAACAAGAAAATGGGCTTTAAGAAATAATAAATGGGATGTAATTATAAAAACTGGGCAGTAACTATAAAAAATGCACCAAACACGTAATTAGTTTTAAAAAATATATTATTTTTGGAGTTTGAAAATTTTAATTTCATTACTTGTTGCGCGCGCAATATTTCATTAGATTTTTACGTAATTCAATTTTTTTGAAATTATATTTAATCTGACTAGAAATTTCGGGATAAAAATATTTTAGATCCCATCAAAATGTGGGAAATTTTATTGAATTCTGTTTTGAGCGGTTGGTAGAAATTATTAATCGTTGTCCTAGCTAGAAAATGGGTTGTACTTTTAACAAACTGTAAATGGGTTGTAGTAAATTCCATTAGAATTCAAAAATGGGTTGTACATTCTTACAAATCGCAAATGAGCTATATGTTCTCCGCCACACACTTGTGGGCCTACTAAGTTGACGCGTCCCTTAAAAAAACTAAGTTGGCGTGTATGCAAGGCTTTGTCAACTTATAGTTAACACACGGTTCTAGCAGGAGTGGTCGTTGGATGTCTATCCAACGGATGTCGTGCTTCTTCTTCAATCTCGGATATTCTTGCTTCAGACGCCCAAAAAATGATTCCCCTCTGACATCTGGGGTGCACTGTTTTAGAGGCTGACCTGTGGGCCTACTAAGTTAACGCGTACCAAGGGCTTTGTCAACTTAGTCAAATAAACGATTCTAGCTGCAGTGACCATACGATGTCCATCCAACGGCCGCCGTGCTTCTTCAACCTCTGGTCTTCTTGCTCCAGCCGTCCAAACCAGCATCGGCCGTGCTGCCTGCTCCTGCCTCCTGTGTCCGGCTGTGCTGCCACCGCTGGCCATGCCATCCCTCTATACTAACCCACACCTCCTGTTATTCTCCGACGACGGCAGCCTCACACCGCAGCTGAAGCAGTCAACCCACATACTCCCCTCCACGTGGGCATCCACTGCCGCGTCTTCCTTGGCTCTGCATCGTTCCCTTCCTAGGCCTCGCCATCGTCCACCGCCCTGGTGCTCTCTGCGGGAGTCCTGGATTCGGGGGTCCTCTGGTGTCCGTCCCAGGAGTATGGGTCGGGTTGGATGGATCGTACAAGATCAAGCTGAAGACTATCCTCAGTGTCCGGGTGGGACTTCTCCATACGTAAACGACAAGATTAGAGTCCGGGTGTATCGTTTCCTTCCCTAATGAACCGACCTTGTACAAACCCTAGGCTCCTCCGATGTGTATATAAACCAGGGGGTTAGTCCATAGAGGCTATCCTCATTACCATCATCGGAATATTCATAGGCTAGACATCTAGGGTTTAGCAATTATGATCTCGAGGTAGATCAACTCTTGTAATCTCCATACTCTTTGAATATATTCAAGTAGGAGTAGGGTTTTACCTCCTTTAAGAGAGCCCGAACCTGGGTAAACATTGTGTCCCTTGGTCCCCTGTTACCATTGATCCTTAGACGCAAGCTTGGGCCCCCCTACCCGAGATCTGCCAGTTTTCACACCGACATTGGTGCTTTCATTGAGAGCTCTGTCGTGTTGTCCACAAAAGCAATCTATGGCTCGCCTAGTCATCAACGACAACATCACTTCTGGAAGGAGCCTGACTTCTGGGCAGGCCCTCCAGCTCGGCGGTTTCACCGTAGGGGTTTGTACGGCTGTCAAGCCCACAGCACCCCCTACAACCGTTGAACACCATCTTCACATCGGCCTCGAGTACTCCAAAAAGATGGATCCGGTAGACATCTCGTCCTTGAACGCGCTGCTAGATCGCATCGCCGCACTAGGGGTATCAACAGTAGGGATGGCAATGGGGACAATCCCCTATGGGGATACCTACAACATCCCCATCCCCATCTATTCCCTATCATCCCATCCCCATCCCCGTTTACATGACTGGGGATGAAATTTCCCCATACCCATGCCCCACTGGGGAACGGGGCCCCATTAGGGTCCCCATCCCCATAAACAAATACTCATATACACAATATGATACCCTATAATCAACATACATACATGGTTTTGTCCTTGTCCTGCTAATGTATATCTAGCTCGTATTGACTTCTTGGTCATGGTTGCAGCTGAGGTCAGGATGTGAGATAGGTTTAAGGTTTTCTCAGAGCTTTTTTTGTTTTCGCAAGTTTGTTTGTGAATATTTTAAGGTTGACCGCAGTGTCACGGTTACTAACCGGGTCCCCGATCGGTATTGGGTCTAGGGAATAGGATATCGTCCCCATCCCCGGTGTACCCTATGGGAATAAATTAGTTTGGTAAATATCCCCATGGGGATGTTTTTCGCCCATCCCCACCCCCTAATAGATGAAATCCCCATGGGTTTGGCGGGTATGGGGCCCCGTTGCCATCCCTACTCAACAGCTATGATCGGATGGGGCTCAAGCCTGACCAGAGGGAAATTTATCGCCCGCCGATCACCCACCTCGTAGCGATCGTTGAAGAACAGGCCAAAGACACTTCCCTTCCTATGTTGAGGACGAAGTATGTTTGGGTCGCCGAATCCACCGAGCCAGACACCCTCCCTTCAGACGGGACTTCTCGTGTCCTAGACTCTGGCTTGGATATAGGATCACGGGAGCCCTTGGATCTCCCTGGACCCAAACTGGGTCCCGGAGAACCTTCAAGCTCCAAATATAGGTGTGGGGCCGGATTCAAATTTTAAACCGCCCACCCACCACAATCAATATTCACCAAGTAACTCAGGTCCCCTAGATATATATGACCTGATGTATGTGCGGCAGCAACCTCAGGAAACGGTCCACCACTTTTGGGACAGATTCCTACTTGTTAAAAGCAAGATCAAAGATTGCCTAGACAATGACGTTGTTTCAGTCTTTCATCTAATTGCACCGACAAGGGAATATTGAATGCCCTCAACCGTCGTCACATACAGAGCTTCACGGAACTATCACAGGTAGTACAAAAGTATTATGCGATGGAAAGCACATGGAGGGCCCGGAAAACTCAATTGGAACCCGCTTCCTTTAAGCAGTGTGCGGCCCGGACTAGATGGATACACCCTGGTGGGTCACCCGACCACCAGTTGATGGGCAGGAAAAATAAAACCTTCAAAGGACATAGGTCCATTCTGGATGAACTCCTTGACAAGCCATGTCCGATACATGCCACTCCGCGCACAGACCCAACCCATAGTCTTCGAGCATGTTAGGTACTCTGACAAGTAGGAAAAAGTGGAGAGGCCATCCACCGCTCTAGAGAAATACTCTCCAAAGAGGGACAACTTTAACGTCCTCGCGGTCTTCGAGACCTTTTATTCGAATAATCGGCGCAAACGGGTGCTCTGCGACCTCGCCGAAGTCCGGCAAGTTACTACACTAAGCCCATGGAACGACACGGCAATAACATTTAAGGCGGAAGACGAACCAAAGGCTCGGTCAGTCCGAGCACCCGCTGCCCTAGTACTAAACCCCATCGTGGACGGTTTTCGGCTCACCAAAGTGCTCATGGACGGCGGCAATGGGCTTAACCTTATCTATGAAGACACGCTCGACAAAATGCAGATGGATAGATCATGCATCAAGCAAAGCAATACCACCTTTCGAGGCATTATCCCCAGTCGAGAAGCACGATGCTCTGGGATAATTAAACTGGATGTGGTATTCGGCAAGCCCGAGAACTACAGATTCGAAGAGTTGCTCTTTCATGTGGTCCCCTTCAACAGCGGGTACCACGCCATCCTGGGGCGGGATGCCTTTTCACGCTTCCAAGCCATAACCCATTATGGGTATATGAAGCTTAAAATGCCCAGACCCAACGGAATCATCACAATTTTGAGCGACCAGGACAAAGCCCTTCATGCCGAAAACAAAACCGCATCCTTGGCCCTCGAGGCGCTATCTGAAGCCCTAGCGGCGGAAGAATTAACCACCCTACGGTCCACGATGGATAGGGATGATGTGATTCTCGATAAGAGATCCAAATCCACCTCTTTCAAGCCAGCTGAGGAAATAGTTAAATTTCAAGTGCACCCGACGGACCCTAACAAGACAGCATCTATCGGAGCACAGCTAGATCCGGCAGTGGACGCCGCTCTATGCACATTCTTGTGAGAGAATTGGGATACTTTTGCCTAGCACCCTTCAGACATGCCTCGCATCCCACTCAGACTGGCCGAACGCAGACTCAATATAATCAAGGGATTTAAACCCGTGAAACAGACATTGCGGCGATTCTCTAAACCCAAGCATCAACCCATGGGAGAGGAGCTAGCCAAGTTATTAGAGGCCGGGTTTATTAGGGAAATCAAACATCCGGATTGGTTAGCCAACTTGGTCATGGTACCAAAGAAGGACAAATCCTTGCGCCTGTGCGACGATTTCAAAGACCTCAACAAGGCTTTCCCTAAAGACCCCTTCCCATTGCCCCGCATCGACCAAATCATTGATGCAACAGCGGGACAAGATTCTTTGTGTTTCCTCGACGCCTATTCCGGATACCATCAGATTAAGATGAAGGAATCGGACCGGGCCGCAACCGCGTTCATCACTCCTTATGGTCCTTTCTACTTCAACACTATGCCCTTTGGGCTTAAAACGCTGGGGCTACCTACCAGTGTATGATTCAAACTTGCTTGGAAAAATAAATCGGCAAAACAGTTGAAGCATATGGGGATGATGTGGTCATTAAGACAAAACGCGTCGAAACACTGGTGGACGATCTTCGCCTCATCTTCGACAACCTCTGGACAAATGACATACGGCTCAATCCGGAAAATTGTGTCTTCAGAGTACCAGTCGGAAAATTGCTGGGTTCATTGTTTCCCATAGAGGAATTGAAGCAAACCCAGCCAAGATCCGAGCTCTGTCACAATTGGCTATACTAACAGACCTAAAGCAAGTCCAAAAACTAGCTCGGTGCGTCGCGGCCTTAAGCCGTTTTATCTCCAAATTGGGAGAAAAAGCATTACCACTCTACAAGCTACTACGACGCACTGACAACTTCAAATGGACAGACGCTGCCACAGCCAGATTGGAAGAAATCAAGGCCCTTCTCGCAAGCAACCCAATCCTAGTTAATCCAAGTGTTGGAGAGCCTATGTTATTGTATATTTTTTCAACTAACCAAGTAGTTAGTGTTGTGCTCGTCATCGAACAAGGGGAAGGACATAAATTCCCCACCCAAAAGCCAGTTTATTATGTATCAGAGGTCCTCACACCTTGCAAGTCCCGATACCCCCACTACCAAAATATAGCCTACACGGTCTTCATGGCATCCCGAAAACTGCGACACTATTTTCTGGAGTGTTCGATCATGGTGGCATTAGAAGTACCACTTAACGATATTATCAACAACAGGGACGCCACCGGCTGCATAGATAAATGGGCCATCGAAATCTTACCATTCGAAATAGTATACAAGCCACGCCGAGACATTAAATCACAGGTGTTGGCCGACTTTGTCGCTGAATGGACGGAAGCCGAACTCCCTAAAGAGTATAGTTCATACTCCAATTGGATTATGTACTTCGACGGCTCCAAAATGATGGTTGGACTGGGGGCTGGCGTCATCCTAACATCTCCTACTGGGGACACGGTCCGCTGTGTATTACAAATTATGTGTACGGACTCCAACAACACAGCTGAATATGAGGCGCTTCTACATGGTCTTCGCATGGCCGTCTCCATGGGTATACAACGCCTTGAGGTGCGCGGTGATTCAAATCTCGCAATATCCCAGCTTAATGCAGAATTCGACACAAAGGATCCAAAAATGGCGGCATATTGCCTCTTGAGCATGCGTTGGTTTTCCCTTGAACAGGAAAGGGTGATGCAGCAAAGTAGCATAAGTATTTCCCTCAGTTTTTGAGAACCAAGGTATCAATCTAGTAGGAGGATACACGCAAGTCGCCTTGTACCTGCACAAAAAAATAAGAACCTTGCAACCAACGCAATAAAGGGGTTGTCAATCCCTTCACGGCCACTTGCAAAAGTGAGATCTGATAGAGATAATAAGATAAATATTTTTGGTATTTTGTGTATAGATTGAAAAGTAAAGATTTCAAAATAGTAAACGACATGCAATGTAAATAAAAGAGATATAATATGATGGAAAAGAGATCCGGGGGTCATAGGTTTCACCAGTGGCTTCTCTCAAGATAGCATATCTTACGGTGGGTGAACAAATTACTGTCGAGCAATTGATAGAAAAGCGCATAGTTATGAGAATATCTAGGCATGATCATGTATATAGGCATCACGTCCGTGACAAGTAGATCGAAACGATTCTGCGTCTACTACTATTACTCCACACATCGACCGGTATCCAGCATGCATCTAGAGTATTAAGTTCATAAGAATAGAGTAACTCAATAAGCAGGATGGATGTAGAGGGATAAACTCAAGCAATATGATATAAACCCCATATTTTTATCCTCGATGGAAACATCAATACGTGGCTTGCTGCCCCTGCTGTCACTGGGAAAGGACACCGCAAGATTGAACCCAAAGCTAAGCACTTCTCCTATTGCAAGAAAGATCAATCTAGTAGGCCAAACCAAACTGATAATTCGAAGATACTTGCAAATATATCAAATCATACATATAAGAATTCAGAGAAGAATCAAATATTGTCCATAGATAATCTTGATCATAAACCGACAATTCATCGGATCTCGACAAACACACTGCAAAAAGTATTACATCGAATAGATCTTCAAGAAGATCGAGGAGAACTTTGTATTGAGAATCAAAGAGAGAGAATAAGCCATCTAGCTAATAACTATGGACCCGAAGGTCTGTGGTAAACTAATCACACATCATCGGAGAGGCTGTGGTGTTGATCTAGAAGCCCTCCGTGACCAATTCCCCCTCCGGCGAAGCGTCGGAAAAGGCCCCAAGATGGGATCTCATGGGTACAGAAGGTTGCAGCGGTGGAAATAGGGTTTCGTGGTGCTCCTGGATGTTTTCGGGGTATATGAGTATATATAGGCGAGAGAAGTAGGCCGGTGGAGCCACGAGGGGCCCATGAGGGTGGGGGGCGCGCCTACCCCCCTGGGCGTGCCCTCCTACCTCGTGGCCGCCTCATTGCTTCCTTGACGTCCACTCCAAGTCTCCTGGATTGCGTTTGTTCCAAAAACGATTTTCTCGAAGGTTTCATTCCGTTTGGACTCCGTTTGATATTCCCTTTCTGCGAAACACTGAAATAGGCAAAAAAACAGCAATTTGCATTGGGCCTCCGGTTAATAGGTTAGTCCCACAAATAATATAAAAGTGCATAATAAAGCCCATTAAACATCCAAAACAGATAATATAATAGCATGGAACAATCAAAAATTATAGATACATTGGAGACGTATCAAGCATCCCCAAGCTTAATTCCTGCTCATCCTCGAGTAGGTAAATGATGAAAATAGAATTTTTGATGTGGAATGCTACCTAACATAATTTTCAATGTAATTCTCTTTATTGTGGCATGAATGTTCAGATCCAAAATATTCAAGATAAAAGTTTAATATTGAGATAAAAATAGTAATACTTCAAGCATGCTAACCAAGCAGTTTATGTCTTATCAAAATAACATACCAAAGAAAGCTTATCCCTACAAAATCATATAGTTTGGCCATGCTTCATTTTTCGTCACACAAAATGCTCCCATCATGCACAACGCCGGTTTCATCCAAGCAATTGGTTCATACTTTTTAACGTGCTTCAGCCTTTTCAACCCTCACGTAATACATGAGCGTAAGCCATGGACATATCGCTATGGGTGGAGTAGAGTATGATGATAGGGATTATGTGAGAAAACAAAAAAGGAGAAAGTCTCACATTGACGCGACTAATCAACGGGCTATGGGGATGCCCATCAATTGATGTCATACAGGAGTAGGGATTGCCATGCAATGGATGCACTAGAGCTATAAATGTATGAAAGATCATCAAAAAGAAACTAAGTGGGTGTGCATCCAACTTGCCTGCTCACGAAGACCTAGGGCATTTTGAGGAAGCCCATCATTGGAATATACAAGCCAAGTTCTATAATGAAAAATTCCCACTAGTATATGAAAGTGACAAAATAAAAAACTCTCTATCATGAAGATCATGGTGCTATTTTGAAGCACAAGTGTGAAAAAAGGATAGTGACATTGTCCCTTCTCTCTTTTTCTCTCATTTTTTATTTGGGCTTCTTTGGCCTCTCTTTTTTTTCTCTTTTTTTCTCTTTTTTTTATTTCGTCCGGAGTCTCATCCTGACTTGTGGGGGAATCATAGTCTCCATCATCCTTTCCTCACATGGGACAATGATCTAATAATGGAAATCATCACACTTCTATTTATTTACAACTCAAGAATTACAACTCAATACTTAGGACAAAATATGACTCTATGTGAATGCCTCCTGCGGTGTACCGGGATATGCAATGAATCAAGAGCGACATGTATGAAAGAATTATAAAGGTGGCTTTGCCACAAATACGATGTCAACTACATGATCATGCATATGACGATGATGGATCGTGTCATAATAAACGGAACGGTGGAAAGTTGCGTGGCAATATATCTCGGAATGGCTATGGAAATGCCATAATAGGTAGGTATGGTGGCTATTTTGAGGAAGATATAAGGAGGTTTATGTGTGATAGAGCGTATCGTATCATGGGGTTTGGATGCACCGGCGAAGTTTGCACCAACTCTCAAGGTGAGAAAGGGCAATGCACGGTACTGTAGAGGCTAGCAAATTACGGAAGGGTAAGTGTGCGTATAATACATTGACTCACATTAGTCATAAAGAACTCATATACTTATTGCAAAAGTTTATTAGCCCTCGAAGCAAAGTACTACTACACATGCTCCTAGGGGAAGGGTTGGTAGGAGTTAACCATCACGCGATCCCGACCTCCACTCATAAGGAAGGCAATCAAAGAACACCACATGCTTCAAATTTGTCACACAACATTCACTATACGTGCATGCTACGAGACTTGCCAACTTTAGCACAAGTATTTATCAATTTCATAATTACCCAACTAGCATGACTCTAACATTACCACCTTTATATCTCAAAACAATTATCAAGTATCAAATTTATCATAGTGTTTAATGCACTCCATATGAAAGTTTTTATTTTACCCAACTTGGATGCCCATCATATTAGGACTAATTTTATAACCAAAGAAAATTACCATGCTGGTCTAAAAGACTCTCAAAATAATATAAGTGAAGCATCAGAGATCAATAATTTCTACAAAATAAAACCACCATCGTGCTCTAAAAAGGTATAAGTGAAGCACTAGAGCAAAATTGTCTAGCTCAAAAGATATAAGAGAAGCACATAGAGTATTCTAATAAATTCCGATTCATGTGTGTCTCTCCAAAAGGTGTGTACAGCAAGGATGATTGTGATAAACTAAAAAGCAAAGACTCAGATCATACAAGACGCTCCAAGCAAAACACATATCATGTGGTGAATAAAAATATAGGCTCAAGTACAGACAAAGGCGAAAGAGGGGATGCCTTCTGAGGCATCCCCAAGCTTAGGCTTTTAGTTGTCCTTGAATTTTACCTTGGGGTACCTTGGGCATACCCAAGCTTAGGCTCTTGCCACTCCTTATTCCAAAATCCATCAAACCTTTACCCAAAACTTGAAAACTTCACAACACAAAACTCAACAGAAAATCTCATGAGCTCCATTAGTGCTAGAAAACAAACCACCACTTTAAGGTACTGTAACGAACTCATTCTTTATTTATATTTGTGCTAAACCTACTGTATTCCAACTTCTCTATGGTTCATACCCCCCGATACTAGCCATAGATTCATCAAAATAAGCAAACAACACACGAAAAACAGAATCTATCAAAAACAGAACAGTCTGTAGCAGTCTGTAACTCTCGAATACTTATGGAAGCCCAAAAATTCTACCAAATTAGGAAGTCCTAGGTAATTTTTTATTAATCTTCTAAAAAAATAATAAACTGAAAATAAAGTTTCTATGATTTCTGAAAACTAATCTCGTGCGTGCATAAGTTTCTGTTTTTCAGCAAGATCAAATTAACTATCACCGTAGGTTATCCTAAAGGTTTTACTTGGCACAAAAACTAATTAAAACACAAAACCACATTTAACCAGAGGCTAGATGAATTATTTATTAATAGAAAGGAACAAAAATTAAAGAACAAAAATAAAATTAGGTTGCCTCCCAACAAGCGCTATCGTTTAACGCCCCTAGCTAGGCATAAGATTTCAACGATGCTCACACGAAAGATAATAATTGAAACACAAAGAGAGGATCATGAAACATGTGACAAACACATTTAAGTCTAACATACTTCCTATGCATAGGCATTTTATAAGCAAACAAATTATCAAGGCAAGCAAAAACTACCATATGCAAGGAAGAAGAGAGAAACAATAGCAATCTCAACATAACGAGAGGTAATTTAGTAACATGAAAATTTCTACAACCATATTTTCCTATCTCATAATAATTAAATGTAGGATCATAAGCAAATCCAACAATATAGCTATCACAAAACATATTCTTAACACGATCCACATGTATGCAAAGTTGACACTCTTCCAAAATAGTGGGATTAACATTAACTAAAGTCATGACCTCTCCAAACCCACTTTTATCAAAAACTTCATAAGATTGAACATTCTCCAAATATGTGGGATCTAAAGTTGACACTCTTCCAAACCCACTTTCAATATTATTGCAAACACTATTATCAATCTCATATTCATCACGAGGCTTAAATAAATTTTCAAGATCATCAGAAGAATCACCCTAATCATGATCATTGCAACAAGTAGTAGACATAGCCAAACTAGCATCCCCAAGCTTAGGGTTTTGCATATTATTAGCGCAATTGACATCAAGAGAATTTATAATAACATCATTACAATCATCCTTTCATCGAAGGAACTATCAAGTATGGGTGCAATAGCAACGATCTCATGTTTAACATAAGGAACTATAGCAAATTCATCTTCATAAATATTGCCATCATGGCCACAAGAATAGCAAGCATCATGTTCATCAAGGGATATTTCAATCAAATCATCGGAATCATAATTATCTATATATTCATGCATATCATTATTTCCTTCCAAAGCAACGGTCATTCTCTCAATAAATCCCTTAACATAGGCATTATGAGCATAGTTTTCATAGAAATATTTAAGTATGTCGGAATTTTCAGATTTGTAGAGAGTAATATCATACTTTTCAATCAAAGAAGCAACTTCATGAGCACCCTTAAAAACGACAAATTTTTCAATTTGTTCGATATCATAGTAACTATAAACACCCTTTCCATAAGAAGATAAGATTTCATTATCATTAAACTCACATAGGTAGGGAAGGTGTTTTTTAGGGTTCTTAGAGCAACAAGTAAAATCATAAATTTCACAAAGATTCCAAGCATAGCATAGCAAACTATTTATTTCATACCATAAGAGCTTCCCCTTTTCAGACAAACGATGACGCACAAAATGAGCATGCTCGTCTAAAGATCTTCCCTCAACTAAACTAGTTGGGGTTTCAGCACGAGCACAAATAGATCGAAGATGATCCAAGTAGAACACTTTAACATATCAATAGATTTTTAGCAAGCGAAGATACAAGCAAAGAGAAGGCACATGGAAACACAAACAAAAATACATACGGGAAGAATGCAAAAAAAAGGCAAAGGTTTTCAAAAATCATTTCAGGAGTGGGGGAGAGGAAAACGAGTGGCAAATGGCAAATAATGTAATGCGAGGGATAAGAGTTTGTGATGGGTAATTGGTATGTCTTGACTTGTGCGTAGATTTTTCCGGCAACGATGCCAGAAATCGGCAAGTTGTCGAGAGATCAAATCTTGACTTGACTTGGTGTAAGCCTCCCCGGCAACGGCGCCAGAAATCCTTCTTGCTACCTCTTGAGCATGCGTTGGTTTTCCCTTGAATAGGAAAGGGTGATGCAGCAAAGTAGCGTAAGTATTTCCCTCGGTTTTTGAGAACCAAGGTATCAATCCAGTAGGAGGTTACACGCAAGTCGACTTGTACCTGCACAAACAAATAAGAACCTTGCAACCAACGCGATAAAGGGGTTGTCAATCCCTTCACGGCCACTTGCAAAAGTGAGATCTGATAGATATAATAAGATAAATATTTTTGGTATTTTTGTTGTATAGATTGAAAAGTAAAGATTGCAAAATAGTAAACGAGATGCAATGTAAATAAAATAGATATAATACGATGGAAAAGAGACCCGGGGGCCATAGGTTTCACTAGTGGCTTCTCTCAAGATAGCATATCTTACGGTGGGTGAACAGATTACTGTCGAGCAATTGATAGAAAAGCGCATAGTTATGAGAATATCTAGGCATGATCATGTATATAGGAATCACATCTATGACAAGTAGATCAAAACAATTCTGCATCTAGTACTATTACTCCACACATCGACCGCTATCCAGCATGCATCTAGAGTATTAAGTTTATAAGAACAGAGTAACGCATTAAGCAAGATGACATGATGTAGAGGGATAAACTCAAGCAATATGATATAAACCCCATCTTTTTATCCTTGATGGCAACAATACAAAACATGCCTTGCTGCCCCTGCTGTCACTAGGAAAGGACACCGCAAGATTGAACCCAAATCTAAGCACTTCTCCTATTGCAAGAAAGATCAATCTAGTAGGCCAACCAAACTGATAATTCGAAGAGACTTGCAAAGACATCAAACAATACATATAAAAATTCAGAGAAGAATCAAATATTGTTCATAGATAATCTTGATCATAAACCCATAATTCATCGGATCTCGACAAACACACCACAAAAAGTACTACAACAAATAGATATCCTAGAAGATCGAGGAGAACTTTGTATTGAGAATCAAAGAGAGAAAAGAAGCCATCTAGCTAATAACTATGGACCTGAAGGTCTGTGGTAAACTACTCACACATCATCGAAGAAGCTATGGTGTTGATGTAGAAGCCCTCCGTGATCGATTCCCCCTCCGGTGGAGCGCCGGAAAAGGCCCCAATATGGGATCTCACGGGTACAGAAGGTTGCGGTGGTGGAAATAGGGTTTCGTGGTGCTCCTAGATGTTTTCGGGGTATATGAATATATATAGGCGAAAGAAGTAGGTCGGTGAAGCCACGAGGGGCCCACGAGGGTGGGGGCGCGCCTACCCCCCCTGGGCGTGCCCTCCTACCTCGTGGCCGCCTCGTTGCTTCCTTGACGTCCACTCCAAGTCTCCTGGATTGCGTTTGTTCCAAAAACGATTCTGCCAAAGGTTTCATTCCGTTTGGACTTCGTTTGATATTCCTTTTCTGTGAAACACTAAAATAGGCAAAAAAAATAGCAATTTGCACTGGGCCTCCAGTTAATAGGTTAGTCCCAAAAATAATATAAAAGTGCATAATAAAGCCCATTAAACATCCAAAACAGATAATATAATAGCATGGAACAATCAAAAATTATAGATACGTTGGAAATGTATCACATATCAAACGCCATATTAAAAATATCAGCTCAATTTGAGGGACTTGAGTTTCATCACATCGCTCAAGATAGTAACCAGGCAGCCGCCATCCTTGCTCGCATGGGCGCTAAACGCGACCCTGTGCCGCCTAACACTTTCGTGGAATGGCTATTCAAGCCATCCGCAGTATGGCAGGGTGAGAGCAGAGAAGATAATGCGGACCTGGTCATACCCCCAGCTACTGAACATAATGCAGATACCGTCGGAGGTCCAGATATCGAGATAATGCCCTCTGCCCATCAGATCATGGTTGTTATCGCCCCATGGACCGAACTTTTCCTAGCCTACCTTAATAGGCAGGAGCTCCCCGACGATCAGAATGAAGCTCGGTGCATAGTTCGGCGCTCTAAAGCTTTCAAAGTGCATGAGGGTGAACTGTACAAAAGGAGCACTACGGGAGTCCTCCAAAGGTGTATCTCCGAAGAGAAGGGAAGGCAACTCTTGGCAGAAATACATGCTGGTATGGGCAGTCATCACGGTGCAGTCGGAGCCCTCGTAAGCAAGGTTTTTAGGATAGGATTTTTGTGGCCTATGGCTCGAGCAGATTCTCAAGCCCTTGTCCAACGCTGTGTGGGATGTCAGCTTTTCGCCAATCAAAGTCACATGCCTCCCACCGCATTAATAACAATCCCCATTACTTGGCCTTTCACGGTCTGGGGGCTTGATATGGTTGGTCCCCTTAAAGGGGGGCCTCAAAAATAAATACTTGCTGGTAATGGTTGATAAATTCACTAAATGGATAGAGGCCAAACCGGTAAAAACAGCTGAGGCAGGGCCAGTGATTGACTTTATATCCGGCGTAGTCCACCTTTATGGTGTCCCGCATAGTATCATCACTGATAATGGCTCCAATTTCACAGCTGATAAGGTGAAAACCTGGTGCGCTAAGTTGGGCATTAAACTCGACTATGCATCCGTATACCACCCTCAAACAAATGGCCAAGTCAAAAGGGACAATGGTCTGATCATGAGTGGTGTTAAGCCCAAAATAGTGCGCTCTCTACGAGAATCAGACAAGCATTGGGTTGAGGAAGTTGATTCCGTACTCTGGGGACTCCGGACCACACCCAATCGAATGATCGGATACACACCCTTCTTTATGGCGTACGGCGCAGAAGTCGTATTGCCCTGCGACATTCTTCATGACTCACCTAGAGTGCGCATGTACGAAGAGAGAGAAGCCGAATTAGATCGGCGGGATGACCTAGACGGACTAGAAGAGGAGCGCGATGTTGCTAAAGCCTGCTCTGCATTTTATCAACAACAGGCCTAGCGTTACCAAAGCAGAGAAGTGCGGGCTAAGACATACAATGTCGGTGAACTTGTTTTACGCCTCCCAAAAAAGAAAAAGGACAAGCTCAAACCCAAATGGGAGGGGACCTTCATCATAGATGAAGTACTTACTGGAGGAGCCTATCACCTTCGCAATGCAGTTGATAATCGACTTGAGCCGAACCCATGGAACGCTGCCCGACTCTGAAGATTCTACGCATAGTTCGGCCTCCTTAGGTTTCACTTTAACTAGGTTCTATTCCTTTTCCCTCTCTCCCCTTTTTTTGATTTTTTCCCTTTTCCCTCTCAATGTATGTTCAGATCAACTGCATTATTTGGGGCACACATCTTTAAATGTACACACCCCACCATACATGGGGGGCTTCTTTAACGAAGCACATTATTAAAAGCTTATATGCTTCCTTTGTCCATGACGGTTGTTGCTTTTGCCATTTTATGCACCTCTATGACTTAAGTTTTTGCCAGGCTGGGTTGCCTTTCTCCTGTGTTTATACCCTACATTCCCGATTGTTTGACTAGGGTGTAAAGGGAGTACCTCTACGATTGTTACAACCGGGTTATCCAGATTTGTACCTCAGGCGGGTGAAGCCGAAAGCTAGCGTTCTTAAGGAAATAATTGGTCGGCAAATAAACAACGGACAATTTTTTGGAACAACTATGGAATCGGCTGTCTGTAATTCGGATACGAGCCTAGGCATGCATCATTTAGCATGTCAACCCAAGGAAAGGAACCCTTAACGGAAATATTTTTCATGGAAGATGTTTCTTACGTTAAATAGTAATATAAGATAACTCCCCGAACATATTTTGTCTGTTCGAGCAATATGACCGAATTGTCTAGTTTCCGAAGATACTAAACGTTTCTTAGTTAAACATAGTATACGGAAACACTCCAACTTTTTGGTTTGGAGGTGGAAGCCGAAGGTTTGTGATGATCAATTTTTTACAAGTTCGGCAGGAGATAAGTTCGGTCATAAAGTATATTGATACATAGAATTGAATGCCTAATCTTTCTCTACACCATCTATAAGGCTATCTAGCTTACAATCTTCTTGCGAATATTTCGCCGCTATCATGACTTGGTCATATACCAAGCTTACATGAATCTCCTTCCCGTCCAGTCCCTGAGGTCCAACTCGGGCTATATGATTCAGATCGAGTCTGGTGTAGCGTGTCTTCACCATGGCCCATGCCTCTTGCGTACCTTCACGACATGCGGATGTCTTCCACAACTCGAAGCGACGCCGAGCACCCTTGAACAGGTCTGCCAACGCCTCCATACTTTCTGCAGGGGCATCGGATGCCATAAGGCTTTGGCCATATTCTTCATGGCTTTCCAGGCACGCTCATGCAGCTTTGACAGTTCTTTTAGAACGTTGCTTTGAAGCCCGGACACTTACTCATCTTGGCGGCCAGTCAATAGACATGTATGAACCGAATTATAACATTCCGTATTACATGATTATATCAATACTCCAGATGGTTCAAAAGTCATACCGAATATGCTGCCCTTCAGCTTTTGGTTTTCCTGTTACGCCTCCAAGAGTTGAGCCTTTAAGTTGTTTATCTCTTCGGCCTGCTACTTCACTTCCTATTATAGTTTTTTATCTTTTCCCCCAGTCATTGGGGCACTCTTGATTTCTTCAAGCTCTATGATAGCGGCATTTAGCTGTGCGCGGCTTGTCTCGAGCTCCTGGGACAATGCGATGTTCTTCTCCTTGAGAACCTCCGGTCATAAACGATCCTCAAATCGGTTAGTTCCTACTGCTTTAAGTCTGAGGGGCTACTGGTATCTATATATTAGATTTGCATAAATTTTCACCTCTATATCCTTTGAGAACAGGCGATTAACTCCTGTAAGTCCATCCCGGGCAACTCGGATATATGCGTCCATGGTGCTAAGAGCGATCAACTCTTGCTTCGAAAAGGCTGGGGCACGGAGGGTCTCTTTTAAGCGATGGTGATTCATCATGCTCTCCACCTCGGAGTTAGTGACGGACACTTCATTCGGATCTTGATGAGGTAGATGAGATGGCGCCGCCCCTGTATGCACCCTCATCCTAGTTGACGAATTCGGCATCGCGTTATCTATGGCTTGGCTTTCTGGGATCTTTGGCATGGTTTGCCGTATACCTCTCCTGAGATGATAGAGGGAGGATGTAAATGACAATTCGGCTTTACGCTCAAGTATGAAATAAGTAATATACCTTTTTGGTGATGAAGATGGCTCAGTAGTGCTCCCGGCTTCCTTTCGCTTTGCACGACTACCCCTTGAGGGTGACGTCCTTCTTTTTGTTGCCCGACCTTGGGCACGACTCGCTGAGTGCTGATCCTGCAAAACACGGCCCAGTGCAGAGGGCAAGTTATGAGCGGGAATGGCACTCTTCTTAAATGATTTCCGAACACTTACCTTAACGAAGGGGTAGAAATCGGGGTAATCGACCATAATAGCTACTTCCGAGCCATCAAGGCTCGCTTGATAATAAACTCCGTCTTCAAATTCTACAAATATATCCAGATCCTCATGAAATCCGGGGTCTTCATGACATGCATGATCCACTAGTTGAGGAGGAGGGCAGTAGATGTTCTCGACTACCTTCCTCCATGATTGTTTTGAAGCAACCAGAGTATTCAGTTAAATGCATCCCAATAATAAAAAAAGGTGTTAAATGACTAAACTTACCTAGTCAATGGGGTTGTACATGGAAAAGCCTTCCTGGCAATTTAAACGGGCGAAGTCTTCTTCTTCTCCCTAATAAAGATCCACCAGCATGGCAGCCAATGTGGCTTGGTTATTCGGACCCTTTCGCGTATAGCGAGACACGTTGTCCTTCCTGTTGTAGTTCCATAAAGGAGCCACTCTTGATTGAAGAGGTTGGATACATCGCTTTATAGCAATGGCCATAACTTCATCGATGGAGAGTCCGGAGTGGGTCAACAATCTGACCTTGCTGACCAATCTCATCACTTCTGCACTATCCTCTTGTCTGGGGGACTTGGGGCGCCAGCTGAATAGCTTGTTCAAGGGAGCGCTGGAGAATTCGGGAAGTCCGCGCCGAACAGGGACCGGAAGAGGAACATCCTCAATGTAAAACAATTTTGAAGACCATTCTTCGGACCCCCCTCTTCAGAGTCCTGACTAGGTAACCGGATCTAGCTATGAGCCATACTTCGGTGCCGCCAAGTTCAAATATAGACCCTCTGCCCTGGTGGTGGGGGATGAGTCAAAAGAACTTTTTCCATAGTTTGAAATGAGCCTCGCAGCCTAAAAATAATTCACAAAGGGTGACAAAACCAGAAATATGCAGAATGGAACCTGGTGTGAGGTTGTGCAGCTGGATCCCACAATATTCCAGTAGACCCCTGAGGAAGGGGTGGATCGGGAATCCTATGCCCCTCAAAAGGAACAAGATGAAGCACACCCTCTCCCCTTGGCTGGGGTTGGGGAAATTCTCTGCCAATGCACCATCGCCCATAGAAGTTAATCCTGCCTGTATGGAGACTAGATCCACGGGGGGGGGGGAGATATCCTTGCGTCTGGAGACGATTCAGCTGAAGATGGCATACGTAACAACTTTTCCAATCCCCCTCTTGATCTTTTTTCATGGTTTGCTCTGTTGCTCTTGGGGCGATATGGGATGGGTTTTGGGGATCTAACCTCGTTATATAACGCCACTCGTGCCTATTAAAAGGGTTAAAATATAAAGGTAACAGACCATTTGCATTCGCTCAGACGCGTGGAAATCAAGGCACCGACAGGAAGAAATCATAAAGACTGGACACAGAAGCCGATGCCGGACTATCGTCAATCCGGAGTATGGTGGAGAACCCACCTTGCAAAGAAAAAGACTTATATCCGCATACCACATCATCATTGAAGGCAAGTTTGGGGGCTACTGAGGGAGTCCTGGATTCGGGGGTCCTTAGGTGTCCAGCCCAGGAGTACGGGCCGGGTTGGATGGGCCGTACAAGATCAAGCTGAAGAATATCCTCCATGTCCGGGTGGGACTTCTCCATATGTAAATGACAAGATTAGAGTCCGGGTGTATCATTTCCTTCCCTGATGAACTGACCTTGTACAAACCCTAGGCTCCTCCGGTGTGTATATTACCCGAGGGGGTTAGTCCATAGAGGCTATCCTCATTACCATCAACGGAATATTCATAGGCTAGACATCTAGGGTTTAGCCATTACGATCTCGAGGTAGATCAACTCTTATAATCTCCATACTCTTCGAATATAATCAAGCAGGAGTAGGGTTTTACCTCCTTTAAGAGGTACCGAACCTGGGTAAACATTGTGTCCCTTGGTCCCCTGTTACCATTGATCCTTAGACGCACAGCTTGGGCCCCCTACCCGAGATCTGCCAGTTTTGACACCGACACTCTCGGTGCAGTGTGGTCAACAGGGTCAACAAAGGACAACCATCGAAAGAGCATTTTAGGAGGTGAGGCTGACAGCTGGAGCCACCAGCTACATCTTCGAACACAAGGAAGTGCCTCCTTATTACTCGCAAAATAAAAACGATTCCTCCCCCTGACAACTGGGACCGACCAGCTATATCTTCGCACGCAAGGAAGTGAATCCTTATCCTCCCTGACTGCTGGGACCCACCCGGTCAAAGCGTACGTAGTGTTGTCTGTCTGGTCGCGAACGTGTACGTACATATTGGTCGATCGGTCTCTCTGCAAGTATGAACCATGGCCAAGTAAGTAGCGGCACGTGTCGTTGTAGAGCACCCAACATAGCAGTTCACGCAGTCCCTCTAAGTCATGTACACGTACGTATAGCCACGGGGCAAAAAATACGGCCACGTACATACATATGGGCGGGGTCTTGAGCGCGTACTCGCGCATATATACGGACGACCAGGGCTTGTGTACATGGAGAGGCAACAGACGGTAGCAATGGCGTCCTCTTCATCGGACAGCGAACCGGCTGGGTCGGAACAAAGAAACTGCATCATGTTCATCGGGAGGCAACCGACTGGGTCAGAATGCGTCCTGTTCAACAGGAGCCTACCGACTTGGACGGAACAGCCAAAACGGGGCGTGGTGTACCGTAGAACAAAGGAAATAGCATTCTATTCGACCGGCCATGGTTGAAACGGGATCCTGTTCATCGGGAGGGGTCTGTGTACCGCAAAACGAAGGAAACGAACTTGTGTTCGAGTGCCTACGATCGAAATGGGGTCCTGTTGATCAGGGGTGTGGCGTATCGCAAAACGGAGGAAACGAAATTGTGTTGGAGCGCCTACGGTCGAAATGGGGTCATGTTCATCCACCGTCTACCGCCTCGCTCTAGCCTCCACGGGCTACTGTTCATCCATCGTCGACCTCCTCCACCCTCCACGGGCTATTGTTCACCCACAGCTACTGTTCATCCAGCCTTCACCGGCTGCTGTTCATAGAGCCTCCACGGGGTCATGTTCATTCACCCCCAACCGGCTGGGGTGCGGCAGCCTCCTCGGGGTCCTATTCATCCAGCGGCAACGGCCTACTACCACGGGGTCCTGTTCATCCAACCCCCACCGAGAACTGATCATCCACAGCCAACCAACTGGCTCGACTCACCATGGCTCGACTCATTCTACGTATCGTGTGCATGTTAGCAACGGTTACTATTCATCGAGAGGCAACCCAACACCGGCTCGATCGGCTTCAGTAAGCAGCAGTGATTGATTGCTCGGGTTGAACAGCAGCAACGAAGGAATTGCTCGGGTTCAGTCAGCAGTGAATGAATCACTCGGGTTCAGTTAACATCCAAGGGATCGATCGCTCGGGTTCAGTAACGTGCGATCGCTCCGAGTTCAGTTAGCCAATGCCTCGCACACACACGCGTACATGA
Organism: Triticum dicoccoides; assembly: GCF_002162155.2. Lineage (NCBI taxonomy): Eukaryota > Viridiplantae > Streptophyta > Magnoliopsida > Poales > Poaceae > Triticum > Triticum dicoccoides. The sequence continues at coordinate 373,797,846 of NC_041387.1, forward strand.
GAGAAACGCGCAAACCATAGTGCATCGCTCGGCCCCGACCACCCACCGTAACCAGGAACTCCGCGATATTTTCCTCGCCCTCGCTTCTACCATGATTTTTTCTGTCATGGACGGCCCAAAGAATGTCATGTAGCTACGTCTCGGGCCCGCCCAGGATGAAAGGCCCATTTTTTGTCATGATATTTTGTCATAGAAGTAGGAGCCCACCACATCTATGATGATACTGGGTTTTGTCACAATTATCGTCATAGAAGTGTCATAAGCATGACAGGAAAAAAATCGTTTGGCCCAAAATGTCACGGAAGTGTCTTTTTTGTAGTGTAGCTATGTGTTTGATCTCTCTCTCTCTCTCTATCTCTCTCTCTCTCTCTCTTTTCTCTCTCTCATGTTCTTGATTTGGCACGATCTTGATGTACCGCGAGATTTGTTACTATAGTTGGATCATATGGTGTTTCTCCATCTTTATCTTCTTGTGATGAATTAAGTTTTACCTTTAAGGTTTCACTATTATCGGATTGAATACTTTTATGGAGTTGAGAACACTTTATGTATGTCTTGTGTGGGATACCCATGGTGACAATGGGGTGTTCTATAGATTCACTTTATGTATGTTTTGGCACTCAACTCGTGGACTCCCGAGGTGACATTGGGGTAATCTATGCATAGGGGTAGATACACGTTTTCGTCCTTGTTTCTCCGGCAGAAATCTTGGGGCACTCTTTGAAGTTCTTTGTGTTGGATTAAATATTATGAATCTAAAGTTGTTTGATGCATATTGTATAATTGACCCACGGATACTTGTGGTGACATTGGAGTATCTAGGTGACATTTGGGTTGATTGATGTGTATCATATGGTGTTATTTTACTATGAACTCTATGGCTATTTGTGACACTAATAGGAATAGCTCAATGGATTGATCGGAAAGAATAATTTTGAGGTAGTTTCGTAGCCTACAAGCAATTTCAGCTTATGTTCTCCATGATAGGAACTTTGGCGTGACTCTTTATCGTACGTTGAGGGATTGCCATATGATTTAATTATGTTATCATTGTTGAGAGACTTTGCACTAGTGAAAGTATGAACCCTAGGCCTTGTTTTCAAGCATTGCAATACCGTTTTTGCTCACTTTTGTTACTAGTTACCTTGCTGTTTTTATATCTTCAGATTACAAAAACCTATGTCTACTATCAATAGTATGCTTGTATCACCATCTCTTCACCGAACTAGTGCACCTATACAATTTACCATTGTATTGGGTGTGTTGGGGACACAAGAGACTCCTTGTTATTTGGTTGCGGGTTTCTTTGAGAGAGACCATCTTCATCCTACGCCTCCCACGGATTGATAAACCTTAGGTCTCCACTTGAGGGAAAATTGTTACTGTCCTACAAAACTCTGCGCTTGGAGGGCCAAGACGAGTCTACAAGAAGAAGGTTGCGTAGTAGACATCAAGCTCTTTTCTGGCGCCGTTGCCGGGGAGGTGAGTGCTTGAAGGTATATCTTTAGATCTTGCATTTGAATCTTTCAGTTTCTTGTTTTATCACTAGTTTAGTCTATAAAAGAAAACTACAAAAAGTGGAATTGAGGTTGCCTGATATGCTTCATCTTTTTAATGTCTTTCGTGAAAATGATGGAAAGGAAAATTGTGCTCAAGTGTCAGAAGAAGAAGTCAATAAAATGTTTGGCATGAAATCTTTGAATGGTGAGCATGATTGCAATGTTGTTAGTATGAATTCTTTGAATATCCATGATGCTATGATATGCAAAGCTACAAGCTTGGTGATGCTTGATACGTCTCCAATGTATCTATAATTTTTGATTGTTCCATGCTATTATATTACCCCTTTTGGATGTTTATGGGCTTTATTTTACACATTTATACCATTTTTGGGACTAACCTACTAACCGGAGGCCCGGCCCGTATTGCTGTTTTTTTGCCTATTTCAGTATTTCGAAGAAAAGGAATATCAAACGGAGTCCAAACGGAATGAAACCTTCGGGGGCATGATTTTTGGAACGAACGTGATCCAGAGGACTTGGAGTGCCAGTCAAGAATCTGCCGAGGCTCCCACGAGAGAGGAGGGCCCCCCCCCTATAGGGCGCGCCCCCTGTCTCGTGGGCCCCTCGGGCGTCCACCGACGTACTTCTTCCTCCTATATAAGCCTACGTACCCCAAAAACATCCAGGGGGCAGACGAAAAACAATTTCCACCACCGTAACCTTCTGTATCTGCGAGATCTCATCTTGGAGCCTTCGCCGGCACTCTGCCGAAGGGGGAATCGACCACGGAGGGCTTCTACATCAACATCCTTGCCCCTCCGATGAGTTGTGAGTAGTTTACCACAGACCTATGGGTCCATAGTTATTAGCTAGATGGCTTCTTCTCTCTTTTTGGATCTCAATACAATGTTCTCCCCCCTCTCTTGTGGAGATCTATTCGATGTAAACTCTTTTTGCGGTGTGTTTGTCGAGATCCGATGAATTGTGGGTTTATGATCAAGTTTGTCTATGAATAATATTTGAATCTTCTCTGAATTCTTTTATGTGTGATTGAGTTATCTTTGCAAGTCTCTTCAAATTATCAATTTGGTTTGGCCTCCTAGATTGATCTTTGTTGCCATGGGAGAAGTACTTAGCTTTGGGTTCAATCTTGCGGTGTCCTTACCCAGTGACAGAAAGGGTTGCAAGGCACGTATTGTATTGTTGCCATCGAGGATAACAAGATAGGGTTTATATCATATTGCTTGAGTTTATCCCTCTACAGCATGTCATCTTGCTTAATGTGTTACTCTGTTCTTATGAACTTAATACTCTAGATGCAGGCAGGAGTCGGTCGATTTGTGGAGTAATAGTAGTAGATGCAGGCAGGAGTCGGTCTACTTGTTGCGGACGTGATGCCTATATACATGATCATGCCTAGATAATCTCATAATTATTCGCTTTTCTATCAATTGCTCGACAGTAATTTTTTCACTCACCATAATACTTATGCTATCTTGAGAGAAGCCACTAGTGAAACCTATGGCCCCCGGGTCTATCTCTTATCATATTTGCTTCCAATCTACTTTTATTTGCATCTTTACTTTTTGCATCTATATTATAAAATACCAAAAATATATTTATCTTATCTTACTATCTTTATTAGATCTCACTTTCGCAAGTGGCCATGAAGGGATTTACAACCCCTTCATTGCGTTGGTTGCGAGTTCTCAGTTTGTTTGTGTAGGTGCATGGGACTTTTGAGGAGCCTCCTACTGGATTGACATCTTGGTTCTCAAAAACTGAGGGAAATACTTACGCTACTCTGCTACATCACCCTCTCCTCTTCGAGGAAAACCAACGCAAGCTCAAGATGTAGCAAGAAGGATTTCTGGCGCCGTTGTCGGGGAGGCTTCCACCAAGTCAAGTCAAGATTCAACCTCCCGCCAACATGCGATTTCTGGCGCCGCTACCGGGGAGGTCTTCGCTCAAGTCAAGACATACCAAGTACCCATCACAAACCCATATCCCTCGCATTTACATTATTTGCCATTTGCCTCTCGTTTTCCTCTCCCCGACTTCACCCTTGCCGTTTTATTCGCCCTCTCTTTCCCAATCCCCTCCTCTCTTTTCGCTTGCCTTTTTCCGTTTGCCATGTGTTAGCTTGTTTTGCTTGTCATTATGTCTAGTTCCTTATCCGCTCCTATGTCTCCCGAGTTTGAAGTTCTTCACTTCAAGCAAAGGCAAGGAGAAAACTTAAAAGATGCTTGGTACAGGATGATGGAATCTTATCGCAAATGCACCCTAGAGGTGAACTTTAGAATTCTTCTTCGCAATTTTTATGTTGGGTTAAATATGACGCATAGACAACTCTTAGATTGCATTGCCAAGGGAAATTTCACTGAAATTGATCCCAGTATTGCGCATGAAATTATAGAGGGAATAGTGGGAACACTACCTCAAAAGGGAGGGTCACATCCTACCCAAGAAGAAACCCAAGTGTTTGGAAAGATTTTTGAAGTAACAATTTTTTTACAAAAGTCTCTTAAGCCTCTGAAAAGTGTTAGCGGAAATCTTCACCGCATGAATATGTTGATTACTCTTTGCAATAAGCGGTTGGATTCTTTAGATCTAAAAATTTCTGAATATGAAGGGAAGCGGAAAGAACCTCCCGGATTCGAGCATGACTCCGCTAAAAAAACTGAAAATCAAAGATGGCACTCCTTAGATCTATCTTCGCTTTTATGCCTAGCTAGGGGCGTTAAACGATAGCGCTAGTTGGGAGGCAACCCAATTTTCTTTATGTTCTTTGTTTTTGCTCCTGTTTAGTAATAAATCTTGCATCTACCTTCTGTTTAGATGTGTTTTTACCTTTTAATTAGTTTCTGTGCCAAGTAGAACCTATAGGATAACCTATGATGATAGTTGATTTGATTCTGCTGAAAAACAGAAACTTTGCGCGCATGAATATTTTTTTTTAAATCACAGGAATGTGCTTTTGCGTTGATTCTTTTTTCTGATGTTCAATAAACAAATTTTCCAGGACTTCATATTTTGGTAGGATTTTTAGAGTTCCAGAAGTTTGCATTAGTTATAGATTGCTACAGACTGTTCTGTTTTTGACAGATTCTGTTTTTCGTGTGTTGTTTGCTTATTTTGATGCATCTATGGCTAGTAAATTAGTTTATAAACCATAGAGAAGTTGGAATACAGTAGGTTTAACACCAAAATAAATAAATAATGAGTTCATTGCAGTACCTTATGTGGTGGTTTTGTTTTCTTTCACTAACGGAGCTTATAAGATTTCCTGTTGAGTTTTGTGTTGTAAAGTTTTCAAGTTTTGGGTAAAGCTTTTATGGACTATGGAATAAAGGGTGGAAAGAGCCTAAGCTTGGGGATGCCCAAGGCACCCCAAGATATTCAAGGATAGCCAAAAGCCTAAGCTTGGGGATGCCCCGGGAAGGCATCCCCTCTTTCGTCTTCGTTCATTGGTAACTTTACTTGGAGCTATATTTTTATTCGCCACATGATATGTGTTTTGCTTGGAGCGTCATGTATTATATTAGTCTTTGCTTTTTAGTTTACCACAATCATCCTTTCTGTACACACCTTTTGGGAGAAGCCTATTTGATTAGAATTTGCTAGAATACTCTATGTGCTTCACTTATATCTTTTGAGCTTGATAGTTTTTGCTCTAGTGCTTCACTTATATCTTTTAGAGCACGTTGGTGACTTATTTTTGTAGAAATTACTAGTCTCTCTTGCTTCACTTATATCTTTTTGAGAGTCTTTTAGAACAGCATGGTATTTGCTATGGTTATAAAGTTGGTCCTAGAATGGTAGGCATCCAAGTTGGGTATAATAAAAACTATCATAGAAAGTGAATTGGATGCTATGATCAATTTGATACTTGATAATTGTTTTGAGATATGGGGGTAGTGAAATTAAAGTCATGCTAGTTAGGTGATTATGAATTTAAAGAATGCTTGTGTTGAAGTTAGCAAGTCCCGTAGCATGCACGTATGGTTAAAGTTGTGTAACATATTTGAAACATGAAGTGTACCTGGCTTGTGCATCCTTATGAGTGGCGGTCGGGGACGAGCGATGGTCTTTTCCTACCAATCTATCCCCCTAGGAGCATGCGCATAGTACTTGATTTTTTATGACTTCTAGATTTTTGCAATAAGTATATGAGTTCTTTTGACTAATGTTGAGTCCATGGATTATACGCACTTTTATCTTTCCACCATTGCTAGCCTCTTCGGTACCGTGCATTGCCCTTTCTCACCTTGAGAGTTGGTGCAAACTTCGCCGGTGCATCCAAATCCCGTGATATGATACGCTCTATCACACATAAACCTCCTTATATCTTCCTCAAAACAGCCACCATACCTACCTATTATGGCATTTCCATAGCCATTCCGAGATATATTGCCATGCAACTTTCCACCGTTCCGTTCATCATCATGACATACTTTACTTTTGTCATATTCCCATTGCATGATCATGTAGTTGACATCGTATTTGTGGCAAAGCCACCATGCATTACTTTTCATACATGTCACTCTTGATTCATTGCACCATCCCGGTACACCGCCGGAGGCATTCATATAGAGTCATATCTTGTTCTAGTTTCGAGTTGTAATTCATATGTTGTAATCAATAAAAGTGTGATGATCATCATTATTAGAACACTGCCCAAAGAAAAAAATAAAGAAAGGCCAAAAGAAAAGAAAAAATAAAGGCACAATAAAAAGAAGAAAAAGAAAAAAAGAGAAAAAAAAAAGAAAAAAAGAGAAAAGAAATAAAAAGAGCAATGTTACTATCTCTTTTTCCACACTTGTGCTTCAAAGTAGCACCTTGTTCTTCATGTAGTGAGTCTCATATATTGTGCTTCAAAGTAGTACCATGTTTTTCATATAGTGAGTCTCATAAGTTGTCTTTTTCATACCAGTGAGAATTTTTCATTATAGAACTTGGCTCGTATATTCCTACGATGGGCTTCCTCAAATGCCCTAGGTCTTCATGAGCAAGCAAGTTGGATGCGCACCCACTAGTTTTCTTTTGTTGAGCATTCATTTATAGCTCTAGTGCATCCGTTGCATGGCAATCCCTACTCCTCATGTTGACATCAATTGATGGGCATATCCATAGCCCGTTGATTCCTTGTCAATGTGAGACTTTCTCCTTTTTGTCTTCTCCACACAATCCCCATCATTATATTCTATTCCACCCATAGTGCTATATCCATGGCTCACGCTCATGTATTGCGTGAAGGTTGAAAAAGTTTGAGATTATTTAAGTATGAAACAATTGCTTGGCTTGTCATCGGGGGTATAGAAGTTGGGAACATCTTTGTGTGACTAAAATGAAGCATAGCCTAACTATATGATTTTGTAGGGATGAACTTTCTTTTCCCATGTTATTTTGAGAAGACATGATTACTTTTATTAGTATGCTTGAAGTGTTACTATTTCTTTTATCAATATGAACTTTTATTTTGAATCATTTGGATCTGAACATTCATGCCACAATAAATAAATTACATTATGAATTATGCTAGGTAGCATTCCACATCAAAAATTCTCTTTTTATCATTTACCTACTCGAGGACGAGTAGGAATTAAGGTTGGGATGCTTGATACGTCTCCAACATATCTATAATTTTTTATTGTTCCATGCTATTATATTACCCCTTTTGGATGTTTATGGGCTTTATTTTACACATTTATACCATTTTTGGGACTAACCTACTAACCGGAGGCCCAGCCCGTATTGCTGTTTTTTTGCCTATTTCAGTATTTGAAGAAAAATAATATCAAATGGAGTCCAAATGGAATGAAACCTTCGGGAGCATGATTTTTGGAACGAACATGATCCACAGGACTTGGAGTGCAAGTCAAGAAGCTTCCAAGGCTCCCATGAGATAGGAGGGCGCCCCCCCTATAGGGCGCGCCCCCTGTCTCGTGGGCCCCTCGGGTGTCCACTGACATACTCCTTCCTCCTATATAAGCCTACGTACCCTGAAAACATCCAGGGGGCAGACGAAACACAATTTCCACCACCGTAACCTTCTGTATCCGCGAGATCTCATCTTGGAGCCTTTGCCGGCACTCTGCCGGAGGGGGAATCGACCATGGAGGGCTTCTACATCAACATCCTTGCCCCTTTGATGAGTTGTGAGTAGTTTACCACAGACCTACGGGTCCATAGTTGTTAGCTAGATGGCTTCTTCTCTCTTTTTGGATCTCAATACAATGTTCTCCCCCTCTCTTGTGGAGATCTATTCGATGTAAACTCTTTTTGCGGTGTGTTTGTCAAGATCCGATGAATTGTGGGTTTATGATCAAGTTTATCTATGAATAATATTTAAATCTTCTCTGAATTCTTTTATGTGTGATTGAGTTATCTTTGCAAGTCTCTTCGAATTATCAGTTTGGTTTGGCCTACTAGATTGATCTTTCTTGCCATGGGAGAAGTGCTTAGCTTTGGGTTCAATCTTGCGGTGTCCTTACCCAGTGACAGAAAGGGTTGCAAGGCACGTATTGTATTGTTGCCATCGAGGATAACAAGATGGGGTTTATATCATATTGCTTGAGTTTATCCCTCTACATCATGTCATCTTGCTTAATGCATTACTCTGTTCTTATGAACTTAATACTCTAGATGCAGGTAGGAGTCGGTCGATGTGTGGAGTAATAGTAGTAGATGCAGGCAGGAGTCGGTCTACTTGTTGCAGGCGTGATGCCTATATACATGATCATGCCTAGATAATCTCATAATTATTCGCTTTTCTATCAATTGCTCGACGGTAATTTGTTCACCCACTGTAATACTTATGCTATCTTGAGAGAAGCCACTAGTGAAATCTATGGGCCTCGGGTCTATCTCTTATCATATTTGCTTCCAATCTACTTTTATTTTCATCTTTAATTTTTGCATCTATATTATAAAATACCAAAAATATATTTATCTTATCTTACTATCTTTATTAGATCTCACTTTCGCAAGTGGCCGTGAAGGGATTGACAACCCCTTTACTGCGTTGGTTGCGAGTTCTTAGTTTGTTTGTGTAGGTGCGTGGGACTTTTGAGGAGCCTCCTACTGGATTGATACCTTGGTTCTCAAAAACTGAGGGAAATACTTACGCCACTCTGCTACATCACCCTCTCCTCTTCGAGGAAAACCAATGCAAGCTCAAGACGTAGCAATGCTATGTTTGATGAATATGATCTTTTTAGTCACCCAAGTTTTGATGAGAAAATTTATTATGATGATAGCATGCCTCATATTTATGATGACTATATTGATGAAAGTGGGTTTGGAAGAGTGTCAACTCTAGGAAATAATGATCCCACTATTTTGGAGGGTGTTAAATCTTATTGTTATAATTATGAAAGTGGATTTGGAGAGGTCATGACTTTATTTAGTGATGAATCCACGATTTTTGAAGAGGTTTCAATTGATTATGAGAACAAAGTTTCTATCTATTATGATTATTGCAATGTGATGTCTACTACGCAACTTTATTCTTGTAGACTCGTGTTGGGCCTCCAAGCGCAGAGTTTTGTAGGACAGTAGCAATTTTCCTTCAAGTGGATGACCTAAGGTTTATCAATCCGTAGGAGGCGTAGGATGAAGGTGGTCTCTCTCAAACAACACTGCAACCAAATACAAGAAATCTCTTGTGTCCCCAACACAACCAATACAATGACAAATTGTATAGGTGCACTAGTTCGGCAAAGAGATGGTAATAAAAGCGTAGTAATGATAGTAGATATTGAGTTTTGTGATAGGAACAATAAAAAACAGCAAGGTAGCAATTGATAAAATGGAGCACAAACGGTATTGCAATGCTTGAAAATGAGGCCTAGGGTTCGTACTTTCGCTAGTTCAATCTCTCAACAATGCTAATCTAATTGGATCACATAACCATCCCTCAACGTGCAATGAAGAATCACTCCAAAGTTCTTATCTAATGGAGAACATAAGAAGAAATTGTTTGTAGGGTACGAAACCACCTCAAAGCTATTCTTTCCGATCAATCTATCCTAGAGTTCGTACTAAAATAACATCAAGCTATTCTTTCTGATCGATCTAACCAAGAGTTCGTACTAAAATAACACCAAAGCAAATTCAGATTCATAATACTCAATCCACATAAAGAACCTCAAAGAGTGCCCCAAGACTTCTACCAGAGAAACAAGGACGAGAACGTGCATCAACCCCTATGCATAGATTACCCCAAAGTCACCTCAGGAATCCGCGAGTTGAGTGCCAAAACACATATCAAGTGAATCAATATGATACCCCATTGTCACCACGAGTATTCATATGCAAGACATATATCAAGTGCTCTCAAATCCATAAAAGTATTCAATCTGGTAAAACAAAATCTCAAAGGGAAAACTCAATTCATCACAATAAGATAGATAGGGGAAAACACCATATGATCCAACTATATTAACAAAGCCCGCGATACATCAAGATCGTGACATCTCAAGAACACGAGAGAGAGAGAGAGAGAGAATAAACACATAGCTAATGGTACAAACCCTCAGCGTCGAGGGTGGACTACTCCCTCTCATCGTGGTGGCCACCGGGATGATGAAGATGGCCATCGGTGATGGTCTCCCCCTCCGGCAGGGTGCCGGAATGGGGTCTAGATTGGTTTTTGTGGATACATAGGCTTGCAGCGACGGAACTTCCGATCTAGGGTAACCCCGAAGGGTTTTGCAATATTTGACGATTTATAGGGCGAAAAGGGGGTACGGGAGGCCACCGAGGTGGGCACAACCCACCTGGGCGCGCCTGGGGGCCCAGGCGTGCCCTGGTGGGTTGTGCCCCCCTCGGGGCACCCCCAGATGCTGCTCTGGCCCACTGGATGTCTTCTGGTCCATTAAAAACCCACAAAAAGTTTGCGGTGCTTGGACTCCGTTTGATATTTATTTCCTGCGATGTAAAAAACAAGCAAAAAACAACAAGTAGCACTGGAAACTGGGTCAATAGGTTAGTCCCAAAAAATGATATAAAGTTGCTATAAAATGATTGTAAAACATCCAAGAATGATAATATAATAGCATGAATACTTCATAATTATAGATACGTTGGAGACATATCAGCATCCCCAAGCTTAATCCCTACTCGTCCTCGAGTAGGTAAACGATAAAAGAGATAATTTATGAAGTGTGAATGCTAGCAAAGTGCATAAGTTTGATCAATGATAATTTCAATCACTTTTCCTAGCATCATAACATCAACTCTTTCTCACAGAACTCATCATATTAAAAGTAGCAACCAATTCACATGTTAAGGTTCAAACAATGAATTCTCTTGAAACTCAACAACCTATATGCTTAGTCACCAAATAATTGCAATTCAACTTATTCAACAGAGTCTAAGTAAGATTTCCACATACTTAACCATCATATAGTCTTCTATGATTGCTAACACTCACCGCATACACATGAGCAAAACATTTCAACCGGACACATAGAAATAGAGGGGCTTATAATTTCGCCTCCCAACTTATTCACCTCAAGGGTGATGTCAACAATAATAACTCATGCTACCCATATCCAACTGGATATATTTGCCTAGATCTTTCGTCACCACATGATTCTTGCCAAAAGAGAAAAATAAAAAGGAATAGAGAGAAAAACTTTGACTCTTGCATGAAAGTAAATACATAGAAGTAAAAGATAGGCCCTTCACATAGGGAAAAGGTTGCCATGCGCTTTTTGTTTGTATGCTCAATCCCTTGGTGCAAAAGAATGTCATGTTATATTGCCCCTTGTGATAGCAACCTTTATTACGTAGTCTGTCGCTTTTATTCTTCGCCATCACAAGTTCGTACAACGCTCAATTTTCTTTTACACTAAATGATCTAACACTTTTTAGAAGCAATTTTTATTGCCTTATTGCACCGATGACCACTTACTTGAAGGATCTTACTCAATCCTTAGGTAGGTATGGTGGACTCTTGAAAATAAGATTTGGGTTTAAGGGTTTTTGGATGCACAAGTAGTATCTCTACTTGGTGTGGAATTTTTGAGCAAAGATGGGGGGCAAGCACCACATGTTGAAGGATCTATGAAAATATAACTTCTATGTGATTATGAACAAACATAAATCATTATGTTGTCTTCCTTGTCCAACATCAACAATTTTGGCATATAATATTTTGATGGGGTCTCACAATCACAAAAGATTTCCAAGATAGTGTATTTGCATGTGAAAGTTCTCTTCCTTATAGTAATCATTCAGGTATTGCTTGTATGACCAATATTGTGATTGTCAAGCTTCAAAAGATTTCACCTTATAAACCCAATGTGAAGCTACTACTAGGCATGATATGGACATATAATTTCAACTTCATGATATTCAATTCATTCAACAATTTACTCATAGGATATAAGTGAAGCACAAGAGTAAATGACAAGCTACTCCAAAAAGATATAAGTGAAGATCAAGCGAGTAGTTAAGTAAATAGGTAGCTAATTGTGGACTCTCTCTTATTTAAAAACTTTCAAATTTAAGCATTTTATTAAAAAAGCAAGCAAAACAAAACAAAATGACATTTCAACAATAGCACATAGCATGTGAAGAAGCAAAAACTTAGGATCAACCGATACTAACCGATAGTTGTTGAAGAAGAAAGGTGGGATGCCTACCGGGGCATCCCCAAGCTTAGATGCTAGAGACATCTTGGAATATTATCTTGGTATTCCCTGGGCATCCCCAAGCTTGAGCTTTTGTGTCTCCTTAATTCCTCTTATATCACGGTTTCCCTAAATCGTAAAAACTTCATCCACACAAAACTCAACAAGAACTCATGAGATAAGTTAGTATAAACCAATGCAAAAACCTTATCATTCTCTACTATAGCAAATTACTAAAATTGTTATTCAACATTGCATACTAAATGCCTCTGCATATTTAATACTCATATCCTCAAATAGAATCATCAAAGAAGCAAACATATGCAAACAATGCAAACATAACAACAATCTACCAAAACAGTATAGTCTGTAAATAATGCAATAGTATCAATACTTATTTAACTCCAAAAATTCTGAAAATTTACCACACCGTAGAAAATTTGCCCGAGCTTATTGTGCAAAAAGTTTCAACATCTTATCACATTCTGACTTTTCTAGGGAATTTTTGCAACAGCGATAAACTTTCTGTTTTGAAACAGCAACATGTAGACTTGCAAAATAAGCATGACAAAGGCTATACTTGGCATTTTTATTGAAAACAAAGATGCAAATCATTATTCTAAATAACAACAAGCAAATCCTACCAAAATAAATTGATGCTCCAAGTAAAACACATATCATGTGACGAATGAAAACATAGCTCCAAGAGAGGTTATCGATAATGTTGGAGACGAAAGAGGGGATGCCTTTCAGGGCATCCCCAAGCTTAGTTGCTTGGATCTTCCTTGAATATTACCTTTGGGTGCCTTGGGCATTGTCGGTGTCAAAACCGGCGGATCTCGGGTAGGGGGTCCCGAACTGTGCGTCTAGGCGGATGGTAACAGGAGACAAGGGACACGATGTTTTACCCAGGTTCAGGCCCTCTTGATGGAGGTAAAACCCTACGTCCTGCTTGATTAATATTGATGATGTGTGTTACAAGAGTGGATCTACCACGAGATCAAGGAGGCTAAACCCTAGAAGCTAGCCTATGGTATAATTGTTGTTCGTCCTACGGACTAAAGCCATCCGGTTTATATAGACACCGGAGAGGGCTAGGGTTACACAGAGTCGGTTACAATGGTAGGAGATCTACATATCCGTATCGCCAAGCTTGCCTTCCACGCCAAGGAAAGTCCCATCCGGACACGGGACGAAGTCTTCAATCTTGTATCTTCATAGTCTTGGAGTCCGGCCGATGATGATAGTTCGGCTATCCGGACACCCACTAGTCCAGGACTCCCTCAGTAGCCCCTGAACCAGGCTTCAATGACGACGAGTCCGGCGCGCATATTGTCTTCGGCATTGCAAGGCGGGTTCTTCCTCTGAATAATTTGTAGAAGATTGTGAACACTAGGATAGTGTCCGGCTCTGCAAAATAAATTCCACATACCACCGTAGAGAGAATAATATTACACAAGTTCAATCTGCTGACGTATTTGGTGGCGTTACGTTACACCACTACCAAGACTTTACTCGAATTGTTTTTATTGTACCACCTCAGCGCGTTTAGCGAAGCGGTTTCCTTGGCACGTCTTGTCGAAGCAGAGATCGTGTTCCCCTTATTCCGGGATTCCCATCAATACGGACGTGGGTAACCCAACCGCGCCATTGATTGCGGCGCTTGGGAGATAAGCGAGTTTTATCAGGCCGGTGGGGACACATGTTTTTGTCCGCCCATATAAGGGGATGAAGATCCAACCCTTTTACCTACGCCTTCTTCCTCCTTGGCTTATCCATCTCCGCAAACTCGAGCTCCAGCACCCAAGTCCGCACATCTCACCTCAACCTTCTCCAACTATGTCCGGAGCGGGAGGCAAGTGGATGGCCTCCTCCGTCACGGAGGGGCACATCCAGAAGCTGTGCAGCGCCGGATATTTATCCAGCAACATTGCGCATCGGCTCCCCGACGAGGGAGAGCTCATCCCCACCCCCAAGCCCCATGAGAGGGTAGTATTTCTTACCCATTTCCTCCGCGGACTGGGCTTCCCACTCCATCCCTTTGTCCGGGGGCTCATGTTCTACTACGGCCTGGATTTCCATGATCTGGCCCTGAATTTCATCCTCAACATCTCGGCGTTTATCGTCGTGTGTGAGGCCTTCCTCTGCATCCAGCCCCACTTCGGCTTGTGGCTCAAGACCTTCAGTGTCAAGCCGAAGGTTGTGAAGGGCAGCCAAGCGGAGTGCGGAGGCGCCATGGTGGGCAGGATGTCCAACGTTACTTGGCTTGAGGGCACTTTCGTGGAAACCATTAAGGGGTGGCAATCGGGGTGGTTCTACATCACCGAGCCGCGTGACCCCGAATGGGCAGCTGCCCCTGAATTCAGATCTGGCATCCCCACACGGCTCACCTCCTGGAAAGAGAGCGGCTGGACATGGGGTGATTTGGAGGAGCTGACCGGACTCCAAGCCTGCGTCCAAAAGCTAGTGGACAAGAAGCTCAAGCTTGTCAACGTAGTCCAGGTCATGTTCATCCGCCGGATCCTCCCGTGCCAACGACGGGGCTTCAACATGTGGGAGTTCGATCCGGCGCAGCACCAGACTTTGAGCGGGCTCTTCGACACTACGTAGGAAGATGTCTGGAAGGTGATGTTCAAGGGCGCCGAGGCTCCCCCATCCGCTACCGAAGATCGCGGATTCGGCTCGCAGCATCCGGCTGACGAGGTAAGCGATTTTGTCCTTTACGGGACACTTGTTTTCCATAGTTTGACTCTATGCGGGATCTAAACTCCCCTTCCTTTGACAGGACTGGCTGACAAAGGCCAAACAGACTATCTGTCCGGCCCCATTGCCAGAGAACCCAGCGGACGCCCGCCTAACGGGGCTGCTGGCTCCGGCACCCCACGTGGTGCCGGATAAGAAGGCCAAGAAGAAGGCCACGGGCACTCGGAAGAGTTCCCATTTTTAGGTGTTATCGGATGACGACTCCGAGACCGACTCCCCTCACAAAGGTGAGGAAGAGAAGAAGAAAGCCTCTCCCGCAGCGGGGGGAGGGAGGAAAAGGAAGGCCTCCCCAACGAGGGAGGCCGAAGGGTCCAAGAAGGGAAAAACTCTTTCCCTGGACTGCTCTGCCAACGTCAGTGATGATGACTGGCCCCCAAGGGCCAAGCCCCTGGCGAGATCGTAAGTATCCGGACTCCCGAATAACTTCATGGTTTTTTCTTTTCGCCACATAATGTCTTTCTAATGCCGCATACAACCCTGCAGTCCGCCCAAGGATGATCTTCCCGCTTCGTCGAGCGGGTCCTTAGGTGCGTCGGATATGGATTCTCTTCCGACCGCCTCCACCCCCCATGATGCAGACGATGCTGAGGTGGGATCCCGGGAAGGGACCCACCATGAGGAGGAGGCCCCGGAGGTGTCGCAGGACAACCTCCCAGACTTTGCACCGGACTCGGCCCCGGAACCCATAGTGGCTCCGGAGTCCGGCGGGCGGCCCCTTCGTAAGAAGGGCAAGACCGTGACGCCGGCAGCCTCCGTCCAACCGGAGGCGCCGGATAGCTTGCTGGAGGCGCTCAATGGCGCCTCCATCGAAGAGGAACACCACACTGTTATGAGTGCGGTGATTCAGAAGGTTCAGCTCGCCAAGAGTGGGCTCACCGAAGCCTGCAGCAGCCTTCTAACAGGCTTTGAGGTAAGAACTTTGATATATGTAAAATAGTACCGCATAGACATTAGCCCCTTATGCTCGGTTCGGTGTTCGGAAAGAAAAGCCGGACTAATGATCTAAAAAGATATACGCAGGAGTCATAAAAAATATGTCAATATGGGATTGCAGGCTGCGCTGCTGACCTCTGCCGCACTGACTGCGGAGGTCGATACTTTGAAGCAAAGCCTCGAGCGGTCCGAAAATGAGCTCGGCCGTGCCAAGAAGCAGCTCGAGGACAAGGAAGGTAAGTAAGACCTTACTAAAATTGTACCTTAGAGAAAAGGATTTTGGTTGTAAAAAGAATGACAAGGATAACGTGGGTATTGCAGGGGCCACTAACGAGGTGGCTACCCTGAAGGAGGCGGTGGTCGCGGCCGAACATAATGCGGCCGCGGAGCGCACCGAGCGAGAGAAGCAGGAGGCGCCGGTGGCGGAGGTACAGCAAGAGCTCCAGGATCTCGTGAAAAAACATGAGAGCCTGGAGCGTGACTCGAAGACTCGAGAGTCTGAGCTTGCAACAGCTCTTGAGAGTGCCAAAGCCGCTAAGGCCGAAGCCTACAAGGCCCTCCAAGAAATCGAGGTGTTGAAGAAAATAGCAGCGGGTAAGGCATTTTTCATGCAAAGTAAGCATGTGAGTGTTAGTTACCTGTTGCTTACCCGAATTCGGAGCTCTCCAGGAGCGTTCGCAGATCTTCCTCGCAGTGTGTCCGATGCTGCCGCGTTCTACCGGGCCGAGGAGGGGAGCTCGACGGAGAAGGTCTTTTGGTCTCAGTATGCCGAGGCCGGACATCCGGTGCCCCTTAGCGACCAGCTGAAGCAGCTGGTTGAGCTTCACAAGGCGGCCGAACAGGCCATGAAGGGCCTCATTGTTCGGCTGTGGCCGAAGGAGGCCATGCCTGGGAGCTACTTCGGCCTGGTGCGGCGGCTGGTGGATGCGTGTCCATGGGTTAAAGTCATCAAGCACTCCGCCTGTATTGAAGGTGCCCGTCGGGCCCTTGCCCACGCAAAGGTGCACTGGGGCAAGATGGATGCTCAGAAGCTTGTGACAGACGCGCCACCGCAGGGCAAGGAGTATCGTACTCCCGAGATGTATTATAAGACTGTGCTGAAGGGTGCCCGCACTATTGCGGGTGAGTGCTCCAAAGATGTAATATTTGAGTAGACTCGCATTTTGTTATCCTGTGCGCTGAAAACTTAGTTCATATGCGCTAAGCAACGCTTGTTAATTTAAAATACTACCTTCTGTGCGGCTGTTTATCAAATCTGAGAGATGGCAAGTCGTCGGCTTCAGCCCCCATGCCACGAGTGCTGGGGTGTTCGGGATAAACTTGAGCACTCTTGTTCCCATTTTTGGGTCCATCTAGGGAGGCGCTCAACACAATGAACAAGGCAACCGGACTTATGATGCTTGAACACTCTCACTTAGCCATAGAATTCTATAATTTTAAATTTCGGCGAAGCCCCTAGTCTTCGGAAGGCCGAATTTGGGGTGCTATCCACGCCTGGGCCGGACAAAGCTGGCTCCTCGCTCTAAGCGGCATAAGTCTTTAGGGACTCGCAAAAAACCTCTCGAACAGCGACCAGCTCTCGCCTCATCATGACGGTCAGTTTTAGCTTTCTCCACTGAGGCGCTCGCCCAGCTCAACTGGGGCGCAATAGCAGTGGTTCTCCCAGTGCTACCTTAGCCGATACAACGGAACATAAGATACCAAAACATGGGAGCCGGGCAAACCCAACTATTGACCCAAGACATGATTCAGAGCCGATGCATATAATGCTATAAGTTCGGGGTGCCGCACTTGTGAAAGTGTTCGGACTTATCACACCATAATACGGGAAACATAAGCCCCTGGTGTATTTAGACGTACAAAAATGTACGAATGCAACAGGTCATAAATGAACATATGTATAAGAAAGAAATGCAATTGGAAGCAAAAAGGTGCTGCATTACTTATTCAAGAAAAACTGCTGTAAATGCAGAACGATACAAATGGTGCGATAAGCAAGGGGTGGGACTATTAAACATGTCCCCCTCCAGGGGTAGGATGCGGAATGGTGCATAAAATAGATTTAATGCTCGTAATGGAGACCACCTGGATATTCATTGTAGCCTTTCTCCTTCCCTGGTTGTTGCATCGTGAGTTTGGCAGGTCTGCTGCCGGACAGGACCTCTGATGAACGGAGTCCTGTGGGTAAAAATAAAAAGGAAAAAGAAAAAAAGAACGACACACTTGAGAGCCCCTGGTGTGGTTGAGCCGCATTCTGGGCCTATCGTGGTCGTGCCCCTCTCCCCATGCCCATGGTATCTTCAGATCGTAATGGTGTACGCGAAGGACCTGTCTTGACGTTTTGCAGGGGCTGGGGTTGGGGCCGCACTGCTACACGTGCTCGGAACATGCCAGGTGGTCTTGTTGTAGGTTACTCCGGGCGCGTTTAGCCGTGTCCGGTCGCTTAACGGTAGGACTCGAGAATTGCCTTAAGAGGCTGCACTGTACTTCTGCCGCGAGAGCCGCTGTGTGTTCCTCTGTTCAGAGAGAGCGTTCAGTGTTTCCGTTAACCGTGATGACTCCTCGAGGGCCTGGCATCTTGAGCTTGAGGTATGCGTAGTGCGGCACCGCGTTGAACTTTGTGGACGTGGTACGTCCGAGCAGAGCATGATAGCCGCTGCGGAACGGAACTATGTTGAAGATTAACTCCTCGCTTCGGAAGTTATCCGGGGATCCGAAGACCACTTCCAGTGTAACTGAGCCTGTACAATTGGCTTCTACACCTGGTATGACGCCTTTAATGGTCGTCTTGGTAGGTTTAATCCTTGAGGGGTCTATGCCCATTTTGTGCACTGTATCCTGATAAAGCAGATTCAGGCTGCTGCCGCCATCCATCAGGACTCTGGTGAGGTGAAATCCATCGACGATTGGGTCTAAAACCAATGCGGCGAATCCGCCATGGCGGATGCTGGTGGGGTGGTCCCTTCGGTCAAAAGTGATCGGGCAGGAGGACCATGGATTGAACTTCGGGGCAACTGGCTCTATCGCGTATATGTCCCTGAGTGCACGCTTCCGCTCCCTTTTGGGTATGTGCGTTGCGTATATCATGTTCACCGTCCACACCTGTGGGGGGAAACCCTTCTGTCCTCTATTGTTCGGCGGTCGGGTCTCTTCCTCGTCATCGCTATGCAACCCCTTGTCATTGTTTTCGGCAATTAACTTGCCTGCCTGCTTAAATACCCAACAGTTCATGTTGGTGTGGTTGGCTGGCTTTTCGGGGGTGCCATGTATCTGGCACGAGCGGTCGAGTATTCGGTCCAAATTGGACGGGCCCGGAGTAGTTCTTTTGAATGGCTTTTTCCACTGACCAGGTTTAGAGCCTCTGAATCCGGCATTGACTGTCGTATCTTCACTATTATCGCCGTTAATGCGGCATTTGTTTTTCTTGCGACGCGACCTGCCATTACGATCCTTGAAATCCGGACTGCCAGAATTTTTGCTGAGGTTGTTGCTGCGTGCTAGCCAGCTGTCCTCACCCGCGCAGAAGCGGGTCATTAGTGATGTGAGGGCTGCCATGGATTTCGGCTTTTCCTGTCCCAGGTGCCGGCCAAGCCACTCGTCGCGGATGTTATGTTTGAAGGCCGCGAGGGCCTCCGCATCCGGACAGTCGACGATTTGGTTTTTCTTGGTTAAGAACCGTGTCCAGAATTGTCTAGCCGATTCGTCTGGCTGCTGAATTATGTGACTTAGGTCATCAGCGTCTGGTGGTCTCACATACGTGCCTTGGAAGTTATCGAGGAATGCGGCTTCTAGGTCTTCCCAACTCCCGGTTGACTCTGCTGGCAAGCTATTAAGCCAATGCCGGGCTGGTCCTTTAAGTTTGAGTGGGAGATATTTGATGGCGTGAAGATCGTCACCGCGGGCCATGTGGATGTGGAGGAGATAGTCTTCGATCCAAACCGCGGGGTCTGTTGTGCCATCGTAAGATTCAATATTCACGGGTTTAAACCCTTCGGGGATTTGATGATCCATTACTTCATCTGTGAAGCATAGTGGGTGTGCGGCGCCTTTGTACTGGGCGATATCACGACGGAGCTCAAAAGAGCTTTGTCTATTTTGTTCGGCCCGGCCGGACTTACTGTGTCCGGCGCGACGGTTGTCATCACGTATCATGGGGCGCCCACGCGATCCATAGATCGATCTTGCTTGTCTTGCCTTATCCTCCAATATATCTCGCAAGTCCGGAGCGTTCCCCTGTGGCCTTGTGCTTTTCGAGCGATGCCGGGGTACGGTTCTAATGAAGGGCCTAGAGGCCTCTCTGTCATGACCACGGGCTGGTTGGTCAGCCGTATTGTCTGCTGGTGATGCAGGTTCATACGCCTCCTCCTCTAATCGGGGGAGCAGCTTGCGTTTAGGGTAGCTTTTGGAGGGGCGTTCGAGCTCATGCTCTTTAGCCGCGAGGACTTCAGTCCATCTGTCGGCTAGCAGATCTTGATCAGCTCTAAGCTGTTGCTGCTTTTTCTTGAGGCTGTTCGCCGTGGCCATAAGCCTGCATTTAAAACGCTCTTGTTCGACGAGATCCTCAGGCACGACGAATTCATCGTCGTCGAGGCTTGCCTCGTCTTTGGAGGGAGGCATATAATCCTCTACCTCTTCTTCTGCCGCTCCCTCATGAGGGTTGGCGTCTCCGTCCTCCTGTGCTGAATCTTGCTGGAGTGGGTTGTCTTCGGCACTGTCTGGGGTGTTATTATCTCTGGTGCCGGAATCTTCATTCTTGCTGTGGCGGGATTTAGAGCGGCGCCGCTGACGCCGGCGCTTGGGCTGTTTCTTGGAAGGGTCATCCTCCGCTGTTCCTTCGCCATTCCCATCCTTTGGGATATCCACCATGTATATGTCATATGATGAGGTGGCTTTCCAGTTCCCGGTAGGCGCTGGTTCTTGGGCGTCTCCGGCATCGTCGTCCATACAGTCGATGTCTTCAGAGTCGTAGTCTAGCATGTCGGTTAGATCGTCGACAGTGGCTACTAAGTGGGTGGTGGGTGGGCTTTGAATTTCTTCGTCGTCCGCATCCCAACCGTCCTGACCGCAGTCTGGCCAGGGCTCTCCTGATAACGAGAGATACTTTAGCGAACTCAAGATGTCGCCGAAAGGTGAGTGTTGAAAGATGTCCGCAGCGATGAACTCCATGACCGGCGCCCAATCGGATTCGATTGGAGGGGGCGCGGGAGGTTCGGAGTCCGACAAGGAGTCCGGCACCTCGGAGTCACGAGCTTCATGAGGGACAAGGTCAGTGTTCGGCTCTATCGCCGTAGAGGTTGCAGCCCCCGAGGCGGTGTCTAGCCATCCGTCCTTGATCTACGCAGCCGGCTCCGAATTGAAGATCGGAGTGGGCTCGAGTGCGGCCTCCAGGGTACTGTCCGGCTGCAGAGCTAAATCATGCTCGTCGTGACAGTGCGGCGCGCTTGGCTGTGGCTCGAATCCATCGAAGATCAAGTCCCCACGGATGTCAGCTGTGAAGTTCAAACTTCCAAATCTGACCTGACGGCCAGGGGCATAGCTTTCGATCTGCTCCACATGGCCAAGCGAATTGGCCCGCAGTGCAAAGTCGCCGAATACGAAGATTTGTCCGGGGAGGAAGGTCTCACCCTGGACTGCGTCGTTGTTGATGATCGAAGAAGCCATCGAGCCTATCGGTGACGACACAGAGGAACTGTCAATGAAAGCACCAATGTCGGTGTCAAAATCGGCGGATCTCGGGTAGGGGGTCCTGAACTGTGCGTCTAGGCGGATGGTAACAGGAGACAAGGGACACGATGTTTTACCCAGGTTCGGGCCCTCTTGATGCAGGTAAAACCCTACGTCCTGCTTGATTAATATTGATGATGTGTGTTACAAGAGTGGATCTACCACGAGATCAAGGAGGCTAAACCCTGGAAGCTAGCCTATGGTATGATTGTTGTTCGTCCTACAGACTAAAGCCATCTGGTTTATATAGACACCGGAGAGGGCTAGGGATACACAGAGTCGGTTACAATGGTAGGAGATCTACATATCCGTATGGCCAAGCTTGCCTTCCACGCCAAGGAAAGTCCCATCCGGACATGGGAAGAAGTCTTCAATCTTGTATCTTCATAGTCTTGGAGTCCGGCCGATGATGATAGTTCGGCTATCCGGACACCCCCTAGTCCAGGACTCCCTCAGGCATCCCCAAGATTAGGGTATTGTCACTCCTTATTCACCTCATATGGACATCTCACCAAAACTTGAAAACTTCAATCACACAAAACTTAACGGAACTTCGTGAGATAGGTTAGTATGATAAAGAGCAAACCATTTCACTTTGGTACTGTCAAAGACAAGATTCATAATTG
This sequence comes from Triticum dicoccoides, assembly GCF_002162155.2. Taxonomy (NCBI): domain Eukaryota; kingdom Viridiplantae; phylum Streptophyta; class Magnoliopsida; order Poales; family Poaceae; genus Triticum; species Triticum dicoccoides. Next base: position 373,820,034 of record NC_041387.1, read on the forward strand.
TTTCCACCCAATGCCTACTGTAGCATATCATTTCCACAATTTATATTGAGCAATATAATCCATAGAAACTAGGAAACAAGCAAACTATGCATTGAAAACAGAATCTGTCAAAGACAGAATAATCTGTAGTGATCTGGACAACAACCATACTTCTGCTACTCCAAAAAATCTGAAAAATTAGGACAACCTGGAAATTTGTGCAAAACGAATCAGTATTTTATCATGCTTCTGTTAAAAACGAGAATTATTTTCCTGAGCGCAGAAGTTTCTGTTTTTCAGCAAGATCAAATCAACTATCACCATAGACCATCCTAAAGGTCTTACTTGGCACTTTATTGAAATAAAATCTATAAAACATGGTTACTACAGTAGCTTAATCATGCTAACATGCAAAAACAGTAGGTAAAAGTGTTGGGTTGTCTCCCAACAAGCGCCTTTCTTTAATGCCTTTTAGCTAGTCATGATGATTTCAACGATGCTCGCATAAAAGATAAGAATTGAAACACAAAGAGAGCATCATGAAGCATATGACTAGCACATTTAAGTCTAACCCACTTCCTGTGCAAAGGGATTTTGTGAGCAAACAACTTATGGGAACAAGAATCAACTAGAATAGGAAGGCAAAATGAGCATCACTTCAAGATTTTCAACACATAGAGAGGAAACTTGATATTATTACAATATGTAAAAGCATATGTTCCTATCTCATAATAATTTTCAGTAGCATCATGAATGAATTACCGAAAAAGGCTTTCGCCCCGCTTTATATATAAAGCACAGATCAACCACAGCCCAAGTACAAACACACCCCACAACAACACACGCACACACCCAAGGAGGGATACATAGGCGCTGAGTGCAGCAACACCACCCCTAACACTACAAGAGGAATCGAGGACCTCCACCGTGAACACGCCACCGTGAAGAGATGAAGCCGCATATGACGAACCGTGAGCTCCAAGGCGGCGCCTCCAAGAAGGTTACGATGCTATCGCGCCGCCACCGCCTGACCCGGGGGTCAGAGTTTCCCCTAGAGCGACACGATGACCGGTGAGAGCCGCGACGACGCCTTCAAGAAGGTAACGCGCTACGCCGCCGCCGGTCCGTCCGAGGATAGAACAGGTTTTCACCCTAGCAAACACTCACCGCCACCGAACGCCACACCCCTGCCACCATGCCGCCCACACGGCCATGGTCACCGGGCAGTACCAAGCCACGGGCTCTGCCCATGAGCACCGCGCTACCACCACCAAGGCCGCCGCCCAGGCATCCAAGACCTTGACACCACCGCACCCGAGACCCGTTGCTACCCCAACCAAAGAGACGAGTGGAAAGGTCGCTCCTTTACACACCCCTGGACGGCCCCCGGCGCCGAGACCCAAAGGGCCGGCCCAAAAATGGCCTCCATCACCCTTCCTGCTGCACCGAGTGCAAGACAAGCTCGGTCCTGCTGCCGGGCGCGAGGCGAGGTCGGTCCTGCTGCCGGGCGCGAGACGAGCTCGGTCCTGCTGCCGGGCGCGAGACGAGCTCGGTCTCGCAGCCACGGGCGCGAGACGAGCAATGGACCGCAACCGGGAGCGGTCCAGCCCTATGACGAGGGTACAGCCCGGACGACGAGGGGAGGAATCGAAGGTCGAAAAAGGCCGCTCACCGACGGCCGACGCCGGAGGAGACCAGCCGCCACCGTGAAACGATCCAGACCAACACCAGGAGCTACCACCACGCCGCGGCAGCCCACATCCATGCCGAGACCCCGAGGAGCATCCCCGAGCCACTTTGCAGTGGTTGCGACACGCCGCCGGAGACGCAGCCCACCCCTCGGCCATGGACGCCCGGCGCCCCACCACCCCGCAAGGAGCAACCAGACCGCTGGCCGCCCCACCACCACCTTAGCCAGGTCGCCGCCGCCACCCACACGACTGCCGCCGCCACCACCCGGATCTGGACAGGGGCACCCAGATCCGCCGCCAGCAAGGCCCCCGCCCCCGGAACCCCGAGAGCCGCCGCCAGGAGGGAGAGCAGGGGGGGCGGGGGCAGGACCACCGGGACGCCAGCACGCCGGGGGGAGGGAGCAGAGCCCGAGGACGGCCAACGACCGCCGCCGACGATGCAGAAGGCCGCGCCCCGCGATGCAAGCCTCCGGTTCACGGGAAGAAGACGCCCCGCCGCCGCCTACGCCGTGCGGCCTTTGGCCAGCGACGCGACCGGCGGCGGCGCTAGGGTTGGCTCCCAGAGTCGCCCGCGGGAGCGATTCGGGAGCGGGCGTCGCCCAAATTGGATTTTACCGTGTTCGAGGTTTCGCCTTCTACCTACCTGTTCCTGATCATGAATGAATTCAACAATATAACCATCACATAAAGCATTCTTTTCATGACACAAAAGCATAGAAAACTTATTACTCTCCACATAAGCAAATTTCTTCTCATCAATAGTAGTGGGAGCAAACTCAACAAAATAACTATCATGAGAGTGAAAATTAAAATCATGATGACAACTTTCATGCTTATCATTATTCTTTATAGCATACATGTCATCACCATAGTCATCATAGATAGCAACTTTGTTACCATAGTCAATTGAAGCCTCATCCAAAATGGTGGATTCATCAGTAAATAAAGTCATGACCTCTCCAAATCCACTTTCATCATCATAATCATCATAAAATAGGAGGCATGCAATCATCATAATAATTTTGCTCATTAAAACATGGGGGGCTAAAAACATCATCTTCATCAAACGAGCTTTCTTACTACAGTTCTTGATTTGGCATGATCTTGATGTACCGCGAGCTTTCTTACTACAGTTGGATCACATGGTGTTTCTCCCTCTCTATCTTCTTGTGATGAATTGAGTTTTACCTTTGAGGTTTCACTATTATCGAATTGAATACTTTTATAGGTTTGAGAACACTTGATGTATGTCTTGCATGGGATACTCGTGGTGACAATGGGGTGTTCTATTGATTCGCTTGATGTATGTTTTGGCACTCAACTTGCGGGTTCCCGAGGTGACATTGGGGTAATCTATTCATAGGGGTTGATGCATGTTTTCGTCCTTGTTTCTCCGGTAGAAATCTCGGGGCACTCTTTGAAGTTCTTTGTGTTGGATTGAATATTATGAATCTGAAGTTGTTTGATGCATATTGTATAATTGACCCACGGATAATGTGGTGACATTGGAGTATCTAGGTGACATTAGGGTTGATTGATGTGTATCATATGGTGTTATTTTACTATGAACTCTAGGGCTATTTGTGACACTTATAGGAATAGCTCAATGGATTGATCGGATATAATAATTTTTAGGTGGTTTCGTACCCTACAAGCAATTTCATCTTATGTTCTCCATGATAGGAACTTTGGGGTGACTCTTTGTCGCACGTTGAGGGACTGCCATATGATTTAATTATGTTATCATTGTTGAGAAACTTTGCACTAGTGAAAGTATGAACCCTAGGCCTTGTTTTCAAGCATTGCAATACCGTTTTTGATCACTTTTGTTACTCCCTGTGTTCAATTTTATAAGGCTTTGTAGATGTTTTAGACATTGTGCAAAACAGTTCAATTTCACTTGTCTGAAATGACTTATAAAAGTGAATGGAGGGAGTACAAGTTACATTGCTGTTTTTATATTTTCATATTACAACTATATCTACTATCCATATTATGCTTGTATCACCATCTCTTCGTCAAACTAGTGCACCTATACAATTTACCGTTGTATTGGGTGTGTTGGGGACACAAGAGACTCCTTGTTATTTGGTTGCAGGGTTGTTTGAGAAAGACCATCTTCATCCTACGCCTCCCACGGACTGATATACCTTAGGTCATTCACTTGAGGGAAAATTGCTATTGTCCTACAAAACTCTGCGCTTGGAGGCCCAAGACGAGTCTACAAGAAGAAGGTTTCGTAGTAGACATCAGACATTGTCGGGCTAAGCCTTGGGGCAGATGGCGGTGGCAGGATCTTTCCGTCTCTCCCACGGCTTGGGGTGGGGCGGGGCCCCCGGTGTGTGAAGGTGCTGTTGGTCGGGTCCTGCGGCGCGGCGACGGTAGGCGGCTCTGTGGCCGGATCTCGGTTTGGCGGGGCGGCATGAAGGGCCTGGTGGATGGGTCGGTTTTATGTGTGGTCTGTCCTTCGGTAAGATTTGATCTAGCCAGTGCGACCTACTCCATGCGCGACGACGGTGATCGGTGGCGGTGTCGTGCACACAAGGCTGGACGGAGGTTCCCCGGGCGGATCCGGGTGAAAACCCTACTCTTGGCTCATTTTCAAGGACGATGATGGCGGCGTTTTCTGCGTCATCCCCTTCTTGAAGGCATCATCGTGAAGAAACTCCAGACCCCTATCTGCCACCTTTGGGGAAACTCTAGATCGGCCGATCGGACGACGATGACGCTGTTGTGTTGTATCCCTCTTGGGGGCGTCATTCTTGGAGGTCTGCATAGGCTCGAGGGACCACTGGACGACATTTGCGGTGGAGCGGTGTTCCATGCGACACATCGATGACGTGGAGCCTTAGCGGCGTGGTGCGGCAGGGCCTCGGCGACGGATGTGTGATGATGGACACGCGTAGGGAGGAGGTGTTGTCTGATACGTCTCCAACATATCTATAATTTTTTATTGTTCCATGCTATTATATTATCCCTCTTGGATGTTTTATATGAATTTATATGCTATTTTATATGATTTTTGGGACTAACCTATTAACCTAGAGCCCAGTGCCAGTTTCTACTTTTTTTCCTTGTTTTTGAGTTTTACAGAAAAGGAATACCAAACGGAGACCAATTGACCTGCCAATTTATGGAGATTTTTTATGGACCAGAAGAAGCCCCAGAAGCAAAATAGTTGGGCAAGAAGAGTCTTGAGTCATCCACGAGGGTGGAAGGTGCGTCCTACCCCCTAGGCACCCCTTACCTCGTGGCTGACTCGAAGACCCCCCTGACATGTTCCCGACGCCCAAAATTCCTATAAATACAGAAACCTCCGAAAAGAAACCTAGATCGGGAGTTCCGCCACCGCAAGCCACTATAGCCACCAAAAGCCAATTGGGGCCCTGTTCCGGCACCCTGCCGGAGGGGGATCCATCATTGGTGGCCATCTTCGTCATCCCGGTGCTCTCCATGATGAGGAGGGAGAAGTTCACCCTCGGGGCTGAGGGTATGTACCAGTAGCTATGTGTTTGATCTCTCTCACTCTCGTGTTCTTAATATGGCACGATCTTGATGTATCGTGAGCTTTGCTATTATAGTTGGATCTTATGATGTTTCTCCCCCTCTACCTTATTGTAATGGATTGAGTTTTCCCTTTGAAGTTATCTTATCGGATTGAGTCTTTAAGGATTTAAGAACACTTGATGTATGTATTGCATGTGCTTATCTGTGGTGACAATGGGATATTCACGTGATCTACTTGATGTATGTTTTGGTGATTAACTTGCGGGTTCAGTGACCTTGTGAACTTATGCATAGGGGTTGGCACACGTTTTCGTCTTGACACCCTGGTAGAAACTTTGGGGCACTCTTTGAAGTTCTTTGTCTTGGTTGAATAGATGAATCTGAGATTGTGTGATGCATATCGTATAATCATACCCGCAGATACTTGAGGTGACATTGGAGTATCTAGGTGACATTAGGGTTTTCGTTGATTTGTGTCTTAAGGTGTTATTTTACTACGAACTCTAGGGTTGTTTGTGACACTTATAGGAATAGCCAATGGATTGATCGGAAAGAATAACTTTGAGGTGGTTTCGTACCCTCCAATAATCTATTCGTTTGTTCTCCACTATTAGTGACTTTAGAGTGACTCTTTGTTGCACCTTGAGGGATTGTTATATGATCCAATTATGTTATCCTTGTTGAGAGAACTTGCACTAGTGAAAGCATGAACCCTAGGCCTTGTTTCAAAGCATTGCAATACCTTTTTCGCTCACTTTTGTTACTTGCTACATTGCTGTTTTTATATTCTCATATTACAAAAGCTATATCTACCATCCATTTTGCACTTGTATCACCATCTCTTCGCCGAACTAGTTCACTTATACAATTTACCATTGTATTGGGTGTGTTGGGGACACAAGAGGCTCTTTGTTATTTGGTGGCAGGGTTGTTTGAGAGAGACCATCTTCATCCTACTCCTCCCACGGATTGATAAATCTTAGGTCATCCACTTGAGGGAAATTTTCTACTGTCCTACAAACCTCTGCACTTGGAGGCCCAACAATGTCTACAAGAAGAAGGTTTCGTAGTAGACATCAAGCTCTTTTCTGGCGCCGTTGCCGGGGAGGTGAGTGCTTGATGGTATATCTTTAGATCTTGCAATCGAATCTTTTAGTTTCTTGTTTTATCACTAGTTTAGTCTAGAAAAGAAAACTATAAAAAATGGAATTGAGGGTGCCTCATATGCTTCATCTTTTTAATGTCTTTCGTGAAAATGATGGAAAGGAAAATTGTGCCCAAGTGCTAGAAGAAGAATGCATTAAAATGTTTGTCACTAAATCTTTGAATGATGAGCATGATTGCAATGTTGTTAGTATGAACTCTTTGAATATCCATAGTACTAATGATGATTGCACTGATGAAAATGTCTCTTATAAGCATGACAACTTTTGTGGAGTGCATAGAGTTTGCAAGTACACACCAAATAGGGAAGATAGATTTTGCAAGAGGCATAATTATTTAGAAACTAAATGGTTGCAAGAGAGGTTAGATGCTTGTGCTGAAAATTTAAATTTATTTGCCACCCTTGTGAACTTTGCAATGAACGTGATCATTTAAATCTCTAATGCAAATTGTTTCATGATCGAATCGTGTCCAAAAATTGTGATGACTTGATTTCCCTTGTGCATCATAATGAACTTAGTTTGCTTTTGGGTTGTGAAGAAATGAAACGTATGACTAAGATATTCTAGAATTTGTCCTTGATAAAGTTCTTGATTTTGATCTAGAGGAAATTTGTATGTATTGTGCGGTGAATTGTGTTGAAAATCCTTATATTGCCAATTACATAAAGATAGGAAAACAAATAGAAGATGAAGAGAATACTAACGAAAGGGAAGAGATTTCCCAATATCCTCCTATTATTTCTTATGATGAATAAGGTAACCAGGAGGAGCTTTCTATTTAACCAATCTCATTAATAAGGAGCTCCAAAAAGAGGACTAAACCCACACATAATGTGGAGAAAAAAAGAAAAGACGGAGAAGCAAAGGTAAAAAGGTATCTCTCCCAAATGATGTTGCTCCTATTATTGTTATACCTACTACTCATTGTGATAATAATAATTGCTATATTATTGGTGTTATCCATACTATTAATGATGAGAGTGATTATGCTTATGATATGCAAAGGCCCAAGCTTGGGGATGCTATGTTTGATGAAAATGACATGTTTGAGAATTTATTTGCTGCAATTAATGTTTGTCCCAAGCTTGGGGATGCTATGTTTAATGAAGATGATATTTTTAGTCTCCCAAGTTTTGATGTGCAAACTTATTATGATAATAGCATGCCTCCTATTTATGATGATTATATTGATGAAAGTGGGTGTGGAAGAGTGTCAACTTTAGGAAGTAATGATCCCACTATTTTGGAGGGTGTTTAATCTTATTGTGATAATTACGAAAGTGGATTTGGAGAGGTCATGACTTTATTTAGTAATGATTCCACTATCTTGGAAGAGGTTTCAATTGATTATGATGAGAACAAAGTTGCTACTTATGATGACTATTGTGATGATACTTATGTTATAAAAAGTAGTGATGGTTATATTTATAAAACTTGTCATGATTATGAATACCCTTTTTCTGAATATTATTCTTTCAATGTGGAAACAATTTATAGTATTCGAGTTTCTTATGATACTCTCACTATTCCGAATGAGAAGAGTTTTGCCTATGTAGAGAGTAATAAAAATTATATGCTTATGCATCATGAAAAGTGTGCTTTATGTGATGGTTATATTGTTGAATTCACTCATGATGCTACTGAAAATTATTATGAGGAAGGAATATATGCTTGTAGGAATTGCAATAATATCAAGTTTCCTCTCTATGTGTTGAAAATCTTGAAGCTATGCTTGTTTTGCCTTCCTATGCTAGTTGATTCTTGTTCCCATAAGTTGTTTGTTCACAAAATCCCTATGCATAGGAAGTGGGTTAGACTTAAATGTGCTAGTCATATTCTTCATGATGCTCCCATTATGTTTCAATTCTTATCTTTTATGTGAGCATCATTGAAATCATCATGCCTAGCTAAAAAGGCATTAAAGAAAAGCGCTTGTTGGCAGACAACCCAATATTTACCCCTACTATTTTTGTGTGTTTACATTATTAAGCTACTGTATTAATCATGTTTTATAGCTTTTCTTTCAATAAAGTGCCAAGTAAAGCCTTTAGGATAGCTTGTGGTGATAGTTGTGTTGATCCCTGCTGAAAATCAGAAACTTTTGTTCTCAGTAAATAATTTCCAGAATCTTATTGTAACGTGATTTTGACCTGCTTCTTTTTGTATGGATTGGTGCACAAATTGCTCAGGTGGAACTATTTGTTTTAGAAATTTTGTAGTTACAGAAGTATGCGAGAGTTACAGATTACTACAGACTGTTCTGTTTTTGACAGATTCTGTTTTCTATGTGTTGTTTGCTTATTTTGATGAATCTATGAGTAGTATCGGAGGGTATGAACCATACAGAAGTTGGAATAAAAGTGATATTACACCATTATAAATTTAGAATGAGTTCACAATAGTACTTTAAAGTGGTGATTTATTTTCTTATACTAACGGAGCTCATGAGATTTTCTGTTGAGTTTTGTGTTGTGAAGTTTTCAAGTTTTGGGTAAGGATTTGATGGACTATGAAATAAGGAGTGGCAAGAGCCTAAGCTTGGGGATGCCCAAGGCACTCCAAGGCAATATTCAAGGACAACCAAGAGCCTAAGCTTGGGGATGCCCCGGATGGCATCCCCTCTTTCGTCTTCGTTCATCGGCGACTTTACTTGGAGCTATATTTTTATTCACCACATGATATGTCTTTTGCTTGGAGCGTCATTTTATTTTATTTTGTTTTGCTTGCTATTTGAATAATATCTCAAGATATGAAATTCTTAAATGTTAGAGAGTCTTCACATAGTTGCATAATTATTCAACTACTCATTGATCTTCACTTATATCTTTTGGAGTAGTTTGTCGTTTGCTCTAGTGCTTCACTTATATCTTTTTAGAGCACGGCGGTGGTTTTATTTTGAAGAAATAGATGAACTCTCATGCTTCACTTATATTATTTTTAGAGTCTTAAACAACATGGTAATTTGCTTTGGTTATGAATTTAGTCCTAATATGATAGGCATCCAAGGGGGATATAATAAAAACTTTCATATAAAGTGCATTGAGTAATATGAAGATGGTGATATTAAAGTCATGCTAGTGGAGTGATTGTGAATTTGATAAATACTTGTGTTGAGGTTTGTGAGTCCCGTAGCATGCACATATGGTGAACCATTATGTGATGAAGTCGGAGCATGAAGTATTTTTTGATTGTCATCCTTTATGTGGAGGTGGGGATCGCGCGATGGTTAACTCCTACCAACCCTTCCCCTAGGAGCATGCGTGTAGTACCTTTTTTCGATGACTAATAGTTTTTTGCAATAAGTATGTGAGTTCTTTATGACTAATGTTCAGTCCATGGATTATACGCACTATCACCCTTCCATCATTGCTAGCCTCTCTTGTGCCGTGCAACTTTCGCCGGTACCATACACCCACCATCACCTTCCTCAAAACAGCCACCATACCTACCTATTATGGAATTTACATAGCCATTCCGAGATATATTGCCATGCAACTTTCCATCGTTCCTTTTATTGTGACAAGCTTCATCATTGTCATATTGCTTTGCATGATCGTGTAGTTGACATTGTATTTGTGGCAAAGCCACCATTCATAATTTTTTCATACATGTCACTCTTGAATCATTGCACATCCGGTACACCGCTGGAGGCATTCACATAGAGTCATATTTTGTTCTAAGTATTGAGTTGTAAGTAAATAAAAGTGTGATGATCTTCATTGTTAGAGCATTGTCCCATGTGAGGAAAGGATGATGGAGACTATGATTCCCCCACAAGTCGGGATGAGACTCCGAACGAAAAATAAAAAAGAGAAAAAAAGAGGTCATAGAAAAGAGAGAAGGCCCAAATAAGAAATAAAAAAATGAGAGAAAACGAGAGAAGGGGCAATGCTACTATCCTTTTACCACACTTGTGCTTCAAAGTAGCACCATGATCTTCATGATAGAGAGTCTCCTATGTTGTCACTTTCATATACTAGTGGGAATTTTTCATTATAGAACTTGGCTTGTATATTCCAACGATGGGCTTTCTCAAAATGCCCTAGGTCTTCCTGAGCAAGCGAGTTGTATGCACACCCACTTAGTTTCTTTTTGAGCCTTCATGCACTTATAGCTCTAGTGCATCCATTGCATGGCAATCCCTACTCACTCACATTGATATCTATTGATAGGCATCTCCATTGCCCGTTGATACGCCTAGTTGATGTGAGACTATCTTCTCCTTTTTGTCTTCTCCACAACCACCATATTCTATTCCACCATAGTGCTATGTCCATGGCTCATGCTCATGTATTGCGTGAAAGTTGAAAAAGTTTGAGAATACTAAAGTATGAAACAATTGCTTGGCTGAAACCGGGGTTGTGCATGATTTAAATATTTTGTGTGATGAAGATAGAGCATAGCCAGACTATATGATTTTGTAGGGATAGCTTTCTTTGGCCATGTTATTTTGAGAAGACATGATTGCTTTGTTCGTATGCTTGAAGTATTATCGTTTTTATGTCAATATTAAACTTTTGTTTTGAATCTTATGGATCTGAATATTCTTGCCACAATAGAGAAGATTACATCGTTAAATATGTTAGGTTACATTCCACATCAAAAAATTTGTTTTTAACATTAACCTACTCGAGGACGAGAGGGAATTAAGCTTGGGGATGCTTGATACGTCTCCAACGTATCTACAATTTTTTACTGTTCCATGCTATTATATTTTCCCTCTTGGATGTTTATATGCATTTATATACTATTTTATATGATTTTTGGGACTAACCTATTAACCTAGAGCCCAGTGCCAGTTTTTGTTTTTTCCTTGTTTTTGAGTTTTACAGAAAAGGAATACCAAACGGAGTCCAATTGACCTGCCAATTTACGGAGATTTTTTATGGACCAGAAGAAGCCCCAGAAGCAAAATAGTTGGGCCAGAAGAGTCTCGAGTCATCCACGAGAGTGGAGGGTGCACCCTACCCCCTGCCCCCCCCCCCACCTCGTGGCTGACTCGGAGACCCCCCTGACTTGTTCCCGACGTAAAAAATTCCTATAAATACAAAAAAACCGGGGAGTTTCGCCGCCGCAAGCCTCTGTAGCCACCAAAAACCAATCAGGACCCTGTTTCGGCACCCTGCCAGAGGGGATCCATCATCAGTGGTCATCTTCATCATCCCAGCGCTCTCCATGATGAGGAGGGAGTAGTTCACCCTCGGGGCTGAGGGTATGTACCAGTAGCTATGTGTTTGATCTCTCTCTCTCTCTCTCTCTCTCTCTCTCTCTCTCTCTCTCGTGTTCTTGATATGGCACGATCTTGATGTATTGCGAGCTTTGCTATTATACTTGGATCTTATGATGTTTCTCCCCCTCTACCTTCTTATAATGGATTGAGTCTTTCCTTTGAAGTTATCTTATCGGATTGAGTCTTTAAAGATTTGAGAACATTTGATGTATGTCTTGCATGTGCTTATCTGTGGTGAAAATGGGATATTCATGTGATCTACTTGATGTATGTTTTGGTGATCAACTTGCGGGTTCAGTGACCTTGTGAACTTATGCATAGGGGTTGGCACACGTTTTCATCTTGACTCTCCGGTAGAAACTTTGGGGCACTCTTTGAAGTTCTTTGTGTTGGTTCAATAGATGAATCTGAGATTGTGTGATGCATATCGTATAATCATACCCGCGGATACTTGAGGTGACATTGGAGTATCTAGGTGACATTAGGGTTTTGGTTAATTTGTGTCTTAAGGTGTTATTTTACTACAAACTCTAGGGCTATTTGTGACACTTATAGGAATAGCCCAATGGATTGATCGGAAAGAATAACTTTGAGGTGGTTTTGTACCCTACAATAATCTCTTCGTGTGTTCTCCGCTATTAGTGACTTTGGAGTGACTCTTTGTTGCATGTTGAGGGTTTGTTATATGATCCAATTATGTTATCCTTGTTGAGAGAACTTGCACTAGTGAAAGTATGAACCCTAGGCCTTGTTTCGAAGCATTGCAATACCGTTTTCGCTCACTTTTGTTACTTGCTACCTTGCTGTTTTTATATTTTTAGATTCCAAAAACCTATATCTACCATCCATATTGCACTTGTATCACCATCTCTTCGCTGAACTAGTGCACCTATACAATTTACCATTGTATTGGGTGTGTTGGGGACACAAGAGACTCTTTGTTATTTGGTTGCAGGGTTATTTGAGAGAGACCATCTTCATCCTACGCCTCCCACGGATTGATAAACCTTAGGTCATCCACTTGAGGGAAATTTGCTACTGTCCTACAAACCTCTGTACTTGGAGGCCCAACAACGTCTACAAGAAGAAGGTTGTGTAGTAGACATCATTGTCTGACGCCGTGGTGTCATTGACAACATGCCTCGCAAGGTCGATGCATTAGTATTTGCTCTAGAGATGGATCGATGGAAGACGGCGACGATGACCTATGAGAGTGCGTCGGATCGGTTTGTGCCCCAGACCTGGTATGTGGCTTGGTTGGGGCCTCCGACTTTAGATGTTAGACTTAGGTGAGATGTCTAGGTATTCGTCTCACACTTTCTACACCCCTTCATTAATGGATAGGAGCAGCGACTAATGTTGCCAAGATGGCAGTGAGGGAGTCCTCAGACAGCCGGACTATATACTTTGGCTGGACTGTTGGACTATGAAGATACAAGATTGAAGACTTCGTCCCATGTCCGGGTGGGACTCTCCTTTGCGTGGAAGGCAAGCTTGGCAATTCGGATATGTAGATCTCCTTCTCTGTAACCGACTTTGTTAACCCTAGCCCCCTCCGGTGTCTATATAAACTGGAGGGTTTAGTCCGTAGGATGAGGACAATCATAATCATAGGCTAGCTTCTAGGGTTTAGCCTCTACGATCTCGTGGTAGATCAACTCTTGTAATACTCATATCATCAAGATCAATCAAGCAGGAAGTAGGGTATTACCTCCATCGAGAGGGTCCGAACTTGGGTAAACATCGTGTCCCCCGCCTCTTGTTACCATTAGCCTTAGACACACAGTTCGGGACCCCCTACCCGAGATCCGCCGGTTTTGACACCGACATTGGTTCTTTCATTGAGAGTTCCACTATGTCGTCATGATAAGGCTTGATGGCTCCGTCAATCATCTTCAACGATGCGGTCCAGGGTGAGGTTTTCCTCCCCGGGCAGATCTTCATATTCGGCAGCTTCGTACTGCGGGGCAACTCGCGTGGCCATCTGGAGCAGATCGACAGCTACCCCTGGCCATCAGGTCAGGTTTGGAAACTTGAACTACACTGCCGACATCCGCGGAGACTTGATCTTCGACAGATTCAAGCCCATGTCAGGAGCGCCGAATAGTCACGACGGGAATGACTTAGATCTGCCATCGGACGGTGTTCGGGAGATCGCACCTGCAGCTGCCCCGACCCTTAATCTGGAGCAGATCACGCCATCCGAGGACGGGTGGATGGACCCCGCCACGGAGGCTTCACATTCATCGGCGCTGGAGCCGAACACGGACTTCACCTCCAAAGAGATCTGTGTCATCGGACCCTCGGACTCGTCTCCGGCCATAGGTTCCGAACCGCGTGCGTCCGTGCCTATCGAATCTGATTGGGCACCGATCATGGAGTTCACCTCCGTGGATATCTTTCAGCACTCACCCTTGGGCGACGTGCTAAATTCATTAAGGTCTCTCACTCTCTCTATCAGGAGACTCCTGGCCGAACTATGTCCGGCTTGAGTGGGAAGCGGACGATGAAGAAATTCATTCCCCACCCACCACCCACTTAATAGCCACTATCGATGACTTAACCGACGTGCTTGACTTCGACCCTAAAGAACAGGAACCACCGCCCACAGGGCGCTGGACAGCCACCTCATCATATGATATATATATATATGGTGGACACCCCCTAAGAAAGCAATGGCGATGAGGCAACAGAGGATAATCCCTTGGAGAAGCAATCTAGGCACCGGCATCATAGGCTGTCACGCCCAATATGCGATACTATCCTAAAGAGACTTGAAGGTCCCACCAAGGATAGAACCGCATATTGAAACGCTTTTGCAAGGTGGATATCATTACATCAACATTACATAATAGATGGGGATACATACAAGAGGCATACAATGCCACACGAATACAACATCATCATCCATAAGATCAACATCCGACTACGGATGAAACACAAACAGGAACTCAAACGACATCCACCCTGCTAGCCCAGGCTGCCGACCTGGAACCTATCCCCGATCGAACAAGAAGCAGAAGAAGAACTCCAAAACAAGCAAACATCGCTCTCGCATCATGATCATCGCACAACCTGTACCTGCAACTGATGTTGTAGTAAACTGTGAGCCACAAGGACCCAGCAATCCCATTACCATCGGTATCAAGACTAGCAAAGCTTAAAGGGAATGGAAGGGGTAAAGTGGTGAGGTTGCAGCAGCGACTAAGCATATATGGTGGCTAACATACGCAAATAAGAGCGAGAAGAGAGCAAGCAGAACGGTCGTGAAGCTAGCAATGATCAAGAAGTGATCCTGAGCTCCTACTTACGTCAAACATAACCTAGAAATCATGTTCACTTCCCGGACTCCGCTGAAAAGAGACCATCACGGCTACACACATGGTTGATGCATTTTAATTCGGATCTGGTGTCAAGTTATCTACACCCGGACATTAACAAATTCCCATCTGCCTATAACCGCAGGCATGGCTTTCGAAAGATTATACCCTGCAGGGGTGTCCCAACTTAGCCCATGATAAGCTCTCGCGATCAACGAAGGATATACCTTCTCCCAGGAAGACCCGACCAGACTCAGAATCCCGGTTTACAAGACATTTCGACAATGGTAAAACAAGACCAGCAAAGCCGCCCGATGCGCCGACAATCCCGATAGGAGCTGCACATATCTCGTTCTCAGGGCAACACCGGATAGGTCAGCCTACGAGTAAAACCAGACCTCGAGTTGCCCCGAGGTGGCCCCGCAGTCTGCCCGGTTCGGACCAACACTTAGACAAGCACTGGCCCGGGGGGGCTAAAATAAAGATGACCCTTGGGTTAATTACTCCCAAGGGAAATGTAGGTGGTGGTGAGGCAAATGGTAAAACCAAGGTTGGGCCTTGCTGGAGGAGTTTTATTCAAAGCGAACTGTCAAGGGGGTCCCATAAATCACCCAACCGCGTAAGGAACGCAAAATCCGGGAACATAACACCGGTATGACGGAAACTAGGGCGGCAAGAGTGGAACAAAACACCAGGCAAAAGGCCGAGTCTTCCACCCTTTACCAAGTATATAGATGCATTAATAATATAAGAGATATTGTGATATCCCAAACATAATCCTGTCCACCAAGGAGCAATCTTCAACTTCACCTGCAACTAACAACGCTATAAGAGGGCTGAGCAAAGCGGTAACGTAGCCAAGCAATGGTTTGCATAGGAAAGGTGTCAAAGGTTAGAGGTTCATGGCAATATGGGAGGCTTAATAAACAGGTGATAGGTAGCGCAGCATAGCGATAGAACGAAGAACCTAGCATAGCAATGATAGTAATGAGATCCAGGGTAGCGGTCATCTTGCCTGAAATCCCACAAGGAAGAAGAACGAGTCCATGAAGAAGATGAAGCCACAAAGACGAACCCAGCGTAGACGAACGAATCCTCACGATCGCAACGAAACAGGAAACTATCAAGAAGAAGCACACAACAAGGTAAACACACCACACATGAACAAGACATGATGCACAACAAGCATGATGCATGACAAAGCTACATGAAGCTACTCATGGCAAGGGATGATGCAAACAAGAGCAACACATCAAAGCAAGTTTAAATGAGGCCAGGAACAACATATAACAATTCCGGTAAGTCCTCATATGCATATTTCGAAATTGGTCCAGATCTGAATAAACATTATATTCAAGTTGTTAAACAACAAGTTAAGTTGCACCAAGATGATCTACACGAGATTCTAGTCAAGTTACATATAAAGTTCATTTAATTCGGAGCTACGGCCTAGAAGATATGAGCAAAACAAGTTAAACATGGCATAGATGCAAAATGCATACAAACATCAAGCAAACACCTCAAAACATGGATGCAACATGATAATATGAAACTACATGCAAAATCAAGCAAGTTTCATATAGAGCACACTCAAAACGGAGCAACGGTTCAACACATACACTCCATACAAGTTTAAAGGACAAGCTGTCGAAAACGGCAACTAGGCATCTTGCAAGCATCAAAACAACATGCTACAGGACCTCAACAAGAAAACAAAAGGCATGGGCATGATGTACAGGTAAATCATAACAAAACATGAACACTGAGCTATCTCCAGAAATCACTAGAACATGCTCAAACACACATGGCAAGATTGCAAATAATAACAATTCAGATTTTGCAGAAAATAACATCAGGTTGCAATGTTTAGAGCTATCAAACAACATGTTACGGGAACTTATCAGGGCAAACAAAAGCATGGCATGATACTACTAAATGCATAGAACAAAAGCCCCTTACTGACCATGAGCCAAAAAGGATCAGAAAATATGATGGCACCCATGTAAACATGGCAAGTTTCGTAACAGATTCATACATGGCAGGAACAACAATAAGTAGGCATGTAGATGAGCTTGTACCACTCACCACAGAGCAATAAATGGCATGGCAAGGCAACCAACAGTAAGAAGGCATGTTTAAGAAGCTAGGCATGGCAAGAGCAAGTTCATAGGGTACATGGATCACTAACAACAATCATGGCAACAACTAAACTTAATGTTAACAGGCTGACAGCAACATTATTTAGCAACTTTGGAGCAAGGAAACAACAAGCTACAGTAGGATATAAATGCAACCAGGGGCATGAATGGATAGAGCATGACATGTAGACCAAAACACCCTTAGTGAACATCTCCAGATTATGCATAGAATGATTTATAGCAGTAGGTTTACATAGCATCACGAAATAACAGATTCAGCCTAGCAAAACAGTAACAGTGAGTACACTACTTAACAAGCTCGATTCACTCACCACAAGTCATTGCATGACAATATAAGCATAGCATCACCAAAAAGACATGTTTATGAAATAAACCAAGGCAAGAACAAGTTCATAGCATGCAAGGATCAACTACAACAACCTTGGCAAAATTGAATAACATGTAAATAATCTGCCAGGAAACATTTTGAAGCAAAAGTAGAGCACGAAAATGACATGCTAGACTACTCCATAATTTCAAACAGGGGCATGAATGGATAGACAATAACCATATGTTCAAAACATCCTTACTTAAGTATCTCAAAATATGCTTGTATCTCTCTGTAGCATCAAGTTTACATGGCATCAAAATAACAGCAGAACAGGGGCTAAAATCAGCAACATTACAAAGCCTAGTTTGCATGCTTGTGCTGGTCACCACATTGATCACAAAAATACATGGAATACACCACTGCAAAGATGGCATGACATAGATCAAAACACATGTAGACATCAACCTCATAGGATGCACACATTAATCATGGCAAAAATGACAAATGCACACATTCTGTTAAGAAACAGGAGCTAACATTATGAAGCACTCTTGCAACGATAATTCAGGCATCAAGATGAGCTCAAATGAACATGATGCAATGGAATGAAATGAAGTACTCGTTGAGACGAACAATTTTACATATTACACGCACGAAACAGAGATACGGATGCGGAGATATGATGTGATGAACATGGCACGATAATGTCAAAATACTTCGGGGACTTCGCAGAAAATCACCTCCGGGAAAAGTCAACCCGGGACGGAGGCGTGCGGGACGAGGAGATCCAGGGCAGGGACGGTGTTTGGTTGGATGGGTGGGTGGATCTCATCCACCCCGGCTGGATCCGGCCGGAGGGAGCTCCGGCGAGCGGTGGCGCGTACTCCGGCGAGGCGGAGGAGGACTGCGGCGGCCGGTGGCAGAGGCGAGCGTGGAGGCGCTCGGGCCGCGGTACCGACAGCGGCGGCGCGGGGCCGCACCGAC
>NC_041387.1:373838589-373854404 GCF_002162155.2 Triticum dicoccoides
ACTCGTCGCGGTAGGGCGACGAGTGGCGGCGGACATGTCCGGGCGCGGTGGGAAGAACGTCGGGCGGCGCGAGGGGAAGGAGGCTAGGGTTCGTCCGTGAATTTGGAGAGGGTTGCACATATTTATTGGTAGAGGGAGCTAGGAGAGTCCAAATGAGGAGCGGTTTTCGCCCACACGGTCGTGATCGAACGACCGAGAGAATGGAGGGGAGTTGGATGGGTTTTAGGCCACTTTGGAAGGGTGTTGGGCTGCAAAGGGAAAGGGGGGTTTCGGGCTACGCGGTTAACCATTGGAGTATCAAACGACCTCCAAATGGCACGAAACTAGACAGGCGGTCTACCGGTGCTATACGAAGGCCGCTTGGCAAGCCTCGGTCCATTCTGAGAACGTTTAACACCCACTCATGACGAGAGACAAAAGGGGGACACCGGAGGGCATAGGAGTGCCAGATTGCAAAACGGACAACGGGGAAAATGCTCGGATGCAAGAAACGAACACGTATGCAAAATGTAATGCATATGATGACATGACAATATGCAACACGTAAGCAAATGACATAGCAACAACGACGAATAACTGAATGACATCTGGCGCAACGAATCCGGGGCGTTACACAGGCGCTGCTCTAAGCCCCGCCATAGCAAAAACAGCGATACCGACACAAGAGATGATAGCAATCCGGATGGTGCCGAAGACGAAAACAATCCCGCCTAGCCAGGCTTCGAGTAGGCCGAGCAAGAAGATGGGCAAGCTAGCCCTAAGGAACAGGCAACAGATGGAGAATCAGAGGATGACAATTACATGCCCCTCTCCGAAGATGAAGTGAGCCTTGGCGACGAAGAATTCATCATGCCTGAGGACCCCGTCGAGCAGGAGCGCTTCAAGCGCCGGCTTATAGCCACTGCAAAAAGCCTGAAGAAGAAACAACAGCAGCTTCAAGCTGATCAAGATCTGCTAACTGATAGATGGACTGAGATCCTGGCAGCCGAGGAGTACGAACTCGAGCGCCCAACCAAAAGTTACCCAAAGCGCAGGTTGCTACCTCAGCTCGAGGAGGAGGCATTAAAGCCCACACTACCAGCGCACGATGCGGCTGACCAACCACCTTGTGGCCGAGACAAAGCGCGTATCAGCCCGAACACCAGCCCGCACCCCGCCGCCAATCAAACAAAAACACTAAGGCCCGGGGCTACATGCATGACCTGCGAGACATATTGGAAAAGAAAGTAGGACAGTCAAGATCGATCTACGGATCACGGGGGTGCGCCACAACGCGTGATGATGACCGTCACACCGGATACACTAAACACATGTCCGGCTGGGCCGAATACAACAAACCAGACTCATTTGAACTGCGTCGTGATGTAGCCCTACATAGAGGCGCCGCACATCCCCTATGCTTCACTGATGAAGTAATGGATCATGAATTCCTAGAAGGGTTTAAACCCGTGAACATTGAATCATATGATGGCACAACAGACCCTGCGGTATGGATTGAAGATTTTCTTCTCCACATTCACATGGCCCGCGGCGATGATCTACATGCCATCAAGTACCTCCCACTTAAGCTCAAAGGACCGGCTCGGCATTGGCTGAATAGCCTGCCAGCAAACTCCATTGGCAGTTGGGAGAACCTGGAAGATGCATTCCTTGACAACTTCCAGGGCACTTACGTGCGACCACTGGATGCTGATGACTTAAGTCACATAACCCAACAGCCCGGAGAGTCAGCCAGGAAATTCTGGACTCAATTCCTAACTAAAAAGAACCAAAGTGTCGACTGTCCGGATGCTGAAGCTTTAGCGGCCTTTAAGCATAACATCCGCGACAAATGGATCGCCCGACACCTCGTCCAAGAGAAGCCTAAGACCATGGCAGCCCTCACGACACTCATGACCCGTTTTTGCGCGGGCGAGGACAGTTGGCTGGCTCATAGCAACAACACATCAAGAAACTATGGCAATTCAGATGCCAGAGATAGTAACGGCAAGCCACGACGCAATAGACACAGGCGTCGCAACAATGGCGACAACACCGAAGACACGACAGTCAATGCTGGATTCAGTGGCTCTAAATCCGGTCAGCGGAAAAAGGCATTCAAAAGAAACAATCTGGGCCCGTCCAGTCTGGACCACATACTCGATCGCTCGTGTCAAATTCACGGCACCCCCGATAAAACAGCCAACCACACCAACAGAGAATGTAGGGTGTTCAAACAGGCTGGCAAGTTGAATGCCAAAAACAAGGAAAAGGGGCTGCATAGTGATGACGATGAGGAGCCCCGGCCATCGAATACAGGAGGACAGAATAAATTTCCTCCGTATGTGAAAAGGTGAATATGATATACACAACCCATATTACCAAGCGGGAACGGAAGCGTGCACTAAGGGATGTCTATGCGATGGAGCCAGTCGCCCCAAAGTTCAACCCATGGTCTTCTTGTCTGATCACTTTTGATCGCAGGGACCATCCTATCGGTATCCGTCATGGCGGTTCGGCCGCATTGGTCCTCGACCCCATCATTGACGGATTTCATCTCACACAAGTCCTTATGGACAGTGGCAGCAGCCTGAACCTGCTCTATCAGGATATAGTGTGCGAAATGGGCATCGACCCCTCAAGGATCAAACCCACAAAAACCACCTTTAAAGGTGTCATACCAGGTGTAGAGGCATGTTGCACGGGCTCAATCACACTAGAAGTGGTCTTCGGATCTCCGGACAACTTCCGAAGCGAGGAGTTAATCTTCGATATCGTCCCCTTCCGCAACAGCTATCACGCACTGCTCGGACGAACCGCATTTGCCAGATTCAATGCGGTACCGCATTATGCATACCTCAAGCTCAAAATGCCAGGACCTCGTGGGGTTATAACAGTTAATGGAAACACAGAGCGCTCGCTCCATACAGAGGAGCACACTGCGGCCCTCGCAGTAGAAGTACAAAGCAGCCTTCTTAGGTAGACCGCCCATTCAGCGATAAAGCCCCCGGACACCGTCAAGCGAGTTCGGAGTACCCTGCAACAGGATCGCCCGGCATGTCCAGAGCTCACCTAGCAATTCAGCCTCCGCCCTAGTCTCAGTCAAGCGGCGAAATTTGTGTCGCTCGCACATAATTACGCACTCAAAATACCATGGGCATAGGCGGAGGCACATCTATGACACGATCCGCAATGCGGCTCAACTGCCCCAGGATCTGTGTATCTTTACACCTTTTTCTTTTTAGGTCCCTATCTTCGGGAGAGCCTGACTATTGGACCCATAGCGGGACGGACACACCAAGGAGACAAGAAGCTTTGGCGTACAAGGGAATCCCAGGTGGTCTCTAATAACGATCGGTATACCTGTTTTATATATCCATACGCAGCTTACCCTTGGCTAGGACATGTCAAATAGTCATATTCTGCTTATCACACTACTTCTATATACACGCTTTGACGTATTATTTAAATAAACAATGGAAAATAATGTACAGCGCCAACTTATTATTACATTCCTTTATCTTTCTCCGTTAATTGCTTATTTATTATAAATTGCACCCATACACTTTGGTACGTTCAGCTCGCCAGGGGCTTCAGGGTACCCAATAATACGGCAAGAAAAGTCCGAACACTTTCGACAGTGCGGCACCCTGAACTTATAGCATTATATGCATCAGCTCCGAATCATGTCTTGGGTCAATAGTTGGGTTTGCCCGGCTCCCATGTTTTGGTACCTTACATTCCGCTAAATCGGCTAAGGTAGCAAAAGGAGAAGTACTGCGATTGTGTCCCGGTTCTTCCGGACGAGCACCTCAGTAGAGAAAGCCGAAAACTGACTGTCATGATGCGGCGAGAGCTGGTCGCTGTTCGAGAGGTTTCAAATCCTTCAAGACTTTTTCCGCTTCGGGCGAGGAATCGGCCTTGTCCGATTTAGGCGTGTATAGCGCTCCAAGTTCGGCCTTCTGAATACTAGGGGCTTTGCCAAAATTAAAAATTGTAGACTTTTATGGCCAAGTGAGAGTGATAAAGCCGTATAGTCCGATTGCCTTGTTCGATGCGCTAATCACCTCCTTAAAAGGACCAAAAAATTGGATAAAGAGTGTTTATATTTATCCCGAACACCCCAGTACTAGTTACATGGGGGCAGAAGCCGACGACTGGCCAACTCTCAGATTTTATAAACGGCCGCACAGAAGGTAATATTTTAAATCAACAAGCGTTATATAGCGCACATGAACTCGTTTTCATATTACAGGATGGCATGAGTACATTCATTCAAACATGACATCCTTAGCACATTCATCCGCCACAAGGCGGGCACCCTTCAGGACACCAACATAATACTTTTCGGGGTGGCGATGCTCCTTGCCCTCCAGCGGCCCCTCCGTCACCAGCTTCTCAGCATCCATCTTCGCCCAATGCACTTTCGCGCAAGCAAAGGCCCTGTGTGCACCTTCAATGCAGATGGACCGCTTAATGACTTCAAGCCACGGACAGGCATTTACCATATGCTTTACAAGGCCGAAGTAGCTGCTGGGCAGGAGCTCGCCAGGCCACAGCCGGACTATGAGGTCCTTCATGGCCAGTTAGGCCGCCTTGTGCAGTTCGACCAGTTGCTTCAGCTGGTCGTTCAAGGGCATCAGATGTTCGGTCCCAGTATATTGAGACCAGAACAACTTCTCCGTCGAGCTCCCTTCTTCGGGACGGTAGAACTCTGCGGCATCCGATATGCTGCGCGGCAGATCTGCGAACGCTCCTGGAGAGCTCCGAATTCGGGTAAGTAAAAGGAAAGTCTCCTTCACATGCTTGCTTTGCATAATGAATGCCTTACCCGCCGCTATCTTCTTGGCCGCCTGAATCTCCTGGAGGGCCTTTTGGGCTTTGGCCTTGGCGTCTTGCATGCTCTGGAGGGCCTTCACAAGCTCGGACTCTTGCGTTTTGGAGTCACTCTCCAAGGACTCGAATTTTTTGACGAAGTCCTGGAGCTCTTGCTGGACCTCATCAACCCGAGCCTCCTGTTTCTCGCACTCGGTGCGCTGCTTGTCCGCTTTGTCTTCGGCCTCGAACAACGCCTTCTTAAGGGAGGCCACCTCGGTCGTGGCCCCTATTAAAATTCATGATGCTTCTATTAGCATCAACAATTTTTCCTTTATATGACACACGGACGGGGTATCGCTTACCTTTGTTCTCCTCGAGCTGCCTCTTCACAAGGTCGTGCTCTTCCTCGGCCCGCCACAGGTCCTGCTTCAGTCCGGAGACCTCCGCAGTGCGGGCGGTAGCGACCAGCAGCGACGCCTGCTTATTCACATAGACATAATATGATTAGACTCCTGTGGATGTTATTTGATCCTCTGTTCGGCCTTTCTTTCCGAACACCAAACAGAGCATCAGGGGATACTGTCTATACTGTGATATTTTCTCATAATTTAATTACTTACCTCATAGCCTGTTAGGAGGCTGGCGCAGGCTTCGGTCAATCCGCTTTTGGCGGACCGAACCTTCGCGATCACCGTACTCATAAGAGTATGGTGTTCTTCATCAATGGAAGCGCCCTGAAGTGCTTCCAGCAAGTTGTCCGATGCCTATGGATAGACAGAGGTCATCGGCATAGACGGCTCGCCCCCCTTAGCGAGGGGCTTCCTGCCTGAATCCGGAACCACTGGAGGTTCCGGCGTAGTATCCGACTGGGGGCCAAACTTGCTGCGGCCCCCTCATCAGAATTCATGGGGGTCTTCCCCCCCCCCATGTGCCCGGCGTCGGGGATTTCGCCTTGGGGCGCCTCCAGAACTGTCCCCCCTAGCCCGGTATCCTTTGAGACAACACCTCGGCGTCCTCCGCGGGCCGGGGGGTGGTGGCCATCATGAGTGAATTGATGTTCATCGCCGACACGCTCAAAGACCCCTCCGATGAGGATAAGTCGATGCGGGCATTGGACGGGCTGCACGATCATATTTAACATGATAAGAAGCAATAAAGCAAAACATGCCGGAAGTATTATGGTATCCGGATACTTACGACTTCGCTAGGGGCTTGTCCCTGGGCAGCCACTCGTCATTGCTGTAGGCGGCTGTTGTGGAGTGGTCCGGAGGGAGGGTCTTCCCCTTCTTGGATCCTTTGGCCTCCCCAGATGGGGCGGCCTTCCTTTTCTTGCCCCCCCCCCCGGTTGGGGGGGGAGGACTTTCCTCTTCCTCCTCCTCGTTTTCGCTGGAGGAGCGCGCGTGTCTTCGGACGATGAGTCCGACACAACCTTGCGCCGGAGACCTTTCCTGGTCCCAGTGGCCTTCTTCTTGGCCTTATTCTCCGGCACCTCGTAGGGCACCGGAAACAGCATCTCCGTTAAGAGAGCTGTTATTGGATCTTCAAGTAGTGGAGCTGGACAGTCGATCCGCTCCGCTGTCGCTACCCAGTCCTGTTAAATCGACGTGGAGGCTTAGATTCCTCCCACGAACATACTGGGAAAGGCGCATCTTGTGAAATACAGATAGCTTACCGGATTGGCGCGACCCTTTGCGATGAGTCCGTGATCCTCGGTAATGGGAGGAGGCACCTCGGCGGCCTTGAACAACACCTTCCAGACGTCTTTGTGCATCATGTCGAAGAGCTCTCGCAGCATTTGGTGTTCGGCCGGGTCAAACTCCCACATATTGAATGCCCGTCTTTGACACGGAAGGATCCGACGGAAGAGCATGACCTGGACCATGTTGACAAGCTTGATTTTCTTGCTTATCATATTTTTGACACGGTTCTGGAGTTCGGTCAGCTCCACTGGCTCATCCCAGGCTAAACCCTTCCTTTTCCCGGAGGTAAGCCGCATGGGGATGCCAGATCGAAATTCGGGGGTTGCCGCCCAGTTGGAGTCGTGCGGCTTGGTGATATAGAACCACCCCGATTGCCACCCCTTCAGGGTCTCCACATAGGAGCCTTTGAGACAGATGACGTTGGGCATCTTACCCACCATGGCGCCTCCGCACTCTGTCTGCTGGCCGGCCACTATCTTCGGCTTCACGTTGAAGATCTTCAGCCACAAGCCGAAGTGGGGCTTGATGCGGAGGAAGGCCTCGCACATGACGATAAACGCCGAGATGTTGAGGATGAAATTGGGGGCCAGATCATGGAAATCTAGCCCATAGTAAAACATGAGCCTGCGGACAAATGGGTGGAGAGAAAATCCCAGTCCGCGGATGAAGTGGGCAAGAAACACAACCCTCTCGTGGGGTTCCGGAGTAGGGACGATATGCCCTCCGTCCGGGAGCCAGTGCGTGATGTCTGCGGCCAAGTATCCGGCCTCCCAAAGCTTCGTGATGTCCTCCTCCTTAAGGGAGGAGGCCATCCACTTGCCTCCCGCTCTGGACATGTTTGGAATGGCTTTACGGAGAAGGTGAGAACTTGGGTGCTGGAGCTCGAGCGTGCGAGAATGGATGAGCGAAGGAAGAAGAAGGCGTGGGTGAAAAAGAGGAATCCTTATCTCTTTATAAAGGTGGTAGAAACTGTGCGCCTCCCCACTCGCCCCGTAAAATCGCTTATTCCCCAAGCTTCGCGATTGATGGCGCGATTGGGTTACCCACACCCGTATTGATGAGGATCCGGTGATAAGGGGACACGATCTCTGCTTTGACAAGACGTGCCAAGGAAACCACCTCGCAATATGTGCAGTGGTTGGTTGAAAAATGGTTCGAATAATGACTGGGTCGTGGATGATGTCACACTATAAAAAAGTTGTCAGCAGATTAGATTTGTGGAATATTGTGCTCTCTATGGTGGTATGTGGAATTTGTTTTGCAGAGCCGGACACGATCCTTGTGTTCAAAATCTTCTATGGAGTATTCGGAGAAGGAACCCGCCTTGCAATGCCGAAGACAATCTGCGCGCCGGACTCATCGTCATTGAAGCCTGGTTCAGGGGCTACTGAGCGAGTACTGGATTAGGGGGTCCTCGGACAGACGCACTATATACTTTGGTCGGACTGTTGGACTATGAAGATACAAGATTGAAGACTTCGTCCCGTTTTCGGGTGGGACTCTCCTTTGCATGGAAGGCAAGCTTGGCAATTCGGATATGTAGATCTCCTTCTATGTAACCGACTCTGTGTAACCCTAGCCCCCTCCGGTGTCTATATAAACCGGAGGGTTTAGTCCGTAGGACGAGGACAATCATAATCATAGGCTAGCTTCTAGGGTTTAGCCTCTAAGATATCGTGGTAGATCAACTCTTGTAATACTCATATCATCAAGATCAATCAAGCAGGACGTAGGGTATTACCTCCATCAAGAGGGCCCGAACCAGGGTAAACATCGTGTCCCCCGCCTCCTGTTACCATTAGCCTTAGACGCACAGTTCGGGACCCCCTACCAGAGACCCGCCGGTTTTGACACCGACAGGCGGCTTTAGACATATTGATGTATTACTTTCTAAGGTCTTTGTGAATAATTAATAAAGTGGCTACATGCATTTCCCAGATGCAGAGGCCGAGATCATCCTCCTTTTCAAAAAAATCAGTTAATTGAATAGCTTGCATAATGTTTTGGAGGGTCTGAAAATGTCGAAGAGCCTATTCTGAAAGTGGTGTATAAAAGTGTGCAAAAGGATACTAGGAAACCATGAACCCTCTCGACAGAAATGGGATGGTTGAGGGTAAAAGAGTATATCTCATGATATAGTTCTTTAATAGTGCTAGTCCCCCAATCATCCTGCCATGGCGTAACCGAATTACCCTTCTCAATAGTTGCCTTGGACATATGTTTATACCGAGGAACAAGATTAAGTAAACTTTTCCACCAAAAAGATCCAAGTGGTCTATCCATCACACATCTATCAACATAGCATGAGTGCCAAATTAGCGGAACCCAAGGAAGATCATTCCCATTGAAGAACTTGTGGAGGTGTTTCATCAACAGACACTTATTATGAGTGGCCGAGTTCAAAATCCCAGGACACCTTGATATTTTGACAATCAAACCTAATCCCATGAGACAACCTCTATCTTCCATGTCATATTTCCCCCAGAAGTAGTGTCTTGGATACTTGTTGATTTGCTCCAAACCCCAACAGGAAGAGCTACAATGCACATGAAGAAGACATGCAAGCTAGAGAACACATACTTGATGAGAGTCAACTTGTCTCCATATGATAGTAGGGTGGAGTAGCCAGCCAGTCTCTTTTCAATCCTTTGCATAATAGCAAGAAATTCTTTAATTCTTGGTTTGGCCAATCCCAAAGGCAGGCCCAGATAAGTAAAGGGGAAACTGCCTACTTTGCATCCAAAGGAACCATACAATGTTTGAATCTTCTCGTGTCTAGTACTAATTGGAACCATCACTGGCTTATCAAAGTTAACCCTTGGGCTTGTGTAGAAAAAATAGTGCATGAGAAGGTTTTTAACTTGTTCCAACTAAAATGTGTAAGCAGACATAATCATAACAGTATAATCAGCATAGTGGATCACTGAAAAATCTGGGTAGTGTGGTGTGACAATAAGCTGACTGATGAGAGCATGTTGTATGGCAGTATTTAGGAGGGATTATAGGAGATCAACAATTAATACAAAGAGAAGGGGAGATAGAGGATCCCCTTGTCTGACTCCTCTCTTACACAAAATTGTTTGCCAAGGACCCCGTTGAGAAGGACGTATGAGAAGATCATGTCCATCCACATTAGCCACATGGGCCAAAACTTCTAGCAATCATGATTTCTTTGATGGTTTAACGTTCAACTGTGTCAAATGCTTTCTCAAAATCTAACTTCAAAATAAGTAGTTCTTTCCTAGAGGAGTGGCATTGGTGAGATGAAGTTGAGGAAGTAGAAAGGAAGGAAGGAGAGAGTGGGTAGCCGTTGTACTGTGTCGTTTACGTGCTCCAACTTAGATGCCTTTTGTGTCTCCCTTCCCCGCTTCAGTAGTCGTGACAGACTTGCTAGCTTTGGGTCTTGGTGTGTGATACGTCTCAAACATGTACATAGTTTATGAAGTATTCATGCTTTATTTAAGTTTTTGGCATAATATTTATTTGGACTAACCTATTAATCAGTGTCGAAGGCCAGCTCATGTTTCTATTGTTTGGTGTTTTTAGGTGAAAAAATCACAGAGCCAGAATGACCTGATTTTTTGTTAATTATTTATGGAACAAAAGAGTCCCATAGCTAAAAGATTGGAGCTAGGGGAGCCACAAGGGCCCCCACATGGCCAACCAGTGCGACCATCCCCTGGCCACATGAGCGGGTCGTGTTGGAGACCCCTATGTCGGTTGATTACCTTATTTGCCGCAAGAAAGATATTAGTTTTTTAAAATTTTAGTCTGGTTGGGGTTACGGATCTCCATCTATAAAAGAAATGATGCTCGGGAAAATAGTACCGAAAACAAGACAAACAAGAGAGATCCGGTTTAGGGGAGATTCCCTCTTTTCTCGAAGGGCCAAGGCAGAAGAAGAAAGAGGAGGGTCACCCTTCCCCTTCTCCTCCGGTAGTGCGAGAGCGCTGCCAGGGACATCTCCGTCATACCATCACCAACAACTATCTCTCCATTCTCATGGTGATGTGTGAGTAGTTCATCCTCGGGCTGAGGGTATGTACAAGTAGATATGTGTTTGATCTCTTTCTCCCATGTTCCTGAAAGATTCTGATCTTGATTGTATCATGAGTTCTGTTAATATAGTTGGATCATATGATGCTCTTGCTCTAATTTTTGTGATGAATTGTATCTTGCTCCTTGAATTTTATGATGTTCCCCTCTTTATAAATCGTAGCTAGGAGTGAAACTGTTCAGATCGTCTGTGGTAAGGTCACCACTAGTGAGAAGTGGTGACAACACCTTATACAGGTTGCAATCAAACAGTGTGTGATATGTGCGCCTAATGCAATGCGACCAACCAAAAGGCGGGTCAAATTTAGTTCCCTCAGAGCATCTACAGTCGGACCTCTCAAACATGTCCCAAACGCCCAGGCAGGCCGGTCACTAACCGGTCACAAAAAGCCAACCCAATCGTAGCTCTCAAACCGCGGATAAACGCCCGGGCGGATATGAGGGGGCCAAGGCGTGTCCGCCACATCAGCTCGGCCCACCACCGGCCCACCCGACCCCACAAAACCCTCCTCCGGAGCAAACCTAGCCCACTTCGCTTTGCTTAGCTCTGCTCCCCGACACTCCCCTTTTCCCAATCCGTCCAATCCCTTGCGCTGGTGAGCATGCCAAGCATCGGAAGCCACTCGACGACAGCTCCAGAGACGAGTACGAGCTGGCGCTCCATGTCGTGCTTGAGCGCTCGCGGATTGATACCGGCGGCAGCTCCGGGTCCGGTGCGACGACTCATATCGCCCGTCGCCATAGCGCGGATGCGGCCCTTCCCACCCTGCACGCGGATCTGCGCGACCTGCCCAATCCGCTCCGCCCGCCCGATGGCCTCCTCCACCTCCGCCCGCTGCTCCGCGTGGGCATCGGTGGGTTCTAGTGCCTGCTCTGCCTGCGCTGCGGATGTGGACTCCAGATCCGGAGGCACACGCCGCCCCTCATGAGAGGCAGAGGGCAAGGAAGATGTGGCGGCGGGTTTGATGTGGCTTCGTAGTCCGCCCATCGCCTCCGTGTGATGCCGGTGCCCGGCGAGAAGGAGCGTCTCCTCCAGTGGGTGTACCATCGGTCACTTACCATGGCGGAGACGGATGCACGACGGCTTCGGGGGATCAACGCCAAGCAACTCCCGCTCGACATTGAGCAATCCGAGCGGGAGGCGGGGGCGACAACGGCGGAGGTGGCGAGGGTGGCCAAGCTCAAGCGCAAGCAAGATCGCATGGTCCGACGCTTGCAAGGCTACATTGTCATCCTCGATTCCTCCTCCTCCGACGGGCCCGACTCCGACGTTGACCCACCTCCTGCTGCAGATGCCTACAGCAGCGCCGGGCAAAGGGCCGATGAGGAAGTTGTGAAGCTCGCCCTCTTCTTTTATATAATCCAGTTCTAGTATGTAGTTACAATGTGTCGAATCATGGAACTGTGTGAACTATGCCCGTTTGGTGTTTTTTATGTGAATTATGCCCGTTTGGTATTGGTTTATATGTCTGTTTCCTGTCAATTTTGATCGTTTGGTGATCTACGTACTACGTTGCATGAATTTGTATGGATATAGGGTGTTGGTTATGAGATACGCGAGTGTGGAGGTGCGGATTTAGGGAGGGCCCGGTCAGTGTCCGGGGATGTGTCCGTAGGCTTTCGAGGGGTCAGATTTGCAAAGTCCGGCTGTAGATGCTCTCATGTAGTTAACCTATATACAAACAACCAAACTATGTGTAGATCATGGTTTATAGGCTGTTTTTTCTCCGTCGGGCCTGAAAATCACACGCAATGCAACCAAAATCAACGCGGGCAACCAAACACGTCCTAAGAGCATTTTCAACAGCCGCGCTACGTGCGGCGTGCTAAAAACTCATTGCAGTGTGCGGATCGCCAATTTTTGCGCGCGGCGGTGCGCTGGCTCCAGCAGCCGCCGCAAAATAAAGCGCGTCCGAGCCGCTCCAGCAGACATGCTATATTTCTTATTTTTGGTACTACGATTCGATACACATTTGGCCCCGATAGTACAAACAATAAATAGTCCACACATAGCCTCCTTATGCATAGATAGTTCATAGCTAGTTCATAGCCTCCTCCTATGATAGATAGATAAAACAAAAAATTACTACTACTCGTCATCCTCTCCTCCGACGTCTAAATTTAGGCATCAAGGATTCGCTCATCGTTTGAGTCCCAGGACGATGCATCTCCTAGCGCGATGTTGAATTTAGCGGCCACCTTCCGCATTCGCCTGTCCTCGCGATAGGCGGCTCGCTCCGCCCTCCTCTCCTCCCTCTCCGCCCTCTTCTCGGCGAAGAACTGTTACTCGTTGATGATGTCTTGCGGGAAGCGTTGGCGCCACAGCGCCATGGCTTCCTCGTCCATCTCGGCCAGGCTGAGACGGCGCTCCCGCCTCCGGTTCTCGCGACGATCCTCGTCGGTGATAAGCCGCGGGGGAGGCACCAACTCTTGCGCCCGCTCCCGCGTTGCCACATCCGGGAAGTGCATGTCCCAACGGGACAGCCGGAGGCGCCATGCCGCAACGTCGTACGTGCGGGCGCACTCCTAGGCGGTGTCGAAGGTCCCAAGGCCGAGGCGCACGTCGCCGGACCGAATCTCGACGGAGTAGGTGCCGGACGGGCGCACGCGAACGCCGCGGTAGCCCGAAGCTCCCTGGCGGCGCGGCGGCATGGTGGCGTGTCGATGGCGAGGAGAGAAAGCGGTAGAGGGAGCAAGGAGAGAGCGGTAGAGGGCGCTGCATTTTATAGGCACGCTGCACGTGGCGCGCCAAATCTAGCGCGTGACCGACCGCTTTTTTGCGTGCGTGCAATCGTTTCCCGCGCGCCGGATTTTTCCGCCTCCGCTGGAGCGCGCGAAGCCGCCCCGTGCGTGCTAAAATCTCCTTTTACCACGCGCGCGCGTTTTTTGCAGCCACTGTTGGAGATGCTTTAAGGCCTTGTACAATGCAAGGTGCTTAGGGAAGGTGCTTAGAGAAATAAACCAGACTTTTCTTAAGCACCGGTGCTTATTTGTACAGGATAGACGCTTAACTAAGCCTCTCTCTTGTAGAAATATGCACAGTGCTTTAGAAAAACTTGGTTTATTTTTCTAAGCACCTCCCATTGTACAAGGCCTAAGAGCATCTCCAGCCGTTCGGCCCCCTAAGATGGCGAAAAAAAGCCGCCTGGGGGCGAACCGACGCAAGTTTGGCGCGTGGGGGCGACTCCGTTCCCAGTCTTCGCCCACCAGGTCGCCGCGAGTTCGGCGAAGTTACGTACAAACTTGTGCGAACTCGGCGATCTGGTACGAACTTGACAAAATTTCATTAAAATTTGTACAAAAAACATGCAAACTATGACGAACTACGCAAAACTACGATAGCCACTACGCCATGTACACCGCCCGCCATCTACATGCCGAGAAGCCTGTAGAAGCGGTGTAGTCGCCGCCGTCATCGTTGTCGTCGTCGTCGTCGCGCGCCCCGTCGGAGCCACACCCGTCCCTGCTGCACCCCTGCCCAGGGTTGCCGACGCGCGACGGGGCACTGGACGGCCCGGCCTCACCCTCCTCATCGCTGTCGAGGACGATGACGCCGCCCTCCTTGTGGCCGCATCGCCGGGCCTGGCGCCGGGCCTGGAGCTCCGCGTACGCCTGGCGCTGGCGGCGCACCTGCTCGCGGACGTAGTCCTCCTTCGCCCATTTTAGGGCAGCCTCATCGTCAGGGGCCACCATGTCGACGTGCTCTGGCTTCACGGGGAGCAGGCCCGGCTCGGGCTTCGGCCGGACCAGGCGAAGGGAGCGCGGGGAGGGGCGGGTACCCTCGTTGATGACGAGGGCGCCGCTGCGATGTCTCGTCCGGCTCTGGCTTGATGGGACGGAGAGCCGGCGAGCGGGAGGAGAGCGAGCCGGAGCTTGACGAAGAGGACGTTGGCTCCATTCGCCGCGGCGTCCGGGAACTGCCGCGGCGGCGAGAGAAGGACGGTCGCGTCAGGTACTCGAGACGCGACACGTTGTCGACCTCGATGTGGTTGAGGACGGCCTCGAGGGTGCGGCCTGGGACGCCCCACCACTCGCGCCATCCTTCGGCGTTGAGGCGGCCGCGGGGAATGACGCCGTTAACGGAGGCGATCTACTCTTCGCGGCGGCGCTCGAAATACATCATCCACAGCGTTTCGTTGTCGGGCGCGTACCTCGGCTCGTTCTGTTGTTCCTCCATCAGGGACGAGCGGATGCTGGCGATCTCCGCCCGCCGTGCCGCCCCTTCGGGCATCGGTGGCACCGGGACGCCGCCGGCGCTCAGCCTCCATGCCCCGGCACGCGCATGTCTGAAGGCACCGGGTACTCGGCTTCGTAGAGAAGGCGCGCCTCCGGCTCTTGGAGATGGCGGCGGCCGAAGCCGTTCGCCGCCGCGCCGTCGCCTGGAAACCTCTCGGCCATTTTTGCTCGTCGGCGGGAAGGGGGAGAGGGCTGCTTTTGTGAGGTGGATGCAGGGGAAGGTTGTGGCGTTCACCGACAAGGAGGGGGCGCCTTTTATAGCCCCAGCCGGGCGGCGAGAGGCTGCATGCCGGGCGACGCGTCGGCGGCACCTTCACTACGCCGCCCGTGAGGCATCAATGGAGGCTGACCGGCGCGGCAGCACGGCAGCCTTGGCCAGCCTTGGCATTGATTCCCGCGGGAACCGAGACGACGAGGACGACGAAGCGGCGTCTCGCTGACTCGGAGGGCCCATCCCCATTCGCGCCAAAACCGCGTCCCCCGGCGCCCCAGGTGCTCCCCAGCGTGCCGGGTTTGGCCCGAGTCCGCCGACCCTAATTTCGGCCCAAACCGACGAAAAACGGGCTTCTGAGACGCGAATGAGCCGTTTTTTGGCCGGCACAAAGAAATCACCTGGAAGCGCCGTGTTGGGGGCTCGGGTGGAGATGCAAGGTGCAGGATCATTTCTCACGGCACGCAGACCCACGCAAAAAAGACAGAAAAAAACTTCTCCTATCACGGAAGGCGAGCGAAAACCCCGCCCGCTTCCCGGCCCCGAACCCCCAAACTCCCCGCCGGCAGCCACGCCTTTGGACGGTGATGTCGGCGGCCGCCGTCGATGGCCCTCCCTCGTCGCAGCAACCCGCACGGCCCACCGTGGAATCTGTCCTCCAACTCGCCTCCCGCGACCCCTCAGCCGCGGTCCCCCTCCTACCCGCTCTCCCGCCAGACGCCCTCGCCGACCTCCTCTGCTCCCTCTCCGCCGCCTCCCCCCCGAACCACCTCTCCCTCCTCCCAACCCTGCTCTCCCTCTCCCCAAACCCCTCG
>NC_041387.1:373854696-373920426 GCF_002162155.2 Triticum dicoccoides
GCCTCCGCTGCCTTCTCCTCCCTCCTCAACGCGCCCAGCTGGCCGTCTCCGACCCTCCTCGCCGTCGCCTCCCTCCTGCGCGACCTCCCCGTGTCATTCCGATCCCGTGTTCCCGACTGCCTATCTAAGGTTCTCTCCCTCCTCCCCGGCGCCGATGTCCAGGACCTCCCCACACTCGCCTATCAGCTCCTCCTCCTCGCCTCCAAACCGCTCCACCCCCAGCTCGTCCTCGCCGGCCTCCTCCGCTTCTTCGGCGGCCGCCACGGCGCCCGTGTGCGCGCCCCGCCGTCCATCGCACGGCAGGTCGAGGGCACCGTGCTGATGCACGTCGCCTTCGCGGTTAAGCAGGACCCTGCACTGGCAAGGGAGGTGGTAACCGCCGTCAAGGCCAATGCCGCGGGTGTGCTCAACGGATTCGCCGTGGCGGTACTGCTGTCCGTGGCACGCGTGCGGAGGTTCAATGACAGTGCTGTGGGCGTGCTCCGGGACGCTGCCACTACATCACGCCGGGATTATCGGACGTCGAGGTGAGGGCATTGTTGTCTAATTGGGATGTATGTAGCGTACATATTTGTTCCGAGATGTACTATTTAGCATCCATATTTGTTCTGATTGGCTTGTTTCGTAACCAATGTCTTATAGGCGCTGCAAGTGGTTGCCAGATCGCCTGAAAGAGGAAAGTGCGGAGGCTGCTCATTGTGTTGAGAAGGCACTACTGAAAGCAGTGAGGAATTTGTATTTTGAATCTGTGATGATCAGAATACTCTACCTTGGATTCTTATTTCCCTTTGGGATTGTAAATTGGGCCTAATATGCAGGTCGCTGAGAGCATTGGTGGGAGGGAGCATGTTGTTCCAAGCATTGTTCAGGTAGGTTTTCTCCTGTTAGAAGCCTCAAATGGTGATCCAGGGGACGAAGATGTTCCAGACGAAGGGGTTATGAGCACTGAAGAAATAGGTGTTAATATGCTCAAGTCGTTGTTTGAGACCCATGAAATGGCACGCACTGAGGTATTATGATCAAGGCGGTCTGATCTTTTTGTTGGGGAGTCAGTTATGGTTAGATGCTCGATTCATTTAATATGACATAGCATGTTTCCATTGGTTTACTTGAGGTCAGATAATTGAACAATGCAAGTTCCGGATCCTCTCAGCAAAGCCCCAGCAAAGTGCACCAGTTCTTCGGTAACAGAAGCTCAAAATCCCGTTAAAAGCTTGCGGAGTATACTTTCTTTCTAGTAAATTCTCTCTTTTTCTACAGGTTGCTTGGATGCTTAGTTCGGAGTCATCCGTTTCCAATGCTAGAATACGTTGCACACCTGAAGGAGTTACTGGACTATTTTGCCTTCATGAATGACAGGATATCGACGGGTCTGATAAATTGCATCTTGCCACTCACTAAGTTCAGCCGTGATCTCAAGGTCTGTGACCTTAACAATATTCCATGCTTTTGCTGTTGTAAACTGGGGGTATGATGATTGTGGTGGAATCAATTTTCAGGATTACATAATATTGGTAGTAAGGAAGGCCATGTTCAAGCGGGAGGATGCTGTCCGGATTGCCGCTACAAATGCTATAGTTGAGCTGATTGTAACAGAGAGCGAGTATAGGAAAAACGAAGCTAATCCTTTTCAAGATTCATCAAGTCAACCGAGCTCTAGCCAGCAACCTGAAATACATCGAGTGGTTGGTGTGGAACTCTTTCAAGAATTAAGTGGATTGCTTCGCAGATGTCTTTCGCAGCAGGTATCTTACAGATATACTGTGCCACCTATTTGTTCTATCCTTCATCTCTAGCAATGCAGATATAGTCCCTGACATAGCTACTCTGCTATGACAGGCTAGAGTCAAAACAGTCTTGTACGAGGGTCTCATTCGAATTGTTACCTCCGATCCAGATGTTGCAGACAATGTACTTGATTTCCTGTGGCCCCACTTCGTAAACTATTACATAGAGGTAAAACTACCCAAGAGATTCTTGTGTCCACTTCTGTCCACTTGATACTATAGATTCGCTCAAGTACATTCTTTTCGCAAGCCAAATAAAGTTGTTCTTATGGGATGCTGTTGCCTGAATTGCTTCAGAATGCAGAATGCCCCCTTAAAATGGATTCATGCTTTAAAGTTGAGAATGCCAAAGTATGTATGGTGGAACCTTTGGATTGCCTACTGTCATGTGTCACGTGCATTCTTCGAGCTCAGCAAAATAGTAAATGTCACCGACCACGTGATGCATATTGGAAGTGTTTCGGTTTTGCTCCTTCCCAGGATAATGAGGTTTGCTCTTTCCTCATTTTGAAATCCTTAACTAATTGGTTTAAGCATAATATATTCCGAATCTATGCTACTGTCAGGTTGGAAGATCCTCATCAAGGGACTTGTTCATGAAAGGATTATCAAATATCCAGAAGTATTTGAGGAAATGCCTCACAGAAGGTTTGTGATAACGGCATCCTGTTGGTGCTTAACC
Source organism: Triticum dicoccoides (assembly GCF_002162155.2). Classification (NCBI taxonomy): domain Eukaryota; kingdom Viridiplantae; phylum Streptophyta; class Magnoliopsida; order Poales; family Poaceae; genus Triticum; species Triticum dicoccoides. Next base: position 373,857,166 of record NC_041387.1, read on the forward strand.
CTATTATTTTATATGACACATGTTTTTATGCTTACAGTTTGCTGTTGATTTATGACAGATCAACGAGGACAGACCCAAGAAGCTGGTTCTGCTTCTTCATCTTTGGAGATAGTCCAGTGTCATAATGTTTTTATGCCTGGAATCGTTGAGGTTTTTGTTGATTTTGCCGCTTCAAAACTAGCGGAAGCTGCTGATGAACCAAAGGAGAAGTTAGAAAAAGAAATACTGGAGCTCGTTGATGCTCACAGTGGCTTTGAGAGGAAAACAAGCAAGAGCAGGGAGAAAGTTGCACCAAGAAGAGGGGATTCAAGAGGTGCTACAGATAGGCAGACTAATGAACCTAAGGAAAATTCAAATGCTTCTTTGCTGAAATTACATGAAAAGAGGGGGGAATTTATGAATTCAAGTTTGTATGAGCTTGTAGTGATGTGTACCAAACAGTGCCATGCTGATAAATATGATAAAGGCAGCCAGCGTCCTAGCCAATCTAAATTGAATCAGAGCTCCAGTCTATTATCCTTTGTACTGAAAGCCTGCCTTGAGATGTTCAGATCACTTACAGCTAAGTCAAGTGGTCTGGCCATTGGAAATCTAAGAAGAACGCTGTATGAAGATGTAAAAAACTTCGCGCAGCCAATTGTGAAGCTCATATGGTGGTTTATGTTGGATTCAGAGCAAGAGAATGGTGGATTCAAAAAGAACACAACCCAAGGGAAGAGAACAGTTGAAAACAAAAAGGATCAGTTATATCTGGCATTGACATGCTTTAAAGAACTTTTTAAACTAAGTGTATCAGAAGACCGTTCTAGTGACATTATTGATCTTCTGATATCTTCGGCTCCTTCAAATATAGAGGATATGATGGAAGCTGACCAGCTTCATGACAATGACACTACTGTGACTGAGAATCCAGAAAAAAGAGGCGCTCATGTGTTTCTGAACATATTGAAGATGTTATATGCTAGAGCCCTTTCCCAATCCCTTTCACGTGAATCCGAGGTAAGCCTAATGGTAATCTGAGTAGGAAAGCAACATATGATGGATTCTGTTTCTACTGTATTACATTATTATAACTCTTATGATCAGTTGCACCTACTTAGCATAATAAGCATAATGCACAGTAGATGCTTCTGCTTCTGCACCGTTCATTTAGTTGGAAATATTTGCACATGCTCCTAGTTTACATGTTACTTGTTGGCCTGCTTATGTTATTTAGGGCAGAAGTTGTGCCACAGTTTAGTTCTACTCCCTTCGTTCCAAAATAATTGAAGTTATACATTTGTCATAAGTCAAACTTGCTTAAGTTTGACCAACTCTATAGAAAAATGTGCTAAGATCTACAACACCAACACATAGTATAAAAATATATTTCATAAAGAATCTCATGAGACTAATTTGATGTTCTAGATTTAATATATTTTCTGTAGACTTGGTCAAACTTAAACAAGTTTGACTTAGGACAAACCTAGAACTTCAATTATTTTGGAACGGAGGTAATAGATGATATAGATTAGTTGACATTTTCATATTCTAGATAACTTATCCATCCAAACTTGCTGTTCTCAGTCTTTGAGTGATTTGGTTTTCTTTGTTTTAGGTATGTGCGGGTATGTCATGCCAGATACCATGTTATGTGTTAACAAATAACTATCCACAAAATAATCCTCATTGAAGATACAAGTGAATAATTTAATCTTAATGGTTTGCTTTGGTAGATAATATAAAGTTCTCTTGCAAATGGAAAAACTAAAGTTCATGTTCATTTCTGCAGGCTGTATCTGAACTGATTTTTGGCATATCAAGGAAACTGCATCCTGATCAGAGGCATCTTGTGGGACATTGGGCTGCAGGCTTATGTCGAAAGAATACTGTCCAAAGCCCAACCACCGCACAAGAGATGGTAAAACTTGCTGTCCATCTTATGACAACTCCAGATGACATGATTCTTGTGCATGAGATGACAACAGAGTTGAAGAAGTTAATAGCCTCCGGAGACGAGGAGTCTGTAGATTCTTCCGAGGCATTTCTCATTGTCAATTGTAAAACAAAAAATTCACTTGTTGCTGTCTTCCTTCACATGGTTGAGTCATCTCTTATTGAACTGGAATGGGGTCTTGGTAAGCTTAAGGCAATGCTCACATTAGGTTATGGCTCTTCTAATGTTGACGAGGACCAGCCAGCAGATGAAAGGATGCAAAGAATGTTTCTGGAGGAAGCATTCTACTCAAGATCAACATCAGTAGTTCATGTCCTTTCGTCTTTCACACATATGAGCCTTAAGGGTAGGTTGAAAAAGTATCATAAAACGCCTATATTGTTACATTCCTCTATTCAGTCTGATTTTACCTTTGCATACTCAGATTCTCAGGCAGAGCAGTTTCTGAAACTGACTGCAAAGTTCTACAAGCTCTTGGCTCGCATCTCAAAGTCTCAGATTGCACCTAAGGGCTACAAGCAGTTCATACCAGGTCTCAAATTTCAGAAAATGGCGGAAGTAACTTGCAGGATGCTTACTGCTCCACTTTACAATTTTGTCTTTACACTTCAAGAGGTCTGTGGCACTCTATAAATACACTGTCCACGCTTATGGCTCCTGTGATCTCAGTGTAAAAGCTTCATGTTTTCTCGTTTACTTTCTTGTGTGTTACAGAGTGAGCAACCACACAAAAAAAGAATCCTCGCGAAGATTAAAAGGGAGAGCAAATGCATTCCTGATCTTATTTTCCAGGTGGAGGATTATGAGAAGTACCTAATCCAGTTAAGCAAACTCACAAAGGTGAACCTTTTGAGGCATGCCAAGCGTAGCGTAGCAAGAGATTTTCGGATACAACCAAAGGAGAAAGCTGCAGAAGAAGAACGTGAAGGGGATTCTCCTCCAGCGAGTGCTGCATCACCTGAGAGTGACCCTGAGGAGGATGCAGAAGGTCCAGATGTTCCCGCTGATGAAAACCTGCAGGCAAGTGCACAACATGATGACGCCGTCCAAGATTCTGAATCCGACGGAGAAGAGGAGGAAGTATTAGCACACAGGAAGAGAGCTAATGCAAACCAAATTGTCCAAGATTCTGAATCTGATGGAGAAGAGGAGGAAGTATTAGCACGCAGGAAGAGAGGTAAGACAAGCCAGATGGTCCAAGATTCTGAGTCTGATGGAGAAGAGGAGGAAATGTTAGCACGGAGGAAGAGAGCCAAGACAAACCAAATCATCCAAGATTCTGAATCTGATGAAGATGCTGAAGGCGAGTGAATTTTCTGTAGGCAGCAATCAGAAAGCATAAGTCATACTCGTAGGAAATATAGAGCAGTACTCGTAGATACTGTTTTGAACTGTTTGTTAACTTGTTGATTTTAGATGATATATAAGGTGTAATAGCAATCATTGTGCTCTTGCTCTTGGTTACATTTTTCTCATGAATTTTAACACGAACCACATTTCTTCTGGAGCGAGACATATACTCCCCCGTTCCTAAATATTTGTCTTTTTAGAGATTTCAAATGGTTACCACATATGGATGTATATAGACATATTTTAGAGTGTAGACTCACTCATTTTGTTCCGTATGTAGTCACTTGTTGAAATCTCTAGAAAGACAAATATTTAGAAACGGAGGGAGTACTACTGTACTATGTTGGCAATCTTTGATGACTAAATTTAGTCCTTCCTGTCTTACTGTACTTCACTCACTGCCAAGAAGAGCTTCCTGTATTGAAACGACTTGAGATGTATTGGCTGTAGACGGGGCAGCATATTGTCCCAGTACAAAGTGCAGTGATCCATGTCTAGCACCCTATCAGGAGGTAGCTCATGTTTTTCTTTAAAAAGAAAATGGCGGTTGCTGATGTTTCTGATGGGCAAAAGCATAGTCTGCAGTTGCACACAGTCGGCAACATCTGAATCTGATCCAAGGCTCCAAGCCACCGGACCGGACCCAACACAACACCAGGTTCCCGACCTGGTGCTGGTGCGCACAAACCCATTCGAGTCGACTCCACCGCCGACCCTATATATCCCTCACTCTTTCGGCTCGCCCGCAAAACCCTAGAACCCACCCCTACGCCGCCGCCGCCGCCGCCATGGTAACGTACCTCCCGGCCTGACTTGTGGACGCTGATCTATGTAACCGTGGGCACGATCTGACCCATCTCCTGTCCTCTCTCGTGGCAGGGTATCGACCTCGTCGCCGGCGGCCGTAACAAGAGGACCAAGCGCACCGCGCCAAAGTCGGACGATGTCTACCTCAAGCTTCTGGTGAAGGTAAACCACACGTTCACCTCGATCCGGTGGAGTCCTCCCCATTTCCTGCCGAATTTCGGAATTTATTTTGAGCAGCGTCTCATCCCGATCCGTGTGCGTGCAGCTCTACCGCTTCCTGGTGAGGAGGACCAAGAGCCAGTTCAATGCCGTGATCCTGAAGCGCCTCTTCATGAGCAAGACCAACCGCCCGCCGCTCTCGCTTCGTCGCCTCGTCAAGTTCTTGGATGGCAAGGTCTCTGTTCTTTTGTTTGGTGTTTATTATTGATGCGTGATTAGGTTCGTTTCGTTATCTCTGCATGACGCTGTTCGGCTTTGCGATTCTGGAAGTGCAGGATAACCAAATCGCTGTGGTCGTGGGCACCATAACCGACGACAAGAGAGTTTACGAGGTGCCGGCGATCAAGGTGGCAGCTCTCAGGTTCACTGAGACGGCAAGGGCCCGCATTGTGAATGCCGGTGGAGAATGCCTCACCTTTGACCAGCTGGCCCTTCGTGCTCCTCTTGGCCAGAACACGGTAATTTCTGCTGCCCACTTATGTTCTCATCCTCACTCGTCACTAAGTTTGTGTACATACGAGCATTGCTATGGATTACAATGTTTTCTGTACTTAATAATGCCTAATCGGTGATCCACAGGGAATATATTTGTTACTAGAATTCTTTTTGTTGTTGTTATTGTTGTTGTTGTTGTTGTTGTTGGCTCTTGTCTGACCGTACTATTTCAGATCCTGTTGCATAATCATATTTAATGTTGCGAAATTTGAACTCAACTTGCCATCTCTATAAAATATCTTATGGTTCTACTTTTTATATTTCATTCATTCAGTCTTGCTTGATCCTGGGAAGGTGGATGTACCTGTATCACCATGGTGCTACTGTCTTTTAATCGCTATGACTCCAGTAGGCAACATGATTGGTTCTTGAGTACAGTTTGTTTCCCTTTCTTCTGAGCATATTGGTGTCTGCACAGTGCTACCCCCAGGCTTGTCAGATCACAATCCTATGAATAAGAAACCCCCAATTTCTGTGCTTAGATCTACTATCCCATTTGGTGTTGCAGGTCATGTCACTTGTGATTGAGTCGTCTGTGTCAACATAGATCTACTATCCCATTCGGTGTTGCAGGTCATGTCACTTGTGGTTGAGTCGTCTGTGTCAACATAGATCTACTATCCCATTCGGTGTTTCAGGTCATGTCACTTGTGATTGAGTGGTCATGCATCTCTTGTCCATGTAGTAACAAACAAAATTTACATTGGAATGATGGCAGTGACCACACCTACGCTTCTGTTAATCTGTGAAGCACAAGGGAAAACAGTGGTTGAATTTCTTCAAATGAACTAATACATCCATTATCACTCTTCCTTCAGTTTATTCTTTAAGATTTATTATCTTTGTATGTGCTCTGGTTTACCGCGGCAGTGATGATACAAACCTTCAGCTTGCATGCCAGTTCTGCTTCTGAGAATTCATGACTGAGAAAGCTGAGATAGATCTGAGCCTTGAACCAGCACATCTTTCTAGGATCATTAATGATTTTGACACTTGCATTAGTTATGTTCTTCTTGGGAACCTTACTCTGGACCAAGGAGGTTTAGCTGTTGCATAAATCTATATGGTTGTCTTACCAGCCCATTGCACTATTATGATTGCTTTGGTGCCAAATGATCTAACCGAAATTCTGCTCTTTTGTCTCTCTACATAATGGTAGGTTGCTTCTTCTGGTTTCCTTCAGTCAAATATTCTAACAACACTAGCTCTCTCCTTTTTCTAGTTCCTGAATGATGTAGTTTCAATAGTCGAATATTTGTTGTGTTCTTGGAAGAACAGCATATGATGCATACTCTAGTGGTACATGCTGTATGCAGTGTGGACCAATACTCTGCTTATTGGTTGATCCCACTAATGGCATCATGATTTTGTTATATGAATGTTTTTGGCTTGCTTAAGTGGTGGGCAGTTTATACTTGAGTATGTACTATGGTTATACTTCAAAATGCATGCACCTGCATATTATGCTACGCTCAATCTGTTAACAAATACTGCTTATTCTCCGGTGTTCTGAATATCGTGATTCTATCGTAGAAATGTTTTTGTGCATTGCATTTTGCATTTTCAGCTATTGATGCAATCAAAACCTACACTTTAGGCATGATTTATTTTAGTGCACATTTTTTTGGGTTGTGATGTTTCAGCCTTGATGTTTGAATGCTAGTCTAGTATTGTCCATCCCACTTTTTTGCGACCATGTATTGCCCCTATTGTGTGTAGCGTTCATGTCTGTACACACTGTTGCGCTGTAAAAATTCCTATTCGTTTCATAATGTTGTTCCTGTTCTTCCAAGATATTGCGCTTCTAAATATGCAAATATATGTCATTGCATACCGGCATTGCAACTGGCCCATTACTCTGTGCTGTTGGTTGTGTACCAAGCAAATCATCACAAATTACAATCGTCTTAACAGGTTCTCCTGAGGGGTCCAAAGAATGCCCGTGAGGCAGTGAGGCACTTCGGTAAGGCTCCTGGTGTGCCGCACAGCCATACCAAGCCTTATGTCCGCTCGAAGGGAAGGAAGTTTGAGAAGGCAAGAGGAAGGAGGAACAGCAGAGGCTTCAAGGTCTAGGTTCTTGCTTGGTGTTCATGTGCTACACAGCTCTTGTTTGAGTCTGAGTTATGTTATTATTAAGTGCTAGGATCATCTAAATTTTGTTCGAATGTCACGCACTGTGCTATGTATCCGTTTTACCGGAAACTGTATTGTTTAACCTCTCTCAACTGGAAATCTTTCAAGTATCTGATCCTCTTGAATGAAGTATGATGGTTTGTTTGGTTGCCTGCCGCCCTGTGTCGATTAGGCAGTGGGCTAGAGCCACGTTCTGCATACGTGGTGTTTGGTTGGCAGCACACGAGGCTAAAAGGCTGGCTTTTGGCAGCACCCTCGTATGAATAAGGGCGGAAGTTTGTCAATGACGATCGCAAGAGAAGAGATTATTGAAAACATTAAAGAAACGTCATGTTGCAATTGGATATCCTCTGGATGGTCTTAAAACATTAGTTCTAATATGTGCCAACATAAATTAATATGGAGCCCGATGCCAAACAAGTTGATCATCGATGCCGCTTGAATAAGAAAATGAAGGAAGTGGTAATACCGCTTGAATAAGAAAATGAAGGAAGTGGTAATACGAGAATGAAGGAAGTGGTAAGAACAACTCTAGCAGACCCCACAAAATAACCGCCCAAAGGCGGGTCGGCGCAAAAAATCCCGCTCGAACAGACCCCGTAAACGCGGCCGGCTAGCAAAAGTTTTTGAGGGGCGCGGCAAAATCTCGGCCCCAACCCGCGAATATGCGGGTTTCCGCCTCGCCCCTACGGTGCCCCGTATCAGAGTCAAGCGGTTGGCGGGAGGGACGTTTCAGCCCCCGCCCTTTCCCCATCTCCTTCCGCTGCTGCCCGCCCTTGGTTTCGCCTGTCCACCGCCGGCGACTCCGGCCAAATCTGCGGGCGGAATCGCGCCGCGGGGGCGTCCCCCACCCTCCAGCACCGATACGCTGCACCGCCCCCGGATCCGGCGAGAAGAGCCGCCTCTCGTCGCTGTCGCCGCCGGGGATCGACCGCCCTTGAGCCCGTCCCTCGTCGCCGCCCGGGATCACCCGCCCCACGAGCCGCCGGTTAGTGTTTGTTTGTTTGTTTGTGCTTTGTGCCGAGCAGTATGCATAGTTGATTGACGCGGCGTACGATTCTTGTTCATGTAGATGGGATTGAGCCCGTGCGAGAAGTTCTTGCTCTCCGATTCATCCGATTCGGACGACTCGGATGTTGAGATGATGCTTGCAACCTTCGGCAGCAGACATTAGTGATGGCACTTGCTGTGAAGGAGCACGAAGACGAGAACCGGAAGAGGCGGCGAGGATCGACCGTCGGGCATCTTTGCATTCCTCGGAATCGTCATCTCGGGAACAAGATGTTGGTGCAAGACTACTTCGCGGAGAATCCAACATATCCACCGCACCTCTTCCGGAGAAGGTATCGAATGCGCCGATCACTCTTTGTGAAAATTGTTCAAGCTTGCGAGGCAATTTGTCGGTATTTTACTCAAAGAAGAAATGCTGCGAGTTTAAAGGGATTTACTGCATATCAAAAAATCTCCGCAGCTATGCGGGTGATTGTAGGCGTTCCGGCTGACTATGCCGATGAGTACCTTCGCATTGGTGAAGATAGCACAATTGAGTCAGTGCATATATTTGCCAAAGTGATCATCCGTGTCTTTGGTCCTGAATATCTTCGGGCACCCAACGAGGATGACACAAAGAAACCGATGACATCTAATGAGAGGAGAGGTTGGCCTGGCATGCTAGGTAGCATTGATTGTATGCATTGGACTTGGAAAAATTGCCCAAAGGCATGGCAGGGAATGTATTGTGGCAAGTCTCGTGTTGCAACAATTGTGCTAGAGGCCGTAGCATCAAAGGATTTACGGATTTGGCATTGCTTCTTTGGTATGCCGGGCACTCTCAATGATATCAATGTGTTGCAACGGTCTCATTTGTTTGCTAGGCTTGCTAAATGCTCCTGCTTGCAACTACACTGTCAATGGGCATGAATACACAAAAGGGTACTATCTTGCAGATGTTATATACCCTCCTTGGTGCACATTTGTCAAGAGCATCGAAGATCCAAAAACTAGAAAACATTGTGAATTTGCAAGGGTGCTGTTGGAAATATGCCCTAGAGGCAATAATAAATTTATTATTATTATATTTCCTTGTTCATGATAATCGTTTATTATCCATGCTAGAATTGTATTGATAGGAAACTCAGATACATGTGTGGATACATAGACACACCATGTCCCTAGTAAGCCTCTAGTTGACTAGCTCGTTAATCAATAGATGGTTACGGTTTCCTGACCATGGACATTGGATGTCGTTGATAACGGGATCACATCATTAGGAGAATGATGTGATGGACAAGACCCAATCCTAAGCCTAGCACAAGATCATGTAGTTCGTATGCTAAAGCTTTTCTAATGTCAAGTATCATTTCCTTAGACCATGAGATTGTGCAACTCCCGGATACCGTAGGAGTGCTTTGGGTGTGCCAAACGTCACAACGTAATTGGGTGGCTATAAAGGTACACTACGGGTATCTCTGAAAGTGTCTGTTGGGTTGGCACGTATCGAGATTGGGATTTTGTCACTCCGTGTAAACGGAGAGGTATCTCTGGGCCCACTCGGTAGGACATCATCATAATGTGCATAATGTGACCAAGGGGTTGATCACGGGATGGTGTGTTACGGAACGAGTAAAGAGACTTGCCGGTAACGAGATTGAACAAGGTATCGGTATACCGACGATCGAATCTCGGGCAAGTACAATACCGTTAGACAAAGGGAATTGTATACGGGATTGATTGAGTCCTTGACATCGTGGTTCATCCGATGAGATCATCGTGGAACATGTGGGAGCCAACATGGGTATCCAGATCCCGCTGTTGGTTATTGACCGGAGAACATCTCGGTCATGACTACATGTCTCCCGAACCCGTAGGGTCTACACACTTAAGGTTCGATGACGCTAGGGTTATAAAGGAAGCTTGTATGTGGTTACCGAATGTTGTTCGGAGTCCCGGATGAGATCCCGGACGTCACGAGGAGTTCCGGAATGGTCCGGAGGTAAAGATTTATATATAGGAAGTCCTGTTTCGGCCATCGGGACAAGTTTCGGGGTCATCGGTATTGTACCGGGACCATCGGAAGGGTCCCGGGGGCCCACCGGGTGGGGCCACCTGCCCCGGGGGGCCACATGGGCTGTAGGGGGTGCGCCTTGGCCTACATGGGCCAAGGGCACCAGCCCCTAGAGGCCCATGCGCCAAGATATAGGAAAAAGGGGAGAGTCCTAAAGGGGGAAGGCACCTCCGAGGTGCCTTGGGGAGGATGGACTCCTCCCCCCTCCTTAGCCGCACCCCTTCCTTGGAGGAGGGGGCAAGGCTGCGCCTCCCCACTCTCCCCTGCCCCTATATATAGTGGAGGGGAGGGAGGGCATCCATACCTGAGCCCTTGGCGCCCCCCTCCCTCCCGTGACACCTCCTCCTCTCCCGTAGGTGCTTGGCGAAGCCCTGTAGGATTGCCACGCTCCTCCATCACCACCACGCCGTTGTGCTGCTGCTGGATGGAGTCTTCCTCAACCTCTCCCTCTCTCCTTGCTGGATCAAGGCGTGGGAGACGTCGTCGAGCTGTACGTGTGTTGAACGCGGAGGTGCCGTCCGTTCGGCACTAGGATCATCGGTGATCTGAATCACGACGAGTACGACTCCATCAACCCCGTTCACTTGAACGCTTCCGCTTAGCGATCTACAAGGGTATGTAGATGCACTATCTTTCTACTCGTTGCTGGTCTCTCCATAGATAGATCTTGGTGACACGTAGGAAAATTTTGAATTTCTGCTACGTTCCCCAACAGTGGCATCATGAGCTAGGTCTATTGCGTAGATTCTTTGCACGAGTAGAACACAAAGTAGTTGTGGGCGTCGATATTGTTCAATATGCTTGCCGTTACTAGTCTTATCTTTATTCGGCGGCATCGTGGGATGAAGCGGCCCGGACCAACCTTACACGTACGCTTACGTGAGACCGGTTCCACCGACAAACATGCACTAGTTGCATAAGGTGGCTGGCGGGTGTCTGTCTCTCCCACTTTAGTCGGATCAGATTCGATGAAAAGGGTCCTTATGAAGGGTAAATAGCAATTGGCATATCACGTTGTGGTTCATGCGTAGGTAAGAAACGTTCTTGCTAGAAACCCATAGCAGCCACGTAAAACATGCAAACAACAATTAGAGGACGTCTAACTTGTTTTTGCAGGGTATGCTATGTGATGTGATATGGCCAAAAAAGGATGTGATGAATGATATATGTGATGTATGAGATTGATCATGTTCTTGTAATAGGAATCACGACTTGCATGTCGATGAGTATGACAACCGGCAGGAGCCATAGGAGTTGTCTTTATTTATTTGTGACCTGCGTGTCAACTTAAACGTCATGTAATTACTTTACTTTATTGCTAACCGTTAGCCATAGTAGTAGAAGTAATAGTTGGCGAGGCAACTTCATGAAGACACGATGATGGAGATCATGATGATGGAGATCATGGTGTCATGCCGGTGACGATGATGATCATGGAGCCCCGAAGATGGAGATCAAAAGGAGCAAAGTGATGATGGCCATATCATGTCACTATTTGATTGCATGTGATGTTTATCATGTTTATACATCTTATTTGCTTAGAACGACGGTAGTAAATGAGATGATCCCTTACAACAATTTCAAGAAGTGTTCTCCCCTAACTGTGCACCGTTGCGACAGTTTGCTGTTTCAAAACATCACGTGATGATCGGGTGTTTTATTCAGACGTTCAAATACAACGGGTGTAAGACAGATTTACACACGCGAAACACTTAGGGTTAACTTGACGAGCCTAGCATGTACAGACATGGCCTCGGAACACGGAGACCGAAAGGTCGAACATGAGTCGTATAGAAGATACGATCAACATGAAGATGTTCACCGATGATGACTAGTCCGTCTCACGTGATGATCGGACACGGCCTAGTTTGACTCGGATCATGTAATCACTTAGATGACTAGAGGGATGTCTATCTGAGTGGGAGTTCATAAGATGAACTTAATTATCCTGAACATAGTCAAAAGACCTTTTGCAAATTATGTCGTAGCTCACGCTATAGTTCTACTGTTTAGATATGTTCCTAGAGAAAATATAGTTGAAAGTTGATAGTAGCGATTATGCGGACAGTAGAAAGCTTATGTCCTTAATGCACCGCTCAGTGTGCTGAACCCCAAACGTCGTCTGTGGATGTTGCGAACATCGGACATACACGTTTTGATAACTACGTGATAGTTCAGTTAAACGGTTTAGAGTTGAGGCACCAAAGACGTTTTTGAAACATCGCGAAACATATGAGATGTTTTGAGGGCTGAAATTGGGATTTCAGGCTCGTGCCCATGTCAAGAGGTATAAGACCTCCGATGACTTTCTTAACCTGCAAACTAAGGAGAAAAGCTCAATTGTTGAGCTTGTGCTCAGATTGTCTGAGTACAACAATCATTTGAATCGAGTGGGAGTTGATCTTCCAGATAAGACAGTGATGGTTCTCCAAAGTCATTGCCACCAAGCTGTTAGAGCTTCGTGATGAACTATAACATATCAGGGATAGATGTGATGATCCTTGAGGTATTCGCGATGTTTTGACACCGCGAAAGTAGAAATCAAGAAGGAGCATCAATTGTTGATGGTTGGTGAAACCACTAGTTTCAAGAAGGGCAAGGGCAAGAAGGGATACTTCATGAAACGGCAAATCAGCTGCTGCTCTAGTGAAGAAACCCAAGGTAAAACCCAAACCCGAGACTAAGTGCTTCTGTAATAAAGGGAACAACCACTAGAGCAGAATTACCCTAGATACTTGGTAGATAAGAAGGCTGGCAAGGTCGATAGAAGTATATTGGATATACATTGTGTTAATGTGTACTTTGCTAGTACTCCTAGTAGCACCAGGGTATTAGATACCGGTTCGGTTGCTAAGTGTTAGTAACTCGAAACAAAAGGCTACGGAATAAAACGGAGACTAGCTAAAGGTGAGCTGACGATATGTGTTGGAAGTGTTTCCAAGTTTGATGTGATCTAACATCGCACACTCCCTCTACCATCAAGATTAGTATTAAACCTGAATAAGTGCTCTTGCACCTAAAGGAATGGTTTATTGAATTTTGATCGTAGGGATACACATTTTCATGCCAAAAGATATAAGATAGTAATGATAGTACCACTTACTTGTGGCACTGCCATGTAAGTCATAATGGTATAAAATGCATGAAGAAGCTCCATGTTGATGGATCTTTGGACTCACTCGTTTTTGAAAAGTTTGAGACATGCGAACCATGTCTATTGGTGTATATGCATGAAGAAACTCCATGCAAATGGACCGTTTTGACTCACTTGATTTTGAATCACTTGGGACATGCAAATCATACCACATGGGCAAGATGACTGAAAAGCCTTGTTTTCAGTAAGATGGAACAAGATAGCAACTTGTTGGAAGTAACACATTTTGATGTGTGCAGTCCAATGAGTGCTGAGGCATGCAGTGAATATCGTTATGTTCTTACTTCACAGATGGTTCGAGTAGATGTTGAGTATATTTACTTGATGAATCACGAGTCTGAATTATTGAAAGGTTCAAGTAATTTCAGTGTGAAGTTGAAAGATCGTCGTGACAAGAGGATAAAAGATCTATGATATGATCATAGAGATGAATATCTGAATCACGAGTTTGGCAAAGAATTAAGACATTGTGGAAATTGTTTCACAACTAATGCAGCCTGGAATACCATAGTGTGATGGTGTGTCCGAACATCATAACTGCACCCTATTGGATATGATGCATACCATGATGTCTCTTATCGAAGTACCACTATAGTTTATGGGTTCGGCATTAGAGACAACCACATTCACTTTAAATAGGGCACCACGTAATTCCGATGAGATGACACCGTATGAATTATGGTTTAGAGAAACCTAAGTTGTCGTTTCTTAAAGGTTTGGGGCTGCGACGCTTATGTGAAAAAGTTTCAGGATTAAGCTCGAACCCAAAGCGGATAAAATGCATCTTCATAGGAAACCCAAAACAGTTGGGTATACCTCCTAATTCAGATCCGAAAGCAATATGAATTGTTTCTAGAATCGGGTCCTTTCTCGAGGAAAGGTTTCTCTCGAAAGAGTTGAGTGGGAGGATGGTGGAGACTTGATGAGGTTATTGAACCGTCTCTTCAACTAGTGTGTGGCAGGGCATAGGAAGTTGTTCCTGTGGCACGTACACCAACTGAAGTGGAAGCTTATGATATTGATCATGAGACTTCGGATCAAGTCACTCCCAAACCTCGTGGGATGACAAGGATGCGTACTACTTCAGAATGGTACGTAATCCTGTCTTGGAAGTCATGTTGCTAGACAACAATGAACCTACGAGCTATGGAGAAGCGATGGTGGGCCCGGATTCCGATAAATGGCTCAAGGCCATAAAACCCGAGAGAGGATCCATGTATGAAAACAAAGTGTAGACTTTGGAAGAACTACTTGATGGTCATAAGGCTGTTGAGTACAGATGGATTTTGAAAGGAAGACAGACAATGATGGTAAGTGTCACCATTGAGAAAGCTCGACTTGTCGTTAAGATGTTTTTCGACAAGTTCAAGGAGTTGACTACGATGAGACTTTCTCACTCGTAGCGATGCTAAGAGTCTGTTGGAATTATATTAGCAATTACTGCATTATTTATGAAATCTTGCAGATAGGATGTCAAAACATTGTTTCCTCGACGATTCTTGAGGAAAGGTTGTATGTGATACAACCGGAAGGTTTTGTCTATCCTGAAATATGCTAATAAGTATGCAAAGCTCCAGCAATCTTTCTGAGGACTGGAGTGAGCATCTCGGAGTTGGAATGTATGCTTTGATGAGATGATCAAAGATTTTGGGTGTATACAAAGTTTATGAGAAACTTGTATTTCCAAAGAAGTGAGTGGGAGCAATATAGAATTTCCGATGAGTATATGTTGTTAACATATTGTTGATCGGAAATGACGTAGAATTTCTGGAAAGCATATAGGGTTATTTGGAAAGTGTTTTCAATGGAAAACCTGGATTAAGCTACTTGAACATTGAGCATCAAGATCTATAAGGATAGATCAAAACGCTTAATAGTACTTTCAAATGAGCACATGCCTTGACGTGATCTTGAAGGTGTTCAAGATGGATCAATCAAAGAAGGAGTTCTTGCCTGAGTTGTAAGGTATGAAGTTAAGACTTAAAGCTCGACCACGGCAGAATAAAGAGAAAGGACGAAGGTCGTCCCCTATGCTTAAGACGTAGGCTCTACAGTATGATATGTTGTGTACTGCACCTGAAGTGTGCCTTGCCATGAATCAGTCAAGGGGTACAAGAGTGATCCAAGAATGGATCACATGACAGCGGTCAAAGTTATCCTTAGTAACTAGTGGACTAAGGAATTTTCTCGATTATGGAGGTGATAAAGAGTTCGACGTAAAGAGTTACGTCGATGCAAGCTTAACACCTATCCGGATAGCTCTGAGTAGAGATACCGGATACGTATAATGGAGCAACATTTTAGAATAGCTCCAAGTAGAACAGTTATTTGGAATAGCTCCAAATAGAACGTGGTAGCTGCATCTAGGAGATGACATAGAGATTTGTAAAGCACACACGGATCTGAAAGGTTCAGACCCGTTGACTATAACCTCTCTCACAAGCATAACATGATCAAACCCAGAACTCATCGAGTGTTAATCACATGGTAAATGTGAACTAGATTATTGACTCTAGTAAACTCTTTGGGTGTTAGTCACATGGGGATGTGACCTTGAGTGTTAATCACATATCGATGTGAACTAGATTATTGACTCTAGTGCAAGTGGGAGACTGTTGGAAATATGCCCTAGAGGCAATAATAAATTTATTATTATTATATTTCCTTGTTCATGATAATCGTTTATTATCCATGCTAGAATTGTATTGATAGGAAACTCAGATACATGTGCGGATACATAGACACACCATGTCCCTAGTAAGCCTCTAGTTGACTAGCTCGTTAATCAATAGATGGTTACGGTTTCCTGACCATGGACATTGGATGTCGTTGATAACGGGATCACATCATTAGGAGAATGATGTGATGGACAAGACCCAATCCTAAGCCTAGCACAAGATCATGTAGTTCGTATGCTAAAGCTTTTCTAATGTCAAGTATCATTTCCTTAGACCATGAGATTGTGCAACTCCCGGATACCGTAGGAGTGCTTTGGGTGTGCCAAACGTCACAACGTAACTGGGTGGCTATAAAGGTACACTACGGGTATCTCTGAAAGTGTCTGTTGGGTTGGCACGTATCGAGATTGGGATTTTGTCACTCCGTGTAAACGGAGAGGTATCTCTGGGCCCACTCGGTAGGACATCATCATAATGTGCACAATGTGACCAAGGGGTTGATCACGGGATGGTGTGTTACGGAACGAGTAAAGAGACTTGCCGGTAACGAGATTGAACAAGGTATCGGTATACCGACGATCGAATCTCGGGCAAGTACAATACCGTTAGACAAAGGGAATTGTATACGGGATTGATTGAGTCCTTGACATCGTGGTTCATCCGATGAGATCATCGTGGAACATGTGGGAGCCAACATGGGTATCCAGATCCCGCTGTTGGTTATTGACCGGAGAACATCTCGGTCATGACTACATGTCTCCCGAACCCGTAGGGTCTACACACTTAAGGTTCGATGACGCTAGGGTTATAAAGGAAGCTTGTATGTGGTTACCGAATGTTGTTAGGAGTCCCAGATGAGATCCCGGACATCACGAGGAGTTCCGGAATGGTCCGGAGGTAAAGATTTATATATAGGAAGTCCTGTTTCGGCCATCGGGACAAGTTTCGGGGTCATCGGTATTGTACCGGGACCACCGGAAGGGTCCCGGGGGCCCACCGGGTGGGGCCACCTGCCCCGGGGGGCCACATGGGCTGTAGGGGGTGCGCCTTGGCCTACATGGGCCAAGGGCACCAGCCCCTAGAGGCCCATGCGCCAAGATATAGGAAAAAGGGGAGAGTCCTAAAGGGGGAAGGCACCTCCGAGGTGCCTTGGGGAGGATGGACTCCTCCCCCCTCCTTAGCCGCACCCCTTCCTTGGAGGAGGGGGCAAGGCTGCGCCTCCCCACTCTCCCCTGCCCCTATATATAGTGGAGGGGAGGGAGGGCATCCATACCTGAGCCCTTGGCGCCCCCCTCCCTCCCGTGACACCTCCTCCTCTCCCGTAGGTGCTTGGCGAAGCCCTGTAGGATTGCCACGCTCCTCCATCACCACCACGCCGTTGTGCTGCTGCTGGATGGAGTCTTCCTCAACCTCTCCCTCTCTCCTTGCTGGATCAAGGCGTGGGAGACGTCGTCGAGCTGTACGTGTGTTGAACGCGGAGGTGCCGTCCGTTCGGCACTAGGATCATCGGTGATCTGAATCACGACGAGTACGACTCCATCAACCCCGTTCACTTGAACGCTTCCGCTTAGCGATCTACAAGGGTATGTAGATGCACTCTCTTTCTACTCGTTGCTGGTCTCTCCATAGATAGATCTTGGTGACACGTAGGAAAATTTTGAATTTCTGCTACGTTCCCCAACAGGTGCA
Source organism: Triticum dicoccoides (assembly GCF_002162155.2). Lineage (NCBI taxonomy): Eukaryota > Viridiplantae > Streptophyta > Magnoliopsida > Poales > Poaceae > Triticum > Triticum dicoccoides. The sequence continues at coordinate 373,874,691 of NC_041387.1, forward strand.
AGAGGCAGCCCGAAAATACATTGAAAGAGCATTCGGGGTTTTGCAATCTAGGTTTGCCATTGTTCGTGGTCCTGCTCGTTTTTGGGACAAGAGGACCTTGAAAAATATCATGACATGTTGTGTTATCCTTCACAATATGATTCTCCAAGATGAGAGAGGAATGAATTTGGAGTTCTTCTACAACAATGTGGGTAGCCGTGTCAAATCAGTTAGAGACCCTAACTGCATTAGAGCTTTTCTTCAGACCTACAAGGAGATTGAAAATGCAAACACCCACTTTCAGCTTCAGGAGGATCTCATTGAGCATCATTGGCAAAGGGCTGGATGGTAACAAACTCATTTTCTATTCATTTGTATTTGTATTTGGGACAAGTTTTGTATTGCATTATTTAATTTGCTTCGGTGATTTCAATAATTATTTGTAATGTGGATGATTGTTGTATTGTGTTGGTATTGAATAATTATTTAGTTTGCTTCCGTGATTTGAATAATTATTTTGTAGTGTGGATGTTTGTTTTATTTTTGTGGTGTGGTATTGATATTTTTGGACCAGCGGGATGCGTGATGCAGCGGCGCAAGAGCAGACCCCGCAAAGCCGACCTGTAAAAAAAGTATATTCCACGAATATCCTTTTATACGAGTCCGTTTGAGGAGTCTGCCTCTGCGGCCATCCGCGCCGGCCCGCAAAGCCATTTTTCTGCGAACTGCAAACACGTTTTGTGGGTCTGCGGGATGCGGGGTCTACTAGAGATGCTCTAAGGAATGAAATATTAAAACTTCTGGAGCAGGTAAATTTATCCTATAACTGATAATAGATAGATAAGTCTTACATTGTGGCCCTAAGAAATGTAGCATTATTTCTAATGATAAAAATGAACTTATCTGGCAAAGAGTTGTAACTAGTTATATGATGATTATGATTTTAGAAAAATTGAATAAGGCTACTAGTCATTATCCTTTGCCTTTTATTGATCAAATGTTAGAAAGATTGTCTAAGCATACATAAGTTTATCTTCTTTTGTGATGAATGTCAAAGAGTTGTAAATGTTGGTAGACGTCGGGAAATGCCTATGAATTATTCATTTATAACCATTTGATGTTTAGGGTTTTGGTTATATGAGACTTTTTCCTTCCTCGCATGGTTATACTCATATTCTAGTTGTTGTTGATTATGTCACTAAATGGGCAGAGGCTATTCCAACAAAAAATATTGATCATAAGACTTCTATTAAAATGCTTAAAGATGTTATTTTTCTGAGATTTGGAGTCTCTCGATATTTAATGACTGATGGTGGTTCACATTTTACTCATGGTGCTTTCGGAAAAGTTTTAGCTAAGTACTCCCTCCAGACCTTTTCACTATGCATATTAGATTTCTCAAAAGTCAAACTTCATCAACTTTGACCAAATTTATATTAAAAATTAACAATATTTAGTATACCAATTAAATATAGTATGAAAATATATTCTATAATGGATCTAATGGCATTGATTTTTGTATTATCATTTTTGATAATTTTTTGAATAAACATGGTCAAACTTTAAACACTTTGACTTAGGACAAATCTAACACGCGGTGTAAAAGAACCGGAGGGAGTATGATGTATACCATAGAGTAGCATCACCTTATCATCCTTAGTCTATTGGGTAAGTTGAACTAACTAATAGTGAAATAAAATTAATATTGAAAAAAACTGTTAATAAATCTAGAAAGAATTGGTCTAATAAATTGGATAGTGCACTTTGGGCATATAGAACTGCTTATAAAAATCCTATGGGTATGCCCCCCCCGGTAAAATGGTTTATGAAAAAGCATGTCAATTACCTCTTGAACTAGAACATAAAGCTTATTGGGCTAAGAAAGAATTTAATTATGATTTTAAAATTGCTACCAAAAACAGGTTATTTGATATGAGTTCTTTAGATGAATATGATGGGATTCATTGCAAGGAAAACCATTTTTTTCCTACGGGAGAAAGAATAAACCCAAGGCCGAACTACTAGATGCTAGCAACGAGTAGGAAAAGGTCTACATACCCTTGTAGAACACGCCCATTTAACGATCTAAAGATCGTGGGTGATGTAGTCGTACTTTCGTCGGATCAATTCGATGTAGCACTACACGAACGATGCCTCTGAATTGCACACACATGCAGCTTGATGTCGTATGCTCCTTCTTTATCCAGCAAGCGAGGGGAAGAGGTGGATGAGATTGATATCAGTAGCAGATGGCATGGTGGCAGAAGTATGATGGAAATCCGGCAGAGCTTCGCTAAGAACTGCACGAATGAGGGACGTATAGAACGAGAGGGAGGCGGCCAGCAACGGGGATGTCAGATCCTGCGGCCAGCCCCTACCTCCACTATTTATAGGCATGGGGGAGGAGGCTTGGCCCCTCCTCCAAGCATCTGGGGTCAGCACACCGAAGGGGGAGGGAAATCTCCTCCTTCCTTCCCCACCAATCGTGATCCCTCTTTTTTAGGGATCTTGATCTTATCCCTTCAGGATTTGATCCTATTCCTTTTAGAGAGGATATTGGTGCGCATGGACCAGAGGTGTGGCGCCTTGTCCCACCACCCACATCCATGTGGGTATATCCATGCAGGTGGGTCCCACTTAGAAACCTTCTAGAACCTTCCTGGTATAACATCGAAAAATCCCAAACTTTTTTGGTAACCCTGAAAATACTTTCCATATATGTTTTCTTTGTCCCCGAACCATTACGAAGCTCCTCATGATGTCTAGGATCCCATATGAGACTCCGAATCAAAATTCGATAATACCATCTTATTATCTCATCAAACCCTAGCGACATCAAACTTTAAGTGTGTGACCCTACGGGTTTGAGAATATGTGGACATGATGAAGACTACTCTCCGATCAATAACCAATAGTGGGACCATGGATGCCCATAATGGTCCCCACATATTCCACGAAGACATTTCATCGGTTGAACCACGACATCAAGGATTCAAATAATCCCGTATACAATTCCCTTTGTCTGGCGATATGTTACTTGCGCGAGATTCGATTGTCGGTATCACCATACCTACACTGGTACAGAGTCATGCTATACTGTCGGTGTTCTGGGAACGTGGCCTCGTATGGCCCACCTTCAGCATTGACAACTCAAGACACTCGCGAGGGGCCAAGTCTTGCGAGGCGGGTGGCATCAAGACCTCCAGAAGGAGCGGCCTCCTTAGGATGGCTCCCGAGAAGCGGACATTTCTGTGCAGGTCTCCACCTCGTGAGGTTCGAATGACGCAAGCCATGACGACCAAGGCCAGGCGGGCGCCAGCGGGCGTAGTACAACAGTTTCCTCTTTGGTGCTAAGGAGGCAAGCGCAAGTGAGGAGTCCTGAGGAATTAGCCAAAGGTTTCCATTTCCATGCAACAAGACCAAGACCGCCAGGACGGCAGGACGGAGGTCATCCTCGAGTCCACCGCGGCGTCACAACCACAAACTTTGCAGGCGAAGACTACTTTTGTCAGGATAAGATGTACTAGTTGTCTCCCTTTGAATTGCCGTTGTGGGATCCCTTCCCACCTCCATTTTGGGGAAGAGGACCAAGGCCACTATAAATATATCCTAGCCACCATCGTAGAAGGGGATCGATGAGCGGGATAGATCATTCAGATCATCCTCACCCTCACCAGCTCAAGAACACACCTCCTGAGGTTGTTCGCCCACTGTACTAGTTCATCCTCAGCCCACCTAGAGGCCAGTCCACCACAAAGTAGGAGTAGGGTTTTACACCGCAAGGTGGCCCGAACCTGGGTAAATTGCCTTGTTCCGTTTCCTTCTAGTTCATAGAGCTAGGCCGTGGGATCAGCGAGTAAGCAGACTGGAGAGGTTGAGTTCTTCGCACGCACCCAAGAGTTCGAATCTATCAAGGGTCTGCGAAGCCCGGAATCCGATATTTGGCGCGCTAGGTAGGGGTGCGTCGGAGCCTCTCTTCCTCCAGTCGATCTGCCCTTGCTCCACCGTCCCCATGGCTGATGCTCGTCGAGTTCATGCTGAGCGCCGGGCTTCCCTCATCGCCCGCGTCGCCCAGATGGCGCCGGCGGGCGACGACGCTCCCCGTCGCCCCCATCGCCTACGACCAACGCTGCCACTGGCCCTGCGGCCCACGAGCAACAGGCTTCGTCAATGCTGCCTCCAGTGCGGCGTGATGGGCGCATCACCATCCCGTCACTAACTTCGGTGGCTGCTTCATCTTCTCATGCACGCCGCGAGCCGATGAACGCCCAAGCTGCGTTGCTCATGGCACGCGAGCTCCTGCCTCCTACGCTACTGCCCAACCGGCGACCTCTACGAGGACTGGTTGGACCGCATCCTCGAGCTCGTCAGCGCCGCCGGAGAGGCCCCTGCACCATCTCGTTTGCTGCCTCCCCTGCCGCCTCTAGCAAGCGGCGTGGCCCACGGTGCACCTCTTCCGCCTCCTAGGCAAGACGTCATCCCCGAGCTAGGCGGGAGGCTCCTCGACGCGATCTGCAGCATAGGGCATCGGCACGCGACGAAGCAAGCTGCCAAGTGGTGCAGAGGCTGCAAGGAGATGCGTGTGCGCTCCCAGCACCGCCACATCAACACCGCGTGCCGCCCATTGTGGTGGCGCGCGAGTGCCAAGGTCAGGCTCCACCTCTATGATGGGTTCCCGTTGCCACGGTGGGATGCCGTGCATTCACTCTAGAGCTGTGCAGTGTCATTTGGCTAGAAAATTTCAAGCCCAACCTGCCTCCACGCTACGACGACACTCCCGACCCCGTCGAGTTCCTGCAGCTCCACGAGCTAAGTATCAAGGTGGCCAACAGTGACGACAAGGTCATGGTGACCCGGTTTCCCATGGCCCTCAAGGATGGCGCGCACTCGTGGCTCCTGAACCTCCCTATGGGATCGATCTTCTCTTGGGATGAGATGCGGGAGCGCTTCATTGCCAACTTCCAGGGTACTCGTGACCGCCCACCGGCTGCGGGTGACCCGCGACGAATCAAACAACAGCCAGGAGAGACCTTGCAAAAGTACATCCAGCGCTTCAACGATGTTCGCCTCAAGATTCCCAAGGTGTCGGACGAGGCCATCATTTCGGCGTTCACTGATGGCGTCCGTGACGTCAAGATGAAGGAAGAGCTTACCATACATGAGGACCTGTGCACGGCACTAGAGATGTTCAACATGGCAACCAAATGCGCGCGAGCTGAGGAGGGTCGCCTCTCCCTCCTGGAGCTCCGAGAGGCTCACCTAGAAGACAAGAAAACCAAGGCCAAGGACATGAAGCGCAAGGGACCAGCTATGCTTGCGGCCGAACCAGAGATGAAGCGCGGCTGCGACCACCTGGAGTCATCCAAGGGTAGCCCCCCATTCTGCGTCTTCCACAACATGCACAACCACAACACCAATGACTGCCAAGAGCTCAGGGACATCCACGCCGGGCTACGACTGTGGAGTAGGCCGAGGCGGAGGATGCTGGGACAACCGCGACCCCCGCTAGGACTGGTGCGACCAGCCTCATGAGGACTGCTGGTAGGGCCAGCCTCGCGAGGGCCCCTGGAGAGATCAGCCTCGCGAGGACCATCCTCAGGGCAACGTTGGCCTTCCTCCGCCACCGCCACTACCAAGAAGGAATGATGACCACCACCAAGATGAGGGGGATGGGGGCTTCCAAGAGCCTCGTTCCATCGCCTGCATCCTAGGCGGTGCTCAGCCCCCTGCCTCCCATCGCATCTTCAAGCAGTTCGAGGGCGAGGTGAACGCGGACCTCCCCAAGCTCGAGGTGACGCGTCCACTCAGGTGTTCCAAGTACACCATCACTTTTGACTCGTCTGACCAGCTCAAGTGCGCGGCCACTGTCGGTGCCATCCTGATGCTCTGCTCGCCTACCATCTGCACCGTCCTTGTCACCAAGAACCTCATCGATGGTGGCGCGTGGCTCAATGTTCTCTCCGTTGAGATGTTCGACAGGCTCTAGGTGCACTACGACCAACTCTAGCCTACCAAGCCCTTCTCAGGAGTGACCGACGGCTCCACCACCCCGATAGGGTAGATCTGCCTCCCTTTCACCTTCGGTAAGCACGACAACTACCGCACCGAGCTCATCGACTTTGATGTTTCCCACATTCGCCTCCCGTACAATGCCATCCTCGAGTACCCGACCCTGGCCAAGTTCATGGCCGCGACTCATCATGGCTACAATGTCCTCAAGATGCCCGGGAGCTACGGCATCATCATGGTCGCCTACGACGAGAAGGACGCGGTGTGCTCTCTCGAGCACACCTACTAGGCTACGGCTGTCGAGGACCCAAACAATGAGGGCACTGTCTACCCTCCTGAGGCTGTCCCTAAGAAGAAGTAGCAGCTGCTCCGCCTCATACCTCAGGAGGATGGGGTGGCTGGTGGCCCTGCCTCAGGACCTGCGCCCATCGACGGGGAGCCTTCCCCTCTCGCATAGGAAGGTGCGCCTGGTGCCCCCCTCAGGCTGGGCTCAGGGGGCCTCTGACCTAGCCAGCATCACAAGGGAGGTGCTCGGGCACCATGTGGAGGCGTGCTTCAACGCGCACTTCCGTGAGGAGAGCACAGGGCGTGAGGCACCAGGTGCTCAGGAGTTCATCACCAAGGCGATCGAGGAGCTTCAGGAAGCAAGAGCCATGCGAGGTGAGCGTTGCCCCGCACTGTCAGGCGCAACTCCCTCCCCTGGCGAGGGCAGCGAGCTGCGCGCCTGCGTCAACATCCCAGGGCTCAACAGGGCCGCATCTCAGGAGCTCTTCTGGCTGTCCCATGTTGGCCGGTGCGAGGGCCCACTTCACAGCTATGTTCGCATGCCTTTCGGTTTGCTGAACGGGGCTGCCATGCACCAGCGCCATATGAGGGGCGTCATGGCATCTCATGAGGCCTTACACCAGGCAATCCTGTCGGAGGTGGCAATGGATCCTCTAGAATCCCCCGGGCCTCCAGAGCCTCGCGAGGTTCAGGACCTGGGCGACTCGTGAGGAGCAACTTCTGCAGCAAGCATCTTCAGCTACTCCAACACTTCTTCAGCAATGGTGCCAGGTGACACTTTTTGGTTTGTTCAGTTGGGGGCGCCCCTCGGGCTGCATCATCCCCAAGCCGTGTGGGTCCGTCCCTACGGCGTGTATCATTCTTTGCATCTAACAGAACTGGCTTTACCTCCTTCCATGAGTTGCTTTATGATTATCACCTATCTGTCCGGTGCTTTGTCGCCATGAACGTCATACGCCCTTGCGAACCCACCCACGACCGCCTCATGATTAAGGACTAGCACAACATCTGTGCTTGGGTCCGTCCCTCCAGCGTCGCTAAACCCAAGTGCCTGAGCTCTGGCTCATGGGCCAGCTCCCGTGCATGTCACCTCCCATGGTCCTTGGTGCCTTGTTCTCGCATGAGCTAATCGGGGGCGGATAAGTTAGGGCGCGTGACCCAGTGCCTCGCCACCGCAGGAGCCGTGCACCGGTTGTCTTTCTTTAGGACTTTCACATGAGAAGACTGGGCACATCATCTGTTCTCGGGTCCGTCCCTGCAGCGTCGACACACCCAACGGCTGATCTCTGTCTGGCGGGCCGGCCCCATTCACGTCACCTCCTGGGGTCGTTGGTGTTTGGCCTTCTCACACGATAACCTCAGGAGATTCACTCGGCGCAGGCTGCTTAACCATCTTGCAGGACTATCACAAGTGCTCCGAATCAAATTCAGGCGCAACCCGCCTTGAGGTAGGGCCTTGTGAGTCCCGCGCTGGCTCACGAGTGCCCATACAGGCCTCCTCTAGCCCTGCCGTGCAAGCCACGTGCCAGGGCGGGGCTGTACATGCCCCGGAGTCTCCCCTCAGAGGGGGCTCCCACCCACGTACCAGCGGAAGCCCCATGCTCCGCGCTGGCGGACGACACTGTTGAGGAGCGGCTATGCTCATGCAAGAGCGGAAGCACCATGCTTCGCGCTGGTGAATAAACAACTGAGGGTAGCCTAATGGCTGCGATAACCTCAGGAGAGCCGCCAGGCTCGCTGCTTAGCCTCACCACGCCCTTCTTCCCTCAGGAGAGTTGCGCGAGGGGGCTGGGCACGGGTGATGTCTACTACGCAACCTTCTCCTTGTAGATGTTGTTGGGCCTCCAAGTGCAGAGGTTTGTAGGACAGTAGCAAATTTCCCTCAAGTGGATGAACTAAGGTTTATCAATCCGTGGGAGGCGTAGGATGAAGATGGTCTCTCTAAGCAACCCTGCAACCAAATAACAAAGAGTCTCTTGTGTTCCCAACACACCCAATACAATGGTGAATTGTATAGGTGCACTAGTTCGGCGAAGAGATGGTGATACAAGTGCAATATGGATGGTATATATAGGTTTTTGTAATCTGAAAATATAAAAACAGCAAGGTAACTAATGATAAAAGTGAGCACAAACGGTATTGCAATGGTAGGAAACAAGGCCTAGGGTTCATACTTTCACTAGTGCAAGTTCTCTCAATAATAACATAATTAGATCATATAACAATCCCTTAACATGTAACAAAGAGTCACTCCAAAGTCACTAATAGCAGAGAACAAACGAAGAGATTATTGTAGGGTACGAAACCACCTCAAAGTTATCCTTTCTGATCTATCTATTCAAGAGTCCGTAGTAAAATAACATGAAGCTATTCTTTCCGTCCGATCTATCATAGAGTCCGTACTAGAATAACACCTTAAGACTCAAATCAAGCAAAACCCTAATGTCACCTAGATACTCCAATGTCACCTCAAGTATCCGTGGGCATGATTACATGATATGCATCACACAATCTCAGATTCATCTATTCAACCAACACAAAGTACTTCAAAGAGTGCCCCAAAGTTTCTATCAGAGATTCAAGACGAAAACGTGTGCCAACCCCTATGCATAAGTTCATTGAACCCGCAAGTTGATCACCAAAACATACATCAAGTATATCTCGTGAATATCCCATTGTCACCATAGATAAGCACGACAAGACATACATCAAGTGTTCTCAAATCCTTAAAGACTCAATCCGATAAGATAACTTCAAAGGGAAAACTCAATCCATTACAAGAGAGTAGAGGGGGAGAAACATCATAAGATCCAACTATAATAGCAAAGCTCGCGATACATCAAGATCGTGCCGAATCAAGAACACGAGAGAGAGAGAGAGATCAAACACATAGCTACTGGTACATACCCTCAGCCCCGAGGGTGAACTACTCCCTCCTCGTCATGGAGAGCGCCGGGATGATGAAGATGGCCACCGGTGAGGGATCCCCCCTCCGGCAGGGTGCCGAAACAGGGTCCCGATTGGTTTTTGGTGGCTACAGAGGCTTGCGGCGGCGGAACTCCCGATCTATTGTGCTTCCCGATGTTTTAAGGGTATATGGAGATATATAGGCGAAAGAAGTCGGTTAGGGGAGCCACGAGGGGCCCACGAGGGTGGGGGGCGCACCCAGGGGAGTAGGGCGCGCCTCCCTGCCTCGTGGCCACCTTGAAGCTTCCCTGACGTCCACTGCAAGTCTCCTGGATTGCTTCCGTTCCAAAAATAACTCTCCCAAAGGTTTCATTCCGTTTGGACTCCGTTTGATATTCCTTTTCTTCGAAACACTGAAATAGGCAAGAAAACAACAATTTGGGCTGGGCCCTCTGGTTAATAGGTTAGTCCCAAAAATAATATAGAAGTGTATAATAAAGCCCATAAACTTCCAAAACAGATAATATAATAGCATGAATACTTTATAAATTATAGATACGTTGGAGACGTATCAGCATCTCCAAGCTTAATTCCTGCTCGCCCTCGAGTAGGTAAATGATAAAAGAAATAATTTATGAAGTGTGAATGCTATCAGGTGTATAAGTTTGATCAATGATAATTTCAATCACCTTTTCTAGCATCATTATATGTCATAACAGTAGTTCATCTCATAAAACTTCTCATGATCAACTAACGAGCTATTGAAATGTTAAAGCATAGACCATAAACTTTCTTGAAAACTAACAAACTATGTTCTGAGTCATCAAACAATTGCAATTCATCTTATTTTTAGGAAGGGTCAATGTAGGAGCTTTGATTTAGCAAATCCCACATACTCAACTATCATATAGTCTTCCATGATTGCTACCTCTCAAAGCATATTTTTAGAACAAATAGCATCCATCGAACACAGAGAAAGATAGGGGCTTAATGTTTCGCCTCTCAACTTACTTATCATATAGATAATTGTCAACAATAATAATTCATGATCAAATATATTTGAATGGCCATATATGCTTAGATCTTTCCCCATCACATGATGCTTACCAACTAAAGAGTAGGTTGGAATGAGAAGGCATACTACTGACTCTTGCATAAAAGTAAAAGATAGGCCCTTCACAGAGGGAAGCAGGGATTTGCAGAGGTGCCAGAGCTCGAAGCTTTTAAATAGAGATGAAAATAATTTTGAGAGGTATGCTTTCATTGTCAACATAACAACCAAGAGTTCCCAATATCTTCCATACTGGATACATTATAGGCAGTTCCCAAACAGAATGGTAAAGTTTTTACTCCCCCTCCACCAACAATCATCAATCCATGGCTTGCCCGAAACAACGGGTGCCTCCAACTAACAACAATCCTGGGAGAGTCTTGTTTGCAATTATTTTGATTTGATTTTGATCTTTAATCATGGGACTGGGCATCCCAGTTACCAGCCATTTTTCTCGTGAATGATGAGCGGAGTCCACTCATCGTGAGAATAACCCACCTAGCATGGAAGATACTGACAGCCCCTAGTCACTACATGAACGATTCGGGCATACAAAACAGATTAGTATTTGAAGGTTTAGAGTTTGGCACATGCAAATTTACTTGGAACGGCAGGTAAATACCGCATATATGTAGATATGGTGGACACTCATGGAAGAAACTTGGTTCAAGGGATTTGGATGCACAAGCAGTATTCCCGCTTAGTACAGATATTTTGGCTAGCAAAGGATTCTAAATAGCAAGCACCACATGTTGGAGGATCTATAACAATATAACTTCTATACAAATATACCCAAGCATAACTCATTACATCGTCTTCCTTGTCCAACTTCAACTAATTTTCTCAGGTTTGAAAATAATTAATGGGGCTCACAATCATAGAAGATGTCTAAGATAGTATATTTATATGTGAAATCTCTCTTCCTTCAATATTCTTTCATGAATTGTTCAAATGACCAATACAATGTTTGCTAACCTTCAATAAATATACCACCTCTACTTCTTATATGTGAAGTCATTATTATCTATGGGAAAAGCATATGAAACATATATAATTTCAGATTTATGATATTCAAATCATTCAACCATTTACTCATATGATATAAGTGAAGCACACGAGTAAACGACAAACTACTCCAAAAAGATATAAGTGAAGATCAATGAGTAGTTAAATAATTATGTAACTATGTGAAGACTCTCTAACATTTAATAATTTCAGATCTTGGTATTTTATTCAAACAGCAAGCAAAACAAAATAAAATAAATTGACGCTCCAAGCAAAACACATATCATGTGGTGAATAAAAATATAGCTCCAAGTAAAGTTACCGATGAACGAAGACGAAAGAGGGGATGCCTTCCGGGGCATCCCCAAGCTTAGGCTCTTGGTTGTCCTTGGATATTTCCTTGGGTTGCCTTGGGCATCCCCAAGCTTAGGCTCTTGCCACTCCTTATTCCATAGTCCATCGAATCTTTACCTAAAACTTGAAAACTTCACAACACAAAACTTAACAGAAAACTCATAAGCTCCGTTAGTATAAGAAAATAAAACCACCACTTAGGTACTATTGTGAACTCATTCTAAATTCATATTGGTGTTAAACCTACTGCATTCCAACTTCTCTATGGTTCATACCCTCCGATACTACTCATAGATTCTTCAAAATAAACAAACAACACATAGAAAACATAATCTGTCAAAAAACAGAAGAGTCTGTAGTAATCTGTATCAAACGTATATGTCTGGAACTCCAAAAATCCTACCAAATAAGGAAAACCTGAGAAATTTGTGTATCAATCCATATAAAAAAGAATCAGATCAAAATCACGTTTCTGTGAATTATGAAAACTAATTTACTGGGTGCAAAAGTTTCTGATTTTCAGCAGGATCAACACAACTATCACCGTAAGGCATCCTAAAGGTCTCACATGGAACTTTATTGAAACAAAATCTATAGAACCTGATTACTACAGTAGCATAATCATGTGAACACACAAAAACAGTAAAGGTAAATATCGGGTTGTCTCCCAACAAGCGCTTTTCTTTAATGCCTTTTAGCTAGGCATGATGATTTCAATGATGCTCACATAAAAGATAAGAGTTGAAACATAAAGAGAGAATCATGAAGAATATGACTAGCACATTTAAGTCTAACCCACTTCCTATGCATAGGGGTTTTGTGAGCAAACAACTTATGGGAACAATAATCAACTAGCATAGGAAGGCAAAACAAGCACAGCTTCAAGATTTTCAACACATAGAGAGGAGACTTGATATTATTGCAATTCCTACAAGCATATGTTCCTCCCTCATAATAATTTTCAGTAGCATCATGAATGAATTCAAAAATATAACCAGCACATAAAGCATTCTTTTCATGATCTACTTGCATAGAAATTTTATTACTCTCCACATAAGCAAAATTCTTCTCATTCAGAATAGTGGGAGTATCATAAGAGACTCGAATACTATAAATTGTTTCCATATTAAAAGAGTAATGTTCAGAAAAAGGGTAATCATAATCATGACAAGTTTTATAAATATAATCATCACTACTTTTTATAGCATAAGTTTCATCACAATAATCATCATAAGTAGCAACTTTGTTCTCATCATAATCGATTGAAACCTCTTCCAAAATAGTGGATTCATCACTAAATAAAGTCATGACCTCTCCAAATCCACTTTCATAAATATTATAAGATTCAACACCCTCCAAAATAGTGGGATCATTACTTCCTAAAGTTGACACTCTTCCAAACCCACTTTCATCAATATAACCATCATAAATAGGAGGCATGCTATCATCATAATAAATTTGCTCATCAAAACTTGGGAGGCTAAAAATATCATCTTCATTAAACGTAGCATCCCCAAGCTTGGGACAAACATTAATTGCAGCAAATATATTCTCAAACATGTCATTCTCATCAAACATAGCATCCCCAAGCTTGGGCCTTTTCATATCATAAGCATAATCACTCTCATCATTAATAGTATGGATAGCACCAATAGTATAGCAATCATCATCATCACAATGACTAATAGGAGCAACATCATTTGGGAGAGATACCTTTCTACCTTTGCTTCTCCATCTTTTCTTTTTCTTCTTCACATCATGTGTGGGTTTAACCCTCTTCTTTGAGCTCCTTATTAATGAGATTGGTTGAATAGAAAGCTCCTCCTCGTTACCTGATTCATCATAAGAAATCATAGGAGGATATTGGCAAGTCTCTTCGCTTTCATCAATATTCTCTTCATATTCTATTTGCTTTCTTTTCTTTATGTAGGTGGCAATATAAGGATTTTCAATGCAATTCACTGCACAATACATAAAAATTTCTTCTAGATCAAAATCAAGAGCTTTATCAAGGACAAATTCTGGCATATCTTTAGTTAAACGTTTTATTTCTTCATAACCCAAAGGAAAGCTAAGTTCATTATGATGTGCAAGGGAAATCAAGTCATCACAAATTTTGGACACGATACGATCATGAAACAATTTGCATTGGGGATTTAAATGATCACGTTCATTGCAAGGTTCACAAGTACGACGAAGAAATTTTAAAATTTCAGCACAAAAATCTAGCCTTTCTTGCAACCATTTAGTTTCTAAATGCTTATGCCTCTTGCAAAATCTATCTTCCCTAGTTGGTGTGTACTTGCAAACTCTATGCACTCCACAAAAAATGACATGCTTATAAGAGACATTTTCATTATGACTAGTGCAATCATCATTAGTACCATGGATATTCAAAGAGTTCATACTAACAACATTGCAATCATGCTCATCATTCAAAGATTTAGTGCCAAACATTTTATAGACTTCTTCTTCTAGCAATTGAGCACACTTTTCCTTTCCATCATTCTCACGAAAGATATTAAAAATATGAAGAGTATGAGGCAAACTCAATTCCTTTTTTGTAGTTTTCTTTATAAACTAAACTAGTGATAGAACAAGAAACTAAAAGATTCGATTGCAGGATCTAAAGATATACCTTCAAGCACTCACCTCCCCGGCAACGACGCCAGAAAAGAGCTTGATGTCTACTACACAACCTTATCCTTGTAGACGTTGTTGGGCCTCCAAGTGCAGAGGTTTGTAGGACAGTAGCAAATTTCCCTCAAGTGGATGACCTAAGGTTTATCAATCCGTGGGAGGCATAGGATAAAGATGGTCTCTCTCAAGCAACCCTGCAACCAAATAACAAAGAGTCTCTTGTGTCCCCAACACACCCAATACAATGGTGAATTGTATAGGTGCACTAGTTCGGCGAAGAGATGGTGATACAAGTGCAATATGGATGGTAGATATAGGTTTTTGTAATCTAAAAATATGAAAACAGCAAGGTAACTAATGATAAAAGTGAGCACAAACGGTATTGCAATGGTAGGAAACAAGGCCTAGGGTTCATACTTTCACTAGTGCAAGTTCTCTCAACAATAATAACATAATTAGATCATATAACAATCCCTCAACATGCAACAAAGAGTCACTCCAAAGTCACTAATAGCGGAGAACAAACAAAGAGATTATTGTGGGGTACGAAACCACCTCAAAGTTATCCTTTCTGATCGATCTATTCAAGAGTCCGTAGTAAAATAACATGAAGCTATTCTTTCTGTTCGATCTATCATAGAGTTCGTACTAGAATAACACCTTAAGACACAAATCAACCAAAACCCTAATGTCACCTAGATACTCCAATGTGACCTCAAGTATCCGTGGGCATGATTATACGATATGCATCACACAATCTCAGATTCATCTATTCAACCAACACAAAGTACTTCAAAGAGTGCCCCAAAGTTTCTACCGGAGAGTCAAGATGAAAACGTGTGCCAACCCCTATGCATAAGTTCATTGAACCCGCAAGTTGCTCACCAAAACATACGTCAAGTAGATCACGTGAATATCCCATTGTCACCATAGATAAGCACGGCAAGACATACATCAAGTGTTCTCAAATCCTTAAAGACTCAATCCGATAAGATAACTTCAAAGGGAAAACTCAATCCATTACAAGAGAGTTGAGGGGGAAAAACATCATAAGATCCAACTATAATAGCAAAGCTCGCAATACATCAAGATCGTGCCGAATCAAGAACATGAGAGAGAGAGAGAGAGAGATCAAACACATAGCTACTGGTACATACCCTCAGCCCCGAGGGTGAACTACTCCCTCCTCGTCATGGAGAGCGCCGGGATGATGAAGATGGCCACAGGTGAGGGATCCCCCTCCGGCAGGGTGCAGGAACATGACCCCAATTGGTTTTTGGTGGCTACAAAGGCTTGCGGCGGCGGAACTCTCGATCTATTGTGCTCCCCAATGTTTTTAGGGTATATGGACATATATAGGAGAAATAAGTCGGTCAGGGGAGCCACGAGGGGCCCACCAGGGTGGGGGGCATGCCCAGGGTGTAGGGCGCGCCTCCCTTCCTCATGGCCACCTCGAAGCTTCCCTAACGTCCACTCCAAGTCTCATGGATTGCTTCCGTTCCAAAAATAACTCTCCCGAAGGTTTCATTCCATTTGGACTCCATTTGATATTCCTTTTCTTCGAAACACTGAAATAGGCAAGAAAACAACAATTTGGGCTGGGCCTCCGGTTAATAGGTTAGTCCCAAAAATAATATAAAAGTGTAAAAATAAAGCCCATAAACTTCCAAAATAGATAATATAATAGCATGAATACTTCATAAATTATAGATATGTTGGAGACGTATCAACGGGGGCTACGCTCAGGTCACGCCTGGCGTACGCCACCTCGCCAGGTCCCTCGGACCTGGTCTTCGCGCGCCCCTCCTGAGCGAGAACTCGGCGAGGAAAGGTATGGAGGTTTGTTCGTACATCAAGGGGGACTCCTGAGCATCGTGACTTAAGAGCCTCACTCGTCACGTAGCCCCTCACCCCTTGGCCTCGTCCTGGTGATCCAGACGAGCCAACGGCGGCTGAGGTATGCGCGGGGCCGGGCCCTGCCGACGCAGAACGCTAAAACCTACACTGGCATCTCCTTCCTGAGGGCTGTTCGTACGTCAAGGGGGGCTCCTGAGCATCGTGGCTCAGGAGCCTCACTGGTCACGTAACCCCTCACCCCTTGGTATCATCCTGGTTATCCGGACTACCCAAAGGCGGCTGAGGTATGCGCAGGGCCGGGCCCTGCCGACGCAGTACACTTAAGCAAACAAAAAGAAAATTGCAAAATCCTAGCAAATGATTACAAAACATATTGTCTCTTAAAGCTCAAGCATAAGTTCTTACGCCTCCACGAGGCACGATAACTGTTGCAATACTAAAACAGGGAAGCGCCGCCTTCAAGCTTTCCCTCAGCCTTGGACACCATCGTCGCCCACCTGGGGAGGCTCGTCATCGGCAACATCGTCGCTGTCCTTGTCAGCCATGATCGCCGGGGTCGATGCAGAGGAACTTCCGCAACAAGGCCTCCACCTACTCCTTCACGGCCTCGGCGGCAGCATCGTGGCGCTCAGGATCCACGGGTTTGAGCAACACGCCAAGGTTGAAGCTGGGGTCCCAAAGATGGAGGTGGCTGAAGATGCGCTTCATGGCTGAGGTAAAGAGCGCGCGAGCCTCTCCCTCCACCATGGGGCCTACTCCGACGATGATGCTCTTGAGCGCCTTGGCGAGCTTGGGGAGCAGCCCGGTGGGGTCTTCCTTTGGTGCCACCAGTGGCTTCTTGTACCCCTCCCCATAAAGGTCCTGCAGGGTCTTGCTGGACCGCAACTCGAGGGAGACAAAGGCATCACGCCCCATGGCGGCCGCCTTGTCTTCCGCGGCAAGGAGCTTCTCCCTGGACTCCAGTCGAGTCTTATCCTTGGAGACGAGCTTGGCGTGGGACGCCTGGGCTGCCTCCACCTCCTCCTTCAGCTTCTCTAGGTGACTGCGCTCCGCCGCTTGTTCCAGGGCTGCCTGCTCTAGCTCGGCGCCACGGTCGGTGAGCGCAGTCTCCTAGGTCTTTAGCTCCTCTTCTCGCTCCTCGAGCCGACAGGCGCGGGAGGCTTGCTCATCACGGAGGGCCTTCAACTTGGCTTCCGCCGTGCGGCAGCGCTCCTCGGTAGCTGCTGCATCCTTCAGTGCCGCGTCGCAAGCAGCTGCAGCCACACAAGCCACCTTCCTACCCTCCTCAGCGGCGGCCTCGGCCTAGCTCCAGGCCGCCTTGACGGTCGAGTCGGCCTGAAGCCACCCCGAGACCAGCCCAGATGCCCCACTGCCATGCGCCCGTTGGCACCCTGAAGGTCAACTCGGAGCAGGTCCAGCGCCATGAAGGCATCCTCCAAAGCGCTGGGCATGGCGGAGGAACCGCGGCCTGTCGGCGTGACAACATGGGGAGTAGGAGGCACCAGTGCCGGGGCTGGTGGAGCAACGATGGCAAGGACGGCAGGGGGCTCCGGAGCCCTCGGCCCCCCAGTGGGTGCACTGGAGACGGGCACCACTGGAGCTGGCTTAGCCGCGGAGGCGGTCTCCTCTAGAGCTTGGTCCCCTGAGCCTCGGGAGGCAAACCCTGTCGAAGGAGGACGCGAGGCAGCCCCTTCCTTCTGTGACGGGGTCGCCATGTCTAGGGCAGACTGCTTGGCTTCGGAGGTCCTGGCCTCCTCCTTCTTCCTCTTTGCCGCCAATGCCAGCCTGGTCGTCAAGAGGAAAATGTCAGAGCACTACGTCAGGAGCGGGAAGCAAAGACAAGATGAGATACTTACTGGTCCTCGACGACGTGTGACCTCTTCCTGCTCAGGAGCGGCACCCCCGAGCTTCTTAGGCACAAGCTCCGCCACACCCCCAAGAGCGGACGGGTGAGCGGCAGCCAATTCTGTGATGGTGGCGGCCAGCAACAAGGTGGAGGCGCCGCCCCGGGGAAGCGACACCGTCCCGCTCTTCTTTGGGGCTCCCTGCTTTAGCCTCTTCAGAGGGGTGCCCCCAGACCTCGTGGCAACCCCGGTGGAGCGCGGCGACCTCTCGACCAGGCGCTCAACAATGTCGTCATCATCGGAGAAGGCGCGGAGGAGCTCGCTTTGCTGCAGGGGAGAGGTCTCCCCCACCTCCTCTAAGGTCGCCTCCGAGTCCTCATTCCTGCCTCCCCGGAGACCTCACTAGAGGACACCGACACCGGGGAGCTCGGGGGCTGGGAAGGCTTCAGCGGCACGAGCCCCCGCTCGTTGAAGGAGGGCATGGCGGCGACCACCTGCGCTTTGTCGTCTCGGTGCTACAACGGGAGATAGGCTTCAGGGATAACGCCCGGGTCCTTCTGGAGGAAGGTGCACATGGCCTTGCTCAGCTCCTCGCTGGACAGGTCGTCCGGGCGCAGCCGGAGGTCGTCTTCCGCACCCTTCAAGCTCCACAGCGGGGCCAGGCGTCGCGTCAAGAATTCCCTGACGAGCATGGCCCATGTCAGCTTCTTCACCTTCAGTTCCGTCGTCATCTTCTCCAGCAACGGCTCCGCCCAAGGGTCGGTGAGCTTCTCGTGAGCCCACCGGTCCGACTTCGCCAAGAAGGCGATAAGCAGCTCCAGCCGGGCGTGGGAGCGCTTGGCGTCCATGAGAAGTCCTCCACTTGTGCCCGAAGTCCTCCACTTTATTCCCTGCCCTTGAGATCGCGTTGCTACCATGAGACGAGACGAAGCAGGCGCACCCGAAGCACTGGGAGCCGCCCATCCGGAGGTAAAAGAAGTGGCAGAAAAGCGCAACAGAGGGCCTCACCCCCGCAAACGCCTCGCAGTAGAAGGCGAGGATCGACAAGAGGAGGATGGAGTTGGGATGAAGATGAAGGGCATGGATCTGGTAATGGTTAAGGACGGCAAAGAAGAAACCGGAGAAGGGAGGGACGAGCCCAGCGAAGACGTTGTGCAGGAACATGGGGTAAAAAGTCTCCCCCAAGGTCTCCGGCTTGGCGGAGCTAACCCGGAGCGCCGTCTCTCCCCCCTCATTGCGGCTGCTCGTCGTCAGCGGGAGCATGACGACGAGGTGTTTCTCTTTAACAACGGTGGACACGCTCAGGGCCGACTCGAACCAAGAGGCCATGCGCACAAAAGAGGAGGCGGGCTTCGCTTTCTCGGAGGCAATCGGCAGCGAGCTCAGGGGGAGATGCGACAGATCTGGAGGCGCTCTGAGCAGGGAGAGAAGGGGATCTGGAGCAAGACGACAAAGAGGTAATGAAGGCTCAGCGGAGGGTGCCAGCCTTTTTGTGAGCCCGAGACAGTTGCCGAGGCGGCATGGGGAAGCGGAGACGCCCACGTCCCATCAAGCGCCATGTGTCGAACGAGGCTGCAGGCGGTTAGGGCCTGCGGCGCTCCACGCTTGCCCTTTGGCTTTGCTTCGAAGCCAAGTTCGAGCATGCCTTGGGCCTGGGGGCTACTGTCTGTGTTCTGGGAATGGGGGTACCCAGACTTGCCTGCTTGCGGCCCGCATCGTGGCTCCATCAACGGCCTGGTACGGCCCACCTTTAGCAACGACAACTCAAGACCCTCGCGAGGCAGGCGACATCAAGACCTCAAGAAGGAGCGGCCTCCTCAGGCTGGCCCCTAAGAAGCGGAGATTTCTATGCAGGCCTCCACATCGTGAGGTTCGGATGATGCAAGCCATGACGACCAAGGCCAGGCAGGCGCCAATGGGTGCAGTACAACAGTTTCCTCTTTGGTGCTAAGGAGGCAAGCGTAGGCGCGGAGTCCTGAGGAGTCAGCCAAAGGTTTCCATTTCCATGCAACAAGACCAAGACCGCCAGGACGGCAGGATGGAGGTCATCACCGAGTCCACCGCGGTTTCTTGACTAGAGACTTTGCAGGCGAAGACTACTGTCAGGATAAGATGTACTAGTTGTCTCCCTTCGACTTTGGCCATTGTGGTATCGCTTCCCGCCTCCATTTTGGGGGAAGAGGACCAAGCCCACCATAAATATAGCCTAGCCACGATCATAGTAGGGGACCGATGAGCGGGACAGATCATTCAGATCATCCTCACCCTCACCAGCTCAAGAGCACACCTCCTAGGGTTGTTCGCCCACTGTACTAGTTCATCCTCAGTCCACCTAGAGGCCTATCCACCACAAAGAAGGAGTAGAGTTTTACATCGCAAGGTGGCCCGAACCTGGGTAAATTGCCTTGTTCCATTTCCTTCCAGTTCATAGAGATAGGCCATGGGATCAACGAGTAGGAAGACTGGGAAGGTTGAGTTCTTCGCACGCACCCCAGAGTTCGAATCTATCCAGGGTCTACGGAGCCCGGAATCCGACATATACAAACAAATTTTACCTCCTTTTCGTGACAGAATTTTAAACCGCCGCCTAGTGAGTGTGTGTGATAGGGTGGGCGGTCCTTCCCACACGACCCAGAAACCGTCGGGGATAGGCCCTCCGGCCACACAGGCAGGGCAAAATGAGCTCATGTGCGAGCGGGCGAGGCATCAAAGCCCAATCGTTTTCGTTCGTATGTACATCCCACCTAGTGAATCCCAGGAAAAGGTTTCCGTTCGTATGTATATCACACATAGTTTTTTGTGTGGAAACGTTTGTGCAAGGTGGCCTAACGTAAACAGTTCTCTGTCAGAAGCCGTGTGTGATTGTTAGTTGATCCAACACGCCTACTTTCTAGAAACTGTGTGGGTTGTTTGAGTTCATCGCTCACAGTGTTGTCTGAGTAACCGCCTGCAATAGAAAACCCCAATAAGCAGGGTAATTAGCCTATTATTGATAATCCATGTAGTAATCAAATTGACATTTCTTATAAAACACACTAGATATTTCATATCCGTATAATGGCAACCAGTATTTCATAATCGAATTACATCAGATAGCTTCAACACTTAGTTACACCAAAGAGGGATATGGCTAACTGCACGATTACACAACAACACCAAGTTTCACATGCAACATCGAAAACCTTTGGAAAAGTAGCAACATACACGACAAATAGACAGATGAATCTCATCTGGGAAACTGCAGAAGCGGAAGGCGAATATTGAGCCTTCAGTGATGTTGAATGTTCTTGCAACTTTAGGCCAGTGGCTATGTATAATTGCCCGCCCAACCTTCGTCCTCTTCAGGAAGACTTCAATATTGTACCGTGGGTGTTGAATGAATACCTTCCTCGCCTCTTGACCATGCAGGTGGTTTGAGAGGTAATCATCAGTGAACTGCTTTGAAAAGTACTGAAAACAAATATATGCATAAATCGTTGTTATAAATTTTGAAATGGCACAAGGGGTAAAAACAAGGTAAAATAGTTAGTACCATCCTATAGTTGACTAATGTCTTCTTCATTGTGCAAACAAAGATCTTGCTGTTATTCGTCGTAAGTTTCTTTATCCTAACAATATTTCTAAGTTTCTTAAGTTGACTGATATTCATGGACATCTCATTTTCTTGTATGCAAAATGAGTCGAATAGTGGGTCTAAGCCTTTGACAACAGGACCTACATGTGCAAGACCAAATTGTGAGAAACCTAAATATTAGAATGATTCCCGCAACTGCACAATAATGTGCTATTAGTGAAAGGACCATGCATGAGCAAACCTCGATGGTAAACCACAGTGTCTCCCATTGTTCCCCTGCAACACATATAAGGAATATCTTGATCAGGTTAACTGAGAGTTGCCATACTATCAGTAGAATATGTATTGAGTACAGCCAAATTTGATTTATGTCTCACATGCATAACAATACAAAATTGTACCCACAACAAATGAAAATCAAATTGCAGAATTGAACCAAATAGTTAACTGGACATCAAACCAAATGAACCAAAACAATTAACTGAGCAGGACACTGCAGAATAGAACATATACTAGAAGATAAGACAATTAACGAAACCAAGAATGCTTGAGAACAATACTACAAAATGTAGCAATTGTTGGACAAAACTATTAACTGAACATTACATTTCAGAATATCAGATTGCATATTAACATTACAGAGGACAAACCACTAGAAGGCACTGGTGGTGGCCTAGAGAAAACAGCACAAACTGTATTTTAAAGTAGACAACCACGTTGCGGTGTCGACGGTGCCTCAAAGACGAGGTGCTCCCCCAAGATCCGGCGGTCGGCACGCATGGCAGCCATAGCGACCTTGTCCGCGTGTGTGGCCGTGATTTGCTTCTCCGCTACCAGATGCTACTGGCTCCACATTATACTGCATGCAAAATGGGTGTGGGCGACGCTTAATTGGAGGACGGGGCCAGTGATTTCGGCAGAAGGTGTCGCGCTGTCGGTCGGGGCATGTCCGACGGGGAATGAGGAGGATAATGTGGGTGGGGTGTGGATTACTTGACCATATCGACGAGGCCGCGTAACAAGAAGAAGGGTAGCCAACGAGGAGGCGGCGCTGGAAGAAGAAGGGTTGCTGGTGAGGAGGCGACGTTGCTAGTAAGCAGTAGTGAAGGTTTGAACTTGGAAAGCAAGCAGGGACAGTGGAAATGAGGCATTTGGTGGGTGGGTGGGGGGATAGATATTTCCGCGGTGGCAGAAAAATTTCACTCGGTGCCGCGAGAAACTGGCGCACAAGTGTGGTTCAAGCACGGCGGTGGACTGTAGATGACGAAGCTTCCTGCGTAAGCCAGACTACATGATGCGCCAAGATATTTTATATCGCATCTCACATGATTCTTGCTACTAAACTGTTTGTGGTATACCTGATTTTTTCATTCTGTTTTGAAAGACAAAATGGTGTTACGGAGGGAACTGATGGTGTCTTAATTGCTAGAACATTTGTCTACTGTGAACATGGAACTATATGAGTGTAGTGTTAAAATTTGGAATACTTCCAGGTTTGTTTGGCATTTTTATGCATTAATTGAGTTTCTAGGCATTTAATGTGCATAATTCAAATTTGAGCTACAAGCACATGCTCCAGTGCACCAAAGTTTGTTGAAAAATCACATGTGTGTCTTTGGGTGAATTTATAGGTCCCATGCAAGAATGGGAATGAAATTCAAACATCTGGGCGTCGTGGCTCAGCCGGAAACATTGAGAAACTTGGTTTTTAAATTCCTGTAAATCCCAAACTCGCATGAAAATCATGAAACTTGGCATGGTGTCATTTCATGGCACCAACATGCTGTGGTAAAAAATTGGCCGAACTGGGACAAGTTTTGGTATAAGCTTCTTGCAAATTGGAGCCTCTCTCAAGAAGGCGTGTGGTTTCGAGAGGGAACGTGTCACCTTTGTGTGCGAAATGACATAGGCTGCCCCCTTTTTTTATACAGAGCAAACATAGAACTATATGAGTGTCTGATACATCTCCAACATATCTATAATTTTTGATTGTTCCATGCTATTATATTATCTGTTTTGGATGTTTAATGGGCTTTATTATACACTTTTATATTATTTTTGGGACTAACCTATTAACCGAAGGCCCAGTCCAAATTGCTATTTTTTTGCCTATTTCAGTGTTCCGCAGAAAAGGAATATCAAAGGGAGTCCAAACGGAATGAAACCTTCGGGAGAGTCGTTTTTTGGAACAAACGCAATCCAGGAGACTTGGAGTGGACGTTAAGGAAGCAACAAGGCGGCCACGAGGCAGGGAGGCGCGCCCAGGGGCGTAGCGCGCCCCCCACCCTCCTGGGCCCCTCATGGCTCCCCTGACCGACTTCTTTCGCCTATATATACTCATATACCCTGCAAACATTCGAGAGCACCATGAAACCCTATTTCCACCGCCGCAACCTTCTGTACCCATGAGATACCATCTTGGGGCCTTTTTCGGTGCTCCACCGGAGGGGGAATCAATCATGGAGGGCTTCTACATCAACACCATAGCCTCTCCGATGATGTGTGAGTAGTTTACCTCAGACCTTCGGGTCCATAGTTATTAGCTAGATGGCTTCTTCTCTCTCTTTGGATCTCAATACAAAGTTCTCCATGATCTTCTTGGAGATCTATTCGATGTAATACTTTTTGCGGTGTGTTTGTCGAGATCCGATGAATTGTGGGTTTATGATCAGGATTATGTATGAACAATATTTGAATCTCCTCTGAATTCTTTTATGTATGATTTGTTATCTTTGCAAGTCTCTTCGAATTATCAGTTTGGTTTGGCCTACTAGATTGATCTTTCTTGCAGTGGGAGAAGTGCTTAGTTTTGGGTTCAATCTTGCGGTGTCCTTTCCTAGTGACAGCAGGGGCAGCAAGGCACGTATTGTATTGTTGCCATCGAGGATAAAAAGATGGGGTTTATATCATATTGCTTGAGTTTATCCCTCTACATCATGTCATCTTGCCTAATGCGTTACTCTGTTCTTATGAACTTAATACTCTAGATGCATGCTGGATAGCGGCTGATGTGTGGAGTAATAGTGGTAGATGCAGAATTGTTCTGATCTACTTGTCGCAGACGTGATGCCTGTATACATGATCTTACCTAGATATTCTCATAACTATGCATTTTTCTATCAATTGCTCGGCAGTAATTTGTTCACCCACCGTAATACTTATGCTATCTTGAGAGAAGACACTAGTGAAACCTATGGCCCACGGGTCTATTTTCCATCGTATATGTTTCCAATCTATTTGATCTTGCAATCTTTACTTTTTAATCTATATCATAAAAATACCAAAAATATTTATTTTATTATCTCTATCAGATCTCACTTTTGCAAGTGTCCATGAAGGGATTGAGAACCCCTTTATCGCGTTGGTTGCAAGGTTCTTATTTGTTTGTGCAGGTACGAGGGATTTGAGTGTAGCCTCCTACTGGATTGATACCTTGGTTCTCAAAAACTGAGGGAAATACTTACACTACTTTGCTGCATCACGCTTTCCTCTTCAAGGGAAAACCAACGCATGCTCAAGTGGTAGCAAGAAGGATTTCTGGCGCCGTTGCCGGGGAGTCTACGCACAAGTCAAGACATACCAAGTACCCATCACAAACTCCTATCCTCGCATTAAATTATTTGCCATTTGCCTCTCGTCCTCTCCCCCACTTCACCCTTGCCTTTTTATTCGCCCTCTTTTCCCGTTCGCCTCTTTTTCGCTTGCCTCTTGTGTGCTTGTGTTTTGGATTGTTTGTCACGATGGCTCAAGATAATACTAAATTGTGTGATTTTTCCAATACCAACAACAATGATTTTCTTAGCACTCCGATTGCTCCTATTACCGATGCTGAATCTTACGAAGTTAATGCTGCTTTGTTGAATCTTGTCATAAAGATCAATTATCTGGCCTTCCTAGTGAAGATGCCGCTACACATCTAAACAACTTTGTTGATTTGTGTGATATGCAAAAGAAGAAAGATGTGGATAATGATATTGTTAAATTGAAGCTATTTCCATTTTCACTTAGAGATCATGCTAAAACTTGGTTTTCGTCTTTGCCTAAAATAGTATTGATTCATGGAACAAGTGCAAAGATGCTTTTATCTCTAAGTATTTCCCCCCCGCTAAGATCATCTCCCTTAGAAACGATATTATGAATTTTAAGCAACTTGATCATGAACATGTTGCACAAGCTTGGGAGAGAATGAAATTAATGATACGTAATTGCCCTACACATGGTTTGAATTTATGGATGATTATACCAAAATTTTATGCCGGATTGAATTTTTCTTCTAGAAATCTTTTAGTTTCGGCCGCGGGAGGCACTTTTATGGAAATTACTTTAGGAGAAGCCACTAAACTCCTAGATAATATTATGATTAATTATTCTCAATGGCACACCGAAAGATCTACCAGTAAAAAGGTTCATGCGATAGAAGAGATTAATGTTTTGAGTGGAAAGATGGATGAACTTATGAAATTGTTTGCTAATAAGAGTGTTTCCTTTGATCCTAATGATATACCTTTATCCACTTTGATTGAGAATCATAATGAATCTATGGATGTGAATTTTGTTGGTAGGAACAATTTTGGTAACAACGCTTATAGAGGAAATTTTAATCCTAGGCCGTTCCCTAGTAATTCCTCCAATAATTATGGTAATTCCTACAACAAATCTTATGGAGTTGCCCTCTGATTTTGAGATTAGTGTAAAATAGTTTATGATTTCTCAAAAGAATTTCAATGCTTTGCTTGAAGAAAAATTACCTAAGATTGATGAGTTGGCTAGGACCATGGATAAAATTTCTCTTGATGTCGATTCTTTGAAACTCAGATCTATTCCACCTAAGCATGATATCAATGAGTCCCTCAAAGCCATGAGAATTTCCATTGACAAGTGCAAAGAAAGAACCGCTAGAATGCGTGCAAAAAAAGATTGCTTTGTAAAAGTGAGTTCTTCTAGTTTTCATGATAATAAGGATGAAGATCTAAAAGTGATTGATGTGTCTCCTATTAAATCTTTGTTTTGTAATATGAATCTTGATAATGTTGGGACTAGAGATGAGTTAACTTTAGCTAAGAGGCGTCCCAATGATTCAGGGTTTTTAGATCTTGATGCAAAAATTGGTAAAAGTGGGATTGAAGAGGTCAAAACTTTACATAACAATGAACCCACTATTTTGGATTTCAAGGAATTTAATTATGATAATTGTTCTTTAATAGATTGTATTTCCTTGTTGCAATCCGTGTTAAATTCTCCTCATGCTTATAGTCAAAATAAAGCTTTTATTAAACATATCGTTGATGCTTTAATGCAATCTTATGAAGACAAACTTGAATTAGAAGTTTCTATCCCTAAAAAACTTTATGATGAGTGGGAACCTACTTTTAAAATTAAAATTAAAGATCATGAATGCTATGCTTTGTGTGATTTGGGTGCTAGTGTTTCCACGATTCCAAAAACTTTGTGTGATGTGTTAGATTTCCGTGAATTTGATGATTGCTCTTTAAACTTGCACCTTGCGGATTCCACCATTAGGAAACCTATGGGAAGGATTAATGATGTTCTTATTGTTGCAAATAGGAATTATGTGCCCGTAGATTTTATTGTTCTTGATATAGATTGCAATCCTTCATGTCCTATTATTCTTGGTAGACCTTTCCTTAGAACGATTGGTGCAATTATTGATATGAAAGAAGGAAATATTAGATTCCAATTTCCATTAAGGAAAGGCATGGAACACTTTCCTAGGAAGAAAATCAAATTATCTTATGAACCTATTATGAGAGCCACCTATGAATTGAATACCAAAGATGGTAATACTTAGATCTATTCTCGCTTTTATGCCTAGCTAGGGGCGTTAAACGATAACGCTTGTTGGGAGGCAACCCAACTTTATTTTTGTTCTTTGCTTTTCGTTCCTGTTTAGTAATAAATAATTCATCTAGAATCTGGTTAGATGTGGTTTTGTGTTTTAGTTAGTGTTTGTGCCATGTAAAACCTTTAGGATAACCTACGGTGATAGTTAATTTGATCTTGTTGAAAAACAGAAACTTTTGCACGCACGAGAATAATTTTCATAAATTACAGCAACATGATTTTCAGTTGATTCTATTTGCAGAAGGTTAATAAACAAATTATCTAGTACTTCCTAATTTAGTAGAATTTGTGGGGTTCCAGATGTATTCGAGAGTTACAGATTACTACAGACTGTTCTGTTTTTGACAGATTCTGTTTTTCGTGTGTTGTTTGCTTATTTTGATGAATCTATGGCTAGTATCGGCGGGTATGAACCATAGAGAAGTTGGAATACAGTAGGTTTAACACCAATATAAATAATTAATGAGTTAATTACAGTACCTTAAAGTGGTGGTTTGTTTTCTTGCACTAACGGAGCTCATGAGATTTTCTGTTGAGTTTTGTGTTGTGAAGTTTTCAAGTTTTGGGTAAAGATTTGATGGATTTTGGAATAAGGAGTGGCAAGAGCCTAAGCTTGGGGATGCCCAAGGCACCCGGAGGTAAAAATTCAAGGACAACCAAAAGCCTAAGCTTGGGGATGCCCAAGGCACCCGAAGGTAAAAGTTCAAGGACAAGCAAAAGCCTAAGCTTGGGGATGCCCCGGAAGGCATCCCCTCTTTCGTCTTCGTCTATCGGTAACTTTACTTGAGGCTATTTTTTTATTCACCACATGATATGTGTTTTGCTTGGAGCGTCTTGTATGATTTGAGTCTTTGATTTTTAGTTTACCACAATCATCCTTGCTGTACACACCTTTTGGAGAGACACACATGAATCGGAATTTATTAGAATACTCTATGTGCTTCACTTATATCTTTTGAGCTAGACAATTTTGCTCTAGTGCTTCACTTATACCTTTTTAGAGCACGGTGGTGGTTTTATTTTGTAGAAATTATTGACCTCTCATACTTCACTTATATTATTTTGAGAGTCCTTTAGAACAACATGGTAATTTGATTTGGTTAAAATTTTAGTCCTAATATGATGGGCATCCAAGTTGGGTAAAATAACAACTTTCATATGGAGTGCATTAAACACTATGATAAATTTGATACTTGATAATTGTTTTGAGATATAAAGGTGGTAATGTTAGAGTCGTGCTAGTTGGGTAATTATGAAATTTATAAATACTTGTGTTAAAGTTGGCAAGTCCCGTAGCATGCACGTATGGTGAACGTTGTGTGACAAATTTGAAGCATGGGGTGTTCTTTGATTGCCTTCCTTATGAGTGGAGGTCGGGATCGCGTGATGGTTAACTCCTACCAACCCTTCCCCTAGGAGCATGCGTAGTAGTACTTTGCTTTGAGGGATAATAAACTTTTGCAATAAGTATATAAGTTCTTTATGACTAATGTGAGTCCATGGATTATACGTAATCTTACCCTTCCGCAATTTGCTAGCCTCTACGGTACCGTGCATTGCCCTTTCTCACCTTGAGAGTTGGTGCAAGCTTCGTCGGTGCATCCAAACCCCGTGATACGATACGCTCTATCACACATAAACCTCCTTATATCTTCCTCAAAACATCCACCATACCTACCTATTATGGCATTTCCATAGCCATTCCGAGATATATTGCCATGCAACTTTCCACCGTTCCGTTTATTATGACACGCTCCATCATTGTCATATTGCTTTGCATGATCATGTAGTTGACATCGTATTTGTGGCAAAGCCACCTTTATAATTCTTTCATACATGTCGCTCTTGATTCATTGCATATCCTGGTACACCGCCGGAGGCATTCACATAGAGTCATATTTTGTCCTAAGTATTGAGTTGTAATTCTTGAGTTGTAAATAAATAGAAGTGTGATGATTTCCATTATTAGAGCATTGTCCCATGTGAGGAAAGGATGATGGAGACTATGATTCCCCCACAAGTCGGGACGAGTCTCCGGACTTTATGAAAAATAAAAGAGGCCAAAGAAGCCCAAAGAAAAAAAAGAGAGGCCAAAGAATCCCAAATAAAAAAATGAGAGAAAAAGAGAGAAGGGACAATGTTACTATACTTTTACCACACTTGTGCTTCAAAGCAGCACCATGATCTTCATGATAGAGAGTCTCCTATATTGTCACTTTCATATACTAGTGGGAATTTTTAATTATAGAACTTGGCTTATATATTCCAATGATGGGCTTCCTCAAAATGCCCTAGGTCTTCATGAGCAGGCAAGTTGGATGCACACCCACTTAGTTTATTTTTGATGAGCTTTCATACATTAATAAGCATCCCCAAGCTTAGGTCTAGTGCATCCGTTGCATGGCAATCCCTACTCCTCGTATTGACATCAATTGATGGGCATCTCCGTAGCCCGTTGATTAGCCGCGTCAATGTGAGACTTTCTCCTTTTTTGTTTTCTCACATAATCCCTATCATCATACTCTAGTCCACCCCTAGTGATATGTCCATGGCTTACGCTCATATATTGCGTGAGGGTTGAAAAGCCTGAAGCGTGTTAAAAAGTATACCAATTGCTTGGCTGAAACCGGGGTTGTTCATGATGGGAGCATTTTGTGTGACGAAAATGAAGCATGGCCAAACTATATGATTTTGTAGGGATAAGCTTTCTTTCGCTATGTTATTTTGATAAGACATAAACTGCTTGGTTAGCATGCTTGAAGTATTACTATTTTTATCTCAATATTAAACTTTTATCTTGAATCTTTTGGATCTGAACATTCATGCCACAATAAAGAGAATTACATTGAAAATTATGTTAGGTAGCATTCCACATCAAAAATTCTGTTTTTTATCATTTACCTACTCGAGGACGAGCAGGATTAAGCTTGGGGATGCTTGATACGTCTCCAACATATCTATAATTTTTGATTGTTCCATGATATTATATTATCTGTTTTGGATGTTTAATGGGCTTTATTATACACTTTTATATTATTTTTGGGACTAACCTATTAACCGGAGGCCCAGTCCAAATTGCTGCTTTTTTTTGCCTATTTCAGTGTTTCGCAGAAAAGGAATATCAAACGGAGTCCAAATGGAAGGAAACCTTCGGGAGAGTCGTTTTTGGAAAAAATGCAATCCAAGAGACTTGGAGTGGACGTCAAGGAAATAACGAGGTGGCCACGAGGCAGGGAGGCGCGCCCCCATCCTCGTGGGCCCCTCGTGGCTCCCCCGACCGACTTCTTTCGCCTACATATACTCATATACCCTGCAAACATCCGAGAGCACCATGAAACACTATTTCCACTGCCGAAACCTTCTATACCCATGAGATCCCATCTTGGGGCCTTTTCCGGCGCTCCGCCGAAGGGGTAATCGATCATGGAGGGCTTCTACATCAACACCATAGCCTCTCCGATGAAGTGTGAGTAGTTTACTTCAGACCTTCAGGTCCATAGTTATTAGCTAGATGGCTTCTTCTCTCTCCTTGGATCTCAATACAAAGTTCTCCTCGATCTTCTTGGAGATCTATTCGATGTAATACTTTTTGCGGTGTGTTTGTCGAGATCCGATGAATTGTGGGTTTATGATCAAGATTATCTATGAACAATATTTGAATCTCCTCTGAATTCTTTTATGTATGATTTGTTATCTTTGCAAGTCTCTTCGAATTATCAGTTTGGTTTGGCCTACTAGATTGATCTTTCTTGCAATGGGAGAAGTGCTTAGCTTTGGGTTCAATCTTGCGGTGTCCTTTCCCAGTGACAGCAGGGGCAGCAAGGCACGTATTGTATTGTTGCCATCGAGGATAAAAAGATGGGGTTTATATCATATTGCTTGAGTTTATCCCTCTACATCATGTCATCTTGCCTAATGCGTTACTCTGTTCTTACAAACTTAATACTCTAGATGCATGCTGGATAGTGGTCGATGTGTGGAGTAATAGTAGTAGATGCAGAATCGTTTCGATCTACTTGTCGCAGACGTGATTCCTATATACATGATCTTACCTAGATATTCTCATAACTATGCACTTTTCTATCAATTGCTCGACAGTAATTTGTCCACCCACCGTAATACTTATGCTATCTTGAGAGAAGCCACTAGTGAAACCTATGGCCCCTGGGTCTATTTTCCATCATATAAGTTTCTGATCTATTTTATCTTGCAATCTTTACTTTCCAATCTATATCATAAAAATACCAAAAATATTCATCTTATTATCTCTATCAGATCTCACTTTTGCAAGTGGCCGTGAAGGGATTGACAACCCCTTTATCGCATTGGTTGCAAGGTTCTTATTTGTTTGTGCAGGTACGAGGGATTTGAGTGTATCCTCCTACTGGATTGATACATTGGTTCTCAAAAACTGAGGGAAATACTTACGCTACTTTGCTGCGCCTCTTCAAGGGAAAACCAACGCATGCTCAAGAGGTAGCAGTGTCGTGTTAAAATTTGGAATTATTCCGGGTTCGTTTGGCCCTTTTTATGCATTAATTGAGTTTCTGGGCGTTTAATGTGAATAATGCAAATTTGAACTACAAGCACATGCTCCAGTGCACCAAGGATGGTTGAAATATCACATGTGTGTCCTTGGGCGAATTTTTAGGTCCCATGCAAGAAATGGGAATGAAATTCAAACGTTTGAGCGTCGTGGCTCAGCCGGTAACATTGAGAAACTTGCTTTTTTAAATTCTAGTAAATTCAAAACTCGCCTGAAAATCCTGAAACTTGGCATGGTGTCATTTCATGGCATGAACATGCCGTGCTAAAAAAATTGGCCGAATTGGGACAAGTTTTGGTATAAGCTTCTTGCAAACCGGAGCTTCTCTCAAGAAGGCTCGTGGTTCTGAGATGGAACGTGTCACCTTTGTGTGCAAAACGATATACACTGCCTCCCCCCCTTGATTTTTACAGAGGCAACATAGAACTATAAAGTGACGTGTTAAAATTTGGAATTATTCCTGGTTCGTTTAGCCTTTTTTATGCATTAATTGAGTTTCTGGGCATTTAATGTGCATAATTCAAACTTGAACTACAAGCTCATGCTCCAGTGCACGAAAGTTGGTTGATAAGTCACATGTGTGTCCTTGGGTGAATTTCTAGGTCCCATGCAAGAAATGGGAATGAAATTCAAACATCTGGGCGTCGTGGCTCGGCCGGAAATATCGAGAAACTTGGTTTTTTAATTCTTGTAAATCCAAAACACGCATGAAAATCATGAAACTTGGCATGGTGTCATGACATGGCACCAACATGGTGTGGTAATTTTTTTGGCCGAATTGGGACAAGCTTTGGTATAATCTTCTTGCAAACTGGAGCTTCTCTCAAGAAGGCTTGTGGTTCCGAGAGGGAACGTGTCACCTCCGTGTGCGAAACGACATACGCTGCCTTCTCCCGCCTTGATTTTTTTACAGAGGCACCTTAGACTAGTAGGAGTTTCATGCTAAATTTTGGAATTATTCTGGGTTCATTTGGCCTTTTTATACGTTAATTGAGTTTCCAGGCATTTAATGCACATAATTGAAATTTGAACTACAAGCACATGCTCCAGTGCGCCAAAGTTAGTTCAAAAATCATTTATGTGTACTTGGGTGAATTTCTAGGTCCCATGCAAGAAATGGGAATGGAATTCAAACATCTGGGCGTCTTGGCTCGGCCAGAAACATTGATAAACTTGGTTTTAAAATCCCCGTAAATCCAAAACTCGCTTGAAAATCATGAAACTTAGCATGGTGTCATGACATGGCACCAACATGTTGTGGTAAATTTTTTGTTTGATTTGTGAAGGCGCGCACATTAACAATCAACAAAGTCATTTTGGAACAAGTGATGTCACGTTACAATAGGGAACACAAGTATTATTGAAACAACGGGCGTTCTACTTACCATTTACGTGCCGCCACACATCCCCTTTATTATTGGTAGGAGGTGCCATGCGGGGTAGCTATTTGACTATGGCAGGTGTGCGATCAGACCCCTGCACGTGCTTATGAGGAGGAGAGCCCTTTGACCTCTATCCGCCGCCCATCTCTCTCCCAACGTATCCATTAATGGCGCATGATCCCCTGTTTAAGGGCATGGCTATGTCTCATCTGACTGAGATTTAAGAGAGAAAAAAGAAAATCTGAAAAAGAAAGTTTTGCACGGATCTTGATGTAAGATCCGACAGACCTATATAGCATCGACTGTGACTTATATCAAGACTGATGAATATAAGGAAGATGACAGTGGATAATAATTGTCTTACATATTTAGGAAGATAATTAAAAAAGCCACATGTGGCAATGCCGGAAATACACAAGGGCAAAAGAAGAAGGAAGACGCAGACAATGATCTGGCTTGCTAATATCTACTTTCTTGATGCATTGCTGTAGACCGTGAAGACTAGTTCTCACGGCGAGCGGCGATGAGCTCTTTTGTGTCCTCAAGACGCTGCTTGAGAGCATCCACGGATTCCTCCACCAGCCTTTGAAGCTCGATGCGGAGCATGGCATTATCGTCCATAAGTTTCTTGACGATGATGCCGGTCCTCTTCAACAAGGCAGTGGTCTCCTCGTGCTGCTTCGTCGTTCTGACGATCTTCGCCGTCAGCAGGTCACGCTTGGTGCGGAGCTTTGCCTTGTCCTCCCCTAGTCCTCGGATGATGCTGGTAGCATTTTCAAATGAGGCATTCATCTCGTCTTGTAGCTTCATCCAGTCGGAGATTCGACCCATCAGGTCATCGGGCATAGTGCGCATGCGCCTATGAGAGTGCTTGCCTACCCGCGAGATATTTTCCTAGTCCGCCGCGGTGCGGGAGGACATCTCTGCTACATTCATGGCACGGTGGGACATCTCTGCTGCTTCCATGGTGCGGCCGAACCAGTCTGCTGCATTGACGGTACGCCGGGACCTCTGTGCTGCTTCGGCGGCGCGATGGGACCTCTGCGCCACTACGGCGGCTCCCTGGACATGTCTGCTGCTTTTGCCGCGAGGCGAGACATCTCTCGTGCTTCCTCTTCCATGCCCGCCTCTCCCTGGTAGTAATCTCTCGACCCAGAACTCATGCGGGCCATGGCAGACGCAAGGGAACGATGATGAATGACTTGTTTGTTTTTGTGGATGAGGAGTTGAGGAGGAATGTGCAGTCATCTTGGAGTAGGTAGTATTTATAACCAAGTACTAATATGTTCTTAAGTGGGAAACCGTTTAGGTTTTGAACGGTGTGAACAGGTTTGCAATTAAATATAGCATGGTAGTAATGTGGAATGTGACAGGACGCAAGTTCAAAATTTATTGATGGTTCTATAATTTCTAAATGTGGCATTATTCCCGAATGGCGTAACGTGGGCACACGTTCTCGGCCACGTACATGGCGTTTGCACCATAGGGTGCACCGCAATAGGCAATGTCAACCCACGTCTTGTTCCATCCATCGTGCACGCTTGCATTACCATCACGCACGCTTCTTTTAATTAGAATGTGTGTCCGTCTAGTGCACACATGTTGATCTGCCTAACTGTTTCTGTTTATTGTGGCTAATCGCAAAAAGTTCATCCACGTGAAGTGTATGCCGTCAATCACAGACACCTTGATCTGGCTAACCATTTCTGTTGTGTTGCCTAATCGCAAACAGTTCATCCGTCTGAAGTGTATGCCCTCAATCGCAGACACCTTGATCTGGCTGACCGTTTCTGTTGTGTTCCCTAATCACAAATAGTTAATCCGAGTGAACTTTATGCCATATATCGTACACACCTTCATTTGACTGCCCGTTTCTGTTCTTCTCCCTCATCGCAAACAATTCATTGAACTGAACCGTATGCCCTGCATCGCACACACAACTGAAATCTGAACCGTGTTTGATGTATCCGTCATCGCAAATGTTTTGCATCTTTTTTGATGGTTTTTTACATCACCATTTGCGATTAATGCATCACATATAGTTTCGTTGAAGAGTCTCTGATTGTAGTGTCATGTTAGTAGCATCCTACAGTAGTGCTAGTTCAATATCGTTACCGGCAAGTTCTCTTTACACTTCCCTAATACAATACCCCCATGTCAAAACACATTAGTCACATGCTTGCAAGCTACTTACAATGTTGTATTACCGAGAGGGCCCAGAGATATCTCTCCATCACATGGAGTGACAAATCCCAATCTTGAAGCATGCAACCCAACTAGTACCTTCAAAGATACCTGAAGAGCACCTTTATGATCACCCAGTTTCTAAGTGACGGTTGATGCCCACAAAGAATTCTTCTGGTACTAGGGAGCGGCCTGATATCATGGTCTAAGGAACAAATACTTGACATTAAGAAAGTTCTAGCAATTTAAACTTAGTGACACAGTCAGATGCTAAGCTTATGATTGGATTTATCCATCACATCATTCTCCTAGTGACATGACCTCGTTATTGAATGCAACTCATTTCCATGGTTAGGCAACCTTAACCATCTTCAATCAATGATCTAGTCTAGTAGAGGCTTACCAGTGACATAATATTTGTTTATGTATCCACAGATGTATTTGAGTTTCTGGTTAATACAATTATAGCATGGAGAATAAACAGTTATCAAGAACAAGGAAATATGATAATAACAACTTTATTATTGCCTCCAGGGCATATTTCCAACAGTCTCCCACTTGCACTAGAGTCAGTAATCTAGTTTACATTATTACAAATCTAAAACTCATGTACCTCTGGTGTCGATCATGTTTTGCTCATGTAAGAGGTCTAGTCAACGGGTCAACAACATTCAGATCCGTATGAACTTTGCAAATCTCTATGTCACCTTCCCCGACGTAGTCACGGATGGAGTTAAAGCGGCGTTTGATATGCTTGGTTTTCTTGTGAGACCTTGGATCGTTGGAATGGCTATGGAACCATGTTGTCACAATAGATAGCCATGGGATCTAATGCACTAGGAACCACACCTAGTTAAGATATGAAATCCTTCATCTAAACTCCTTCCCGTGCTACTTCCAAAGCAACTACATATTCCGCTTCAGTTGAATATGCGACTACAATTCAAAGTAAATACATATCCTGATTGAGATTTTGAGTCATCCAAATCAGTGTCAAAGCTAGCATCGACGTAACCCTTTACGATGAGCTCTTCATTACCTCCATAAATGAGAAACATTTTGTCAGGACCCCGACTCGATGTCACATCGATCTAGCTGGTAACACCTCATATCACTTTGCGGCCTCACGCACGGTATTCCCACGGGTGTCGTCTTACCTTTTTCCGGGACCGTTTGCGCCTTTTGGCTCATGTATATGATAGTGTCGCTAGCATCCATATGATAAAGAGCCCGGGCTGACATGACTAGTCGTAAACCCAAAGTGGCACAGACTTACAGGGACAGGCATCCATGACCCAGCTTCGAACGTGTCGGTCATCAGCAAGTGGGTCCGGGCTGTAGCACTGGGCTAGCAGGACTCCGGTAAACCGGGCTGTAGCGGGCTAACAGGACTCCGGTACTCAAAGCGTGACATTTCCCCGAAGGGACAGACACAGGAACGAAGAAGGACACATGCCGGCCAGCCTAAGTGTTCCAGAGCAGTAGCAAGCTACCATGGCTCAGCGGCAACACTAGGAGACATTTCCCGGTAAGAGAGGCTACTAAAGATAAACAACTAGATAGTCAGATCCCACACATACCAAGCATTTCAATCATACACACAATATGCTCGATATGTGCAAATACAACGAAGCATCACAACATGACTCTACGACACAAGTACTTTATTTAAGGCTCAGTGAGCCGTACATAACATACACAAAGGTACGGGTCTCACGACCCAACATACAAGTCATACAGTCATACAAACCAGCAGCGGAAATAACTTGTCTGAGTACAGACAACTAGTAAAATAGAAGAGGCTTGGAAAGCCTAGCTATACTACGTGGTCCTTCACAAGCTCAGGGTCACCACCTGGGTCTTTAGCCTACTCGTTGATGTCAACGTCTACATAGAACCCATCAGAAGGGGTTGCAGCGTCTTCTGTAAAAATGTAGATTATAGCAACATGAGTACAAAGGTACTCAGCAAGACTTACATCAGATCCTACATACATGCATCGTATCAAGAAGGGTTGGTGGAGTTATTGCAGCAAGCCAGCTTTGACTCTTGGCTAGGCTATCCTACGATAATCCAACTTGAAATGGTTTTGCGCACACGAGTCCACTACTCACCACTTCAATACACTACCGAGGATCCACCTCCGTCTTCCTACGGAAGAGCCATCCTCGGCACTCACACTTATCTTGAGGCTTTTAACAGTTTCCATTTACTTGTCTATGAACTGTATAGGCAACCAAGCAGTCCTTTACCGCGGACGCGGCTATTCGAATAGATTATGATAACCCTGCAGGGGTGTACTTCTTCATACATGTTTCCACCACTTAGCGTCTGCACACGACATGT
Organism: Triticum dicoccoides; assembly: GCF_002162155.2. Classification (NCBI taxonomy): domain Eukaryota; kingdom Viridiplantae; phylum Streptophyta; class Magnoliopsida; order Poales; family Poaceae; genus Triticum; species Triticum dicoccoides. The sequence goes on from NC_041387.1 coordinate 373,912,516, forward strand.
GCTCGGCAGACTTCAAGCGAAAGCCGACGTGGGTGTAGACCACGACCTACCTAAACACTTAAGCCTCTAGTCCAGGTTTATCGCTTATTCAGGTTCCATCCGCAGGGAGTCCGGCCGGGGTTTCCCATACGGCCCCGAACGATGTGAACAGGGTTCCCGAGATACCTAACGGGTATTCGGTACACCATGCCACGTACCTACCGCATCACAGCCCACCCCTACGGTCAGCGCTATCCACGGCCTCCAGTAGGCTACAAACACCAGAAACTACTTGCAACTCCTGGACAGAGAGCTAGGGTGAATAAGAAGTCGAGCGGGGTCATATTTCAGGGCCCAATGCATGGTAGTAGCTGTATCTTAAATCACGCATACAGATCTCAGTGCTTAAGGTCGGCTTCAATGAAACAACCCACCATGTACTCCTACATGGCCTCTCATCGATACCTTTACCAAATCGTGTTCACCACACCACTCTCATTACCGAGATAAACATTTCACTCTAGCCCATCACCCAGATGAACCAGACCTGACACGACTCTAAGCATAGCAGGCATAGCAAGGTAGGAACAACACATACATATGGCTCAAACAACTCCTACACATGCTAGTGGGTTTCATCTAGTTACTGTGGCAATGACAGGTCATGCAGAGGAAATGGGTTCAACTACCGTAGCACACAGCAATTTGAAACGCGTTGTCTTAATGCAGTAAGAGAGAGCAGGAGCGAGAACATGGGATTGTATCGATATGATCAAATGGTTGGTTGCTTGCCTGATGGTTCGATGCACGGATACGGTTCTTCGTTAGGGTAATCACGGTACTCCTCGGGGACAGAACCTGTCGCAAAGGGCATCGATACACAAGCATCACCAAACAATGTGCAACAATATGATGCATGCATGAAACATGGCAATATGAGTGTGTTGGGCTAATGCAACTAAAGCCAGAAGGGTTTGAACAAATTTGAATCAAAGATTCAAATTCCAAATTCAAATATGGCCTTTTAAAGTGCCTTTTCTTGTTCTGCTTAAAACATCAATTTAACTTGTTTGATCATGCATGAAAATAGTACAGATGGATAGATTGGATTTTTCTGATCATTTTTCATATATAATTTGTCCAATTTGGAGTTACAGAATAAAAGTTATGAATTTTTGAAGTTTAAATAATATTCTGGAATTTCCTGATTTAAATTAAATCCAGAAAATCAATTACGGCGTCAGCCTGACGTCAGTGTGACGTCAGCAGGTCAACGGAACTGGTCCAGGTCAAACCTGACAGTGGGTCCCGCATGTCAGGGTGATTATTTTAATTAAAACTTAATTAAAACTAATCCTGTTTAATTAACAGGGCTGGGCCCCACCTGTCATTGACTCAGGGGAGTCAACCAGGGCCCACCCGTGGTCAAACCCGAGTCGGCTGCACCGGCGTTTAGCCGCCGGCGAGCCCGACGCGGCGGCGGAAGTGGTTTTGGTCATTTCGGCCACCAAACGGACTGCGGAGACCACCGGAGTGGAGCTGAGGCCAACCCGCAGCTCTTGGCGGAGCCCGTTGGGGTCGGGGTGGCCGGAGTTGACGGCGGCGAGCTCGGCTGCGGCCGCCGGGGTTCGGTCGTGCACGGGAACGGTGCTGGAGCTCGAAGTCGAGCAAGGCGAGGCGCTAGGGATGCTCTACGGGGTCTTGCGAACTTGTTGGACTCGCCGGGGTGACCAAATGGTCACCGGAGCTGCGTCGACGGCGAGCTCGGCGACGGCGGAGGTTCGGCCGTGGTGGGGAGGTGGCTACGGTGAGGGAACAAGGGGAAGGAGAGGGGGAAACGGTGGCGTAGCTCACCGCGGTTGTAGTGGGCGTCGAAGCGGGCTCGGGGACGCACTGGAGACGGCGAATTCGACGGCGACGGTGGTCGGAGCCCGAAGAGGGGAACGGCGACGTGGCGGCGATGCAGGGCTTCCGGGGAGCTGTGGAGCGGTGGGGAGGAAGAGGGAGTCGTGGCGGAGCTCCTGAGCTAGTCGGGGGAGCGAGGGGTGGTCGGAGACGGTGGCTATGGCGAACAGCGGCGAGTGTGGTGTTCGGCCGGGCGAGAGAGAGAGCGAGGGAGAGGAGAGGAGAGCCGGGGGAGAGTGAGAGAGAGCAGGGGGGAGGGCGTGGCGTCGTCCAGGGAGTCGAGCGAGGAGGGGAGGCCAGGCAAGCAGGCGAGCAGGTGGCGTGGCGCGGTGGCCGTGCGCGCGCGCCGGCCACACTCCCCTCCCTCTGTCGGGGCGAAGACGACAGAGGAGGGAGGTGGGCTGGGCCGGCTGCCGGCTGGGCCAGCCAGCTGGCTGGGCCGCACAGTGGAGGAGCCCAGGTAAGCTCCTCCTGTTATATATTTTTCTGTTTTTTGTTTTATTTAATATATCTACAACTTTGTTGAATTAAATAAAATACCTAGGCAAGTTCAAAAATCACCAAACTATTCCTGGCCCATAGTTGGATTATTTCCAACATGAAACATTTTAGTTTGGAGATATTTGAGCATTTAAATATTTTTATATTATTTTAAATGCCCAAATTCAAATATTTATGAATTAATTCAAAAACCCTAAGATGGCCTAGGAAAATGTGCACCACTTTTGGCAGAGGTTCTGAACCAAGACAAAAATGATGGGCATTTTAGAAGGGCATTTCAGGTTCATTGAAAATTATTTTAGTAAACCCTAGTTGGTTTCAGAGGGGACTGGGGGTTCTGTCATCCCCATTTCAAGTTTCTGATGAAAGAGTAAACATGATGCAACACTCTAATGCATGACTAGCTAGGTTGTGACAACTCACCCCCACTCAAAAGAATCTCATCCCGAGATTTGGGTTCCTCCGGGAAGAAGGCGGGGTACTCGAGTCGAAGACGATCCTCCCTTTCCCAAGTTGCTTCATCCTCAGAATGGTGCGACCATTGAACCTTGAGAAACTTGATATTATGACGTCGGGTGGTACGTTCGGCCTGATCGAGGATACGAACGGGGTACTCTCGATATGTAAGATTATCTTGGAGATCAAGCGTTTCGTGGTCCACTTCACGGATAGGATCCGAGAAGCAACGCCTGAGTTGAGAAACGTGGAAGACATCGTGAACTCTGGAGAGGTGCGGAGGTAGTTCCAACTGGTAGGCAACTTCTCCTCGTTTGGCAAGAATGCGAAAAGGTCCAATGTAGCGAGGAGCCAATTTGCCTTTGATACCGAAACGATGGGTTCCCTTCAGAGGGGTGACCCGAAGATAAGCCTTCTCGTCAACCTCGAAAGTCATAGCCTTATGTTTTCGGTCATATTGACTCTTTTGACGAGATTGGGCTGTTTTCAACTTTTCACGAACGATACGAACTTGCTCTTCTGCTTCCTGAATCATATCCGGGCCAAAGAATTGTCTTTCCCCGGTCTCTGACCAGTTAAGGGGTGTTCGACATCGTCGTCCATAGAGAACTTCAAAAGGGGCTTTACCCAAGCTAGATTGATAGCTGTTGTTATAAGCGAATTCGGCAAATGGAAGGCACTTCTCCCAGTCCATTCCGAATGAGATAACAGAGGCTCGAAGCATGTATTCTAGAATTTGGTTGACGCGTTCCACTTGACCACTCGACTGAGGGTGGAAAGAGGTGCTAAAGGAGAGACGAGTTCCCATAGCATTTTGGAAACTTTCCCAAAATCGAGAGGTGAAAAGACTTCCTCGATCCGAGTTAATTTCCAAAGGAACACCATGAAGAGACACTATTCGGGAGATGTATAAGTCTGCCAGTTGACTAGCGGTTATACTCTCACGAACAGGTAAGAAATGGGCTACTTTGGAAAGACGATCGACCATGACGAAAATAGCATTATTCCCTCTCTTGGTCCTGGGAAAACCGGTAATGAAATCCATACCAATTTTATCCCATTTCCATTCAGGAATAGATAGGGGTTGAAGGGTGCCAGCAGGCCGTTGATGCTCTGCTTTTACACGACGACAGACGTCGCAATTAGCAATATACTGAGCAATTTCTCTCTTCATCCTAGTCCACCAGAACCTCTGGCGTAGGTCCTGATACATCTTAGTACTACCGGGATGAATAGTGAGAGGAGATTCATGAGCCTCCTTAAGGATCAACTGCCGTAGATGCTGGTTCTTGGGAACCACTAGACGGTTCTCAAAGTACACAACACCATGATCATTTGTGGAGAAACAACTAGCACCTCCGCTAGCAATGTTCTCCTTGATCTTAGCTATTCCCTTATCTCGCTTCTGGGCAGCAATGATTTGATCCGTAAGAGTAGGTTTCGCCACCAAGGTGGAGAGAAATCCTTGAGGAACAATGTGAAGGTTAAGCTTCCGAAATTTCTCATGGAGAAGCGGTTGACTTTGTTGTAACATCAGATTGTTACAATAAGATTTATGACTTAGCGCATCAGCCATGACGTTGGCTTTCCCTGGGGTGTAGGTTATTCCTAAGTCGAAGTCTGTGATCAATTCAACCCAACGTCTCTGCCTGAGATTCAAATCCGGTTGGGTGAAAATATACTTCAGACTTTGGTGATCAGTGAATATTTCGCAACGATTACCGAGGAGGTAATGTCGCCAGGTCTTAAGTGCATAGACTACGGCTGCAAGCTCTAGATCATGAGTAGGATAATTCTCCTCATGTGGGTGCAATTGCCGTGAAGCGTAGGCAATTACGTGTCGATCTTGCATGAGAATGCAACCTAGTCCTTGTCGCGAGGCGTCGCAGTAGATAACAAAGTCCTTAGAGAAGTCTGGCGGTACCAGTACGGGAGCAGAAGTCAGGCGTCTTTTCAGTTCCTGAAAGCTGTGCTCACATTGTGGAGTCCACTCGAACTTTTTATCTTCCTTGAGGAGTTCGGTTAGGGGTTTAGCAACCTTGGAGAAGTTCTCGACAAAGACGACAATAGCTCGCTAAGCCCAGAAAGCTCCGAACTTGCTTGACCGATTCAGGTGGAGTCCAGCTAAGGACGGCTTGAACTCGCTCAGGGTTAACAGCAATACCTTTACCAGATATTACATGACCCAGATAGGTCACTTCTGACAACCAGAATTCACATTTAGAAAATTTGGCATAAAGGCGATGCTCTCGAAGTTTCTGCAACACTAGCCTTAGATGTTCGGCATGTTCTTCCTCGTTCTTGGAGTAGATGAGTATATCATCGAGGTAAACCACGACGAATTTATCCAAATACTCCATGAAGATTGAGTTCATTAACCGAGAAAAGGTGGCTGGAGCGTTGGTTAAACCGAAGGACATGACGGTGTACTCGTATTGGCCATAACGAGTAACAAAGGCCGTTTTAGGAATGTCCCCGTTTCTGATTTTGATTTGATGGTAGCCCAACCTCAAATCCATTTTGGAGAAGACTGAGGATCCAGCGAGCTGATCGTACAGGTCGTTGATCCTGGGAAGTGGATATTTGTTCTTGATTGTGACCAAGTTGACAGGTCGGTAATCTACAACCATCCGGTCCGTACCATCCTTCTTCTTGACGAATAGGACGGGGCAAGCCCACGGAGAAGAGCTAGGTCGGATGAAACCCTTTTTCAAGGACTCATCGAGTTGTTTCTTAAGCTCGGCTAGTTCTAGGGTGCCATCTTATAAGGTCTTCTAGCAATCGGAACGGTTCCTGGAATGAGGTCTATTACAAACTCAACATCCCTGTCAGGTGGAACACCTGGCAATTCCTCTGGAAAGACATCCGGGAAGTCACGGACTACCGGAACGTCCTCAAGGTCTGGCAAAGGGCTGGCGTTAAGAGAATATAATTGTCGCTTGGCTATTCGGGTCAAGACATTGACTATCTTCCCCGAAGGATGGGTGAGTTGAACAGTCCTAGAGAAGCAATCGATTTGGGCATGATGAGCCGACATCCAGTCCATACCCAGAATGACATTAATATCTGAAGATTTAAGGGCTATCAAAGATGCAAGGAAAACAAGTCTGTCGACTTGGATTTCGTTCCCATGGCTTACTCTAGAAGTTTGCCATTTGGATCCCGGAGTTTGGATTACCATAGAGGTTGGCATATCACCGAATGCGATGTTATGCAAGCGAGCATAATTTTCAGATATAAAAGAATGAGAGGCTCCTGTATCGAAAAGAACAGATGCCGGGTGGCAGTTAACAAGAAGCGTACCGAGAACGACGTTGGGATCCTCTTGAGCTTCTTCGGCAGAGATACAGTTGACATGGCCACGCGAAGCGGTGACCGGTTTAGCATGAAACACTTTCCCTGTCGGCTTGCCACGGCCAACAGCTTTAGCAGATTGATTGGGGTTGGTCTGGGGACACTCACGCATATAGTGACCAGATTCCCCACACTTGAAACAAGTCACGGAACTGGTACGTGGAGGAGCATTGTTAGTTGGACCCCCATAGGGCTTGGCTGGAGCAGACTGTTGAACGGGGCGAGGCGCCTAGAAGGATGGCCTCGGTGTGAACCTGGGTGGCAGGGCGGTGTTGGGTACCCACACGCGGCGCTTCTGAGGACCAGCACCGGATGAGGAACCCGTGTCACGTCCATGCTTGCGTGTTGCGTCATAGTCAGTCTGACCAGTTTCAGCACTGATGGCTTTGTTGACAAGTTTCGAAAAAGATGTGCACTCATGCAGACGGAGGTCACGGCGAAGCTCAGGACTAAGGCCCTTACGGAACCTTGCTTGCTTCTTGGCGTCAGTAGACACTTCCTCAGTTGCATATCGGGCGAGATTACCAAACTCCCTGCTATAGGCATCCACAGAAAGTCGGCCTTGGGTGAAACTGCAAAATTCTTCACGTTTACGGTCCATGAGACCCTCCGGAATGTGATGTTCACGGAAAGCCTCGCTGAACTCAGCCCAAGTAGTGACATGGCCCGCTGGGCGCATAGCTCCATAATTCTCCCACCATAGACTGGCGGGGCCTTCAAGATGATATGCAGCAAAGGTGACCTTGTCAACCTCCGCTACCAGCGCGGAACGCAGTTTATGGGAGATACTGCGAAGCCAGTCATCAGCGTCGAGAGGCTCGACGGAGTGGTGGAACGTGGGTGGATGCAATTTGATAAAATCACTGAGTGACACCACGTTAGCCCTCTGATGGTGTGCTGTATTCTGTTCAATACGCTCCAACAAACGGTTCGTCTCCCGCTTGTTTCTCTCAGCTTCCATCATCACCTCGGCTAGTGAAGGAGGATGAGGCAGATTTACATCCCTGGCTTCACTGCCTTCGGCCTGCTCTTGAGAAGCAGGGTTAGCGCGCGTGTTGACCATCCTAGGAAATCAAGACAATGTTTTAGTCAGGATGGTAAAATTCCGACATAGTATTTATAATGTAAGAAATAACTCGGAATGCAAGATGATCATCCGTATGACATGGTAGATACAGAAACTGCTTCTTTATTCCATCGTCATACACACCATACAGGGTTTAGTACAAGACCAAACAAAGTACTATTACGGTGGAAAGAGGATTACATCTCATCGGAGACATTCCAAGCTCCTATACATTATTTTTCTACATCTCCGGAAAGAGTACAAACTAGGTCATATCCCACGAGTCACGCGGGACGATAGACGACACAGCTAGTGCGAACTAGTGATACTACCACTAACTCAGACCGATCCGTAGTAGTCCTCGTAAAAGTCACCTCCATAGCCTGGGAGTTCAACATGATCATCCGGAAACAGACGGTCTCGCGGAGCTTGTGGACCATAGGGGCTAGGATGAGGCCTTGGACCAACAAACGGTGGCCTGCGGGGACCGCGAGGTGGGGTGATGCCTCCTACATCACGCCAAACCATCACGTCTGGCAGAGCAGATCTCACAGGATAGAGATCGCGCATATCTGAATATCCAGCTTGCACCGCCGGTGCGAACCGAGTCAAAGTGGCCCAGTGGTCAGCACGGGTGTTGAAGAGCTCTA
>NC_041387.1:373921064-373949019 GCF_002162155.2 Triticum dicoccoides
CCGAAGGACATGACGGTGTACTCGTATTGGCCATAACGAGTAACAAAGGCCGTTTTAGGAATGTCCCCGTTTCTGATTTTGATTTGATGGTAGCCCAACCTCAAATCCATTTTGGAGAAGACTGAGGATCCAGCGAGCTGATCGTACAGGTCGTTGATCCTGGGAAGTGGATATTTGTTCTTGATTGTGACCAAGTTGACAGGTCGGTAATCTACAACCATCCGGTCCGTACCATCCTTCTTCTTGACGAATAGGACGGGGCAAGCCCACGGAGATGAGCTAGGTCGGATGAAACCCTTTTTCAAGGACTCATCGAGTTGTTTCTTAAGTTCGGCTAGTTCTAGGGGTGCCATCTTATAAGGTCTTCTAGCAATCGGAACGGTTCCTGGAATGAGGTCTATTACAAACTCAACATCCCTGTCAGGTGGAACACCTGGCAATTCCTCTGGAAAGACATCCGGGAAGTCACGGACTACCGGAACGTCCTCAAGGTCTGGCTATTCGGGTCAAGACATTGACTATCTTCCCCGAAGGATGGGTGAGTTGAACAGTCCTAGAGAAGCAATCGATTTGGGCATGATGAGCCGACATCCAGTCCATACCCAGAATGACATTAATATCTGAAGATTTAAGGGCTATCAAAGATGCAAGGAAAACAAGTCTGTCGACTTGGATTTCGTCCCCATGGCTTACTCTAGAAGTTTGCCATTTGGATCCCGGAGTTTGGATTACCATAGAGGTTGGCATATCACCGAATGCGATGTTATGCAAGCGAGCATAATTTTCAGATATAAAAGAATGAGAGGCTCCTGTATCGAAAAGAACAGATGCCGGGTGGCAGTTAACAAGAAGCGTACCGAGAACGACGTTGGGATCCTCTTGAGCTTCTTCGGCAGAGATACAGTTGACATGGCCACGCGAAGCGGTGACCGGTTTAGCATGAAACACTTTCCCTGTCGGCTTGCCACGGCCAACAGCTTTAGCAGATTGATTGGGGTTGGTCTGGGGACACTCACGCATATAGTGACCAGATTCCCCACACTTGAAACAAGTCACGGAACTGGTACGTGGAGGAGCATTGTTAGTTGGACCCCCATAGGGCTTGGCTGGAGCAGACTGTTGAACGGGGCGAGGCGCCTAGAAGGATGGCCTCGGTGTGAACCTGGGTGGCAGGGCGGTGTTGGGTACCCACACGCGGCGCTTCTGAGGACCAGCACCGGATGAGGAACCCGTGTCACGTCCATGCTTGCGTGTTGCGTCATAGTCAGTCTGACCAGTTTCAGCACTGATGGCTTTGTTGACAAGTTTCGAAAAAGATGTGCACTCATGCAGACGGAGGTCACGGCGAAGCTCAGGACTAAGGCCCTTACGGAACCTTGCTTGCTTCTTGGCGTCAGTAGACACTTCCTCAGTTGCATATCGGGCGAGATTACCAAACTCCCTGCTATAGGCATCCACAGAAAGTCGGCCTTGGGTGAAACTGCAAAATTCTTCACGTTTACGGTCCATGAGACCCTCCGGAATGTGATGTTCACGGAAAGCCTCGCTGAACTCAGCCCAAGTAGTGACATGGCCCGCTGGGTGCATAGCTCCATAATTCTCCCACCATAGACTGGCGGGGCCTTCAAGATGATATGCAGCAAAGGTGACCTTGTCAGCCTCCGCTACCAGCGCGGAACGCAGTTTGTGAGAGATACTGCGAAGACAGTCATCAGCGTCGAGAGGCTCGACGGAGTGGTGGAACGTGGGTGGATGCAATTTGATAAAATCACTGAGTGACACCACGTTAGCCCTCTGATGGTGTGCTGTATTCTGTTCAATACGCTCCAACAAACGGTTCGTCTCCCGCTTGTTTCTCTCAGCTTCCATCATCACCTCGGCTAGTGAAGGAGGATGAGGCAGATTTACATCCCTGGCTTCACTGCCTTCGGCCTGCTCTTGAGAAGCAGGGTTAGCGCGCGTGTTGACCATCCTAGGAAATCAAGACAATGTTTTAGTCAGGATGGTAAAATTCCGACATAGGATTTATAATGTAAGAAATAACTCGGAATGCAAGATGATCATCCGTATGACATGGTAGATACAGAAACTGCTTCTTTATTCCATCGTCATACACACCATACAGGGTTTAGTACAAGACCAAACAAAGTACTATTACGGTGAAAAGAGGATTTCATCTCATCGGAGACATTCCAAGCTCCTATACATTATTTTTCTACATCTCCGGAAAGAGTACAAACTAGGTCATATCCCACGAGTCACGCGGGACGATAGACGACACAGCTAGTGCGAACTAGTGATACTACCACTAACTCAGACCGATCCGTAGTAGTCCTCGTAAAAGTCACCTCCATAGCCTGGGAGTTCAACATGATCATCCGGAAACAGACGGTCTCGCGGAGCTTGTGGACCATAGGGGCTAGGATGAGGCCTTGGACCAACAAACGGTGGCCTGTGGGGACTGCGAGGTGGGGTGATGCCTCCTACATCACGCCAAACCATCACGTCTGGCAGAGCAGATCTCACAGGATAGAGATCGCGCATATCTGAATATCCAGCTTGCACCGCCGGTGCGAACCGAGTCAAAGTGGCCCAGTGGTCAGCACGGGTGTTGAAGAGCTCTAGCCTTAAGGCCCGATTTTCTCGGTCCTTATCCTCGAGCATCTCAGCAGTGGTGCGAGTCCGTGAATCCTCCTGAGTGGGGTCAGCATAGATAGCCTGGAGATACCCTTGTGCTCCCGGAAGTGATCCTGGCATATACCGGAAATCAGAGTCCCGAAATATACCAGATCTGACTCGCATAATGGTCATCATAGAGTAGGCGGCGTCCTGCACAACCATCTCAATGGTAACCCCGAGTCCATAAGAGCAGTGAAGAGGCTCGGTGGATCCAGGATAAGATGGAAATATCCTGACAGTGCAGAGATACTGGCTCTGATTAAAATCTCGGAATTGCTCTTCGACCGTGTACTCGGGATACCAGCGATATCCATCCTCAGTCATTACCCTGACCAACTTAGCAGTATGGCCGGGTACATCTAGGCATCGAGTCAGGCGAACCACTTGATTGAGGTCGCGAGTGGCCATCTGAAAGCACAATCATAATGCAAGGGCATTAGAATTTCTGGCAAAATTTCGGCAGCATAACAGCTGTAAATGCTCAAGAAGGATTTTGAGACATTTGACAAAGGATTTCATACACACTCAACATCATCATATCAAAGTTCTGAATCCATTCTGGCAACATAATGTGGTAGTAGAACTGAACTAGGCTGGTAACCATCAAACTTATAAGGTACTACTGATTAGTAACTCGTGATCCTGATAGAGAGAACAGATCCTAATTCCTTAACCCCCGGTGGAAGAATGGACTGACTCAGATCAGAAAGTCATAAGGTAAAGGAGTAAAAAGAGCCTTACGTTCCATCCCACAAACAATTCCCCTACATATAACTAAAGAATTTCTAGACTCAACATCGACCAGTTTGGCTTGGAGAACCTACAGGCAGTCCGGCTCTGATACCAACGCTGTCAGGACCCCGACTCGATGTCACATCGATCTAGCTGGTAACACCTCATATCACTTTGCGGCCTCACGCACGGTATTCCCACGGGTGTCGTCTTACCTTTTCCCGGGACCGTTTGCGCCTTTTGGCTCACGTATATGATAGTGTCGCTAGCATCCATATGATAAAGAGCCCGGGCTGACATGACTAGTCGTAAACCCAAAGTGGCATAGACTTACAGGGACAGGCATCCATGACCCAGCTTCGAACGTGTCGGTCATCAGCAAGTGGGTCCGGGCTGTAGCACTGGGCTAGCAGGACTCCGGTAAACCGGGCTGTAGCGGGCTAACAGGACTCCGGTACTCAAAGCGTGACATTTCCCCGAAGGGACAGACACAGGAACGAAGAAGGACACATGCCGGCCAGCCTAAGTGTTCCAGAGCAGTAGCAAGCTACCATGGCTCAGCGGCAACACTAGGAGACATTTCCCGGTAAGAGAGGCTACTAAAGATAAACAACTAGATAGTCAGATCCCACACATACCAAGCATTTCAATCATACACACAATATGCTCGATATGTGCAAATACAACGAAGCATCACAACATGACTCTACGACACAAGTACTTTATTTAAGGCTCAGTGAGCCGTACATAACATACACAAAGGTACGGGTCTCACGACCCAACATACAAGTCATACAGTCATACAAACCAGCAGCGGAAATAACTTGTCTGAGTACAGACAACTAGTAAAATAGAAGAGGCTTGGAAAGCCTAGCTATACTACGTGGTCCTTCACAAGCTCAGGGTCACCACCTGGGTCTTTAGCCTACTCGTTGATGTCAACGTCTACATAGAACCCATCAGAAGGGGTTGCAGCGTCTTCTGTAAAAATGTAGATTATAGCAACATGAGTACAAAGGTACTCAGCAAGACTTACATCAGATCCTACATACATGCATCGTATCAAGAAGGGTTGGTGGAGTTATTGCAGCAAGCCAGCTTTGACTCTTGGCTAGGCTATCCTACGATAATCCAACTTGAAATGGTTTTGCGCACACGAGTCCACTACTCACCACTTCAATACACTACCGAGGATCCACCTCCGTCTTCCTACGGAAGAGCCATCCTCGGCACTCACACTTATCTTGAGGCTTTTAACAGTTTCCATTTACTTGTCTATGAACTGTATAGGCAACCAAGTAGTCCTTTACCGCGGACGCGGCTATTCGAATAGATTATGATAACCCTGCAGGGGTGTACTTCTTCATACATGTTTCCACCACTTAGCGTCTGCACACGACATGTGCTCGGCAGACTTCAAGCGAAAGCCGACGTGGGTGTAGACCACGACCTACCTAAACACTTAAGCCTCTAGTCCAGGTTTATCGCCTATTTAGGTTCCATCCGCAGGGAGTCCGGCCGGGGTTTCCCATACGGCCCCGAACGATGTGAACAGGGTTCCCGAGATACCTAACGGGTATTCGGTACACCGTGCCACGTACCTACCGCATCACAGCCCACCCCTACGGTCAGCGCTGTCCACGGCCTCCAGTAGGCTACAAACACCAGAAACTACTTGCAACTCCTGGACAGAGAGCTAGGGTGAATAAGAAGCCGAGCGGGGTCATATTTCAGGGCCCAATGCATGGTAGTAGCTGTATCTTAAATCACGCATACAGATCTCAGTGCTTAAGGTCGGCTTCAATGAAACAACCCACCATGTACTCCTACATGGCCTCTCATCGATACCTTTACCAAATCGTGTTCACCACACCACTCTCATTACCAAGATAAACATTTCACTCTAGCCCATCACCCAGATGAACCAGACCTGACACGACTCTAAGCATAGCAGGCATAGCAAGGTAGGAACAACACATACATATGGCTCAAACAACTCCTACACATGCTAGTGGGTTTCATCTAGTTACTGTGGCAATGACAGGTCATGCAGAGGAAATGGGTTCAACTACCGTAGCACACAGCAGTTTGAAACGCGTTGTCTTAATGCAGTAAAAGAGAGCAGGAGCGAGAACATGGGATTGTATCGATATGATCAAATGGTTGGTTGCTTGCCTGATGGTTCGATGCACGGATACGGTTCTTCGTTAGGGTAATCACGGTACTCCTCGGGGACAGAACCTGTCGCAAAGGGCATCGATACACAAGCATCACCAAACAATGTGCAACAATATGATGCATGCATGAAACATGGCAATATGAGTGTATTGGGCAAATGCAACTAAAGCCAGAAGGGTTTGAACAAATTTGAATCAAAGATTCAAATTCCAAATTCAAATATGGCCTTTTAAAGTGCCTTTTCTTGTTCTGCTTAAAACATCAATTTAACTTGTTTGATCATGCATGAAAATAGTACAGATGGATAGATTGGATTTTTCTGATCATTTTTCATATATAATTTGTCCAATTTGGAGTTACAGAATAAAAGTTATGAATTTTTGAAGTTTAAATAATATTCTGGAATTTCCTGATTTAAATTAAATCCAGAAAATCAATTACTGCGTCAGCCTGACGTCAGTGTGACGTCAGCAGGTCAACGGAACTGGTCCAGGTCAAACCTGACAGTGGGTCCCGCATGTCAGGGTGATTATTTTAATTAAAACTTAATTAAAACTAATCCTGTTTAATTAACAGGGCTGGGCCCCACCTGTCATTGACTCAGGGGAGTCAACCAGGGCCCACCCGTGGTCAAACCTGAGTCGGCTGCACCGGCGTTTAACCGCCGGCGAGCCCGACGCGGCGGCGGAAGTGGTTTTGGTCATTTTGGCCACCAAACGGACTGCGGAGACCACCGGAGTGGAGCTGAGGCCAACCCGCAGCTCTTGGCGGAGCCCGTTGGGGTCGGGGTGGCCGGAGTCGACGGCGGCGAGCTCGGCTGCGGCCGCCGGGGTTCGGTCGTGCACGGGAACGGTGCTGGAGCTCGAAGTCGAGCAAAGCGAGGTGCTAGGGATGCTCTACGGGGTCTTGCGAACTTGTTGGACTCGCCGGGGTGACCAAATGGTCACCGGAGCTGCGTCGACGGCGAGCTCGGCGACGGCGGAGGTTCGGCCGTGGTGGGGAGGTGGCTACGGTGAGGGAACGAGGGGAAGGAGAGGGGGAAACGGTGGCGTAGCTCACCGCGGTTGTAGTGGGCGTCGAAGCGGGCTCGGGGACGCACTGGAGACGGCGAATTCGACGGCGACGGTGGTCGGAGCCCGAAGAGGGGAACGGCGACGTGGCGGCGATGCAGGGCTTCCGGGGAGCTGTGGAGCGGTGGGGAGGAAGAGGGAGTCGTGGCGGAGCTCCTGAGCTAGTCGGGGGAGCGAGGGGTGGTCGGAGACGGTGGCTATGGCGAACAGCGGCGAGTGTGGTGTTCGGCCGGGCGAGAGAGAGAGCGAGGGAGAGGAGAGGAGAGCCGGGGGAGAGTGAGAGAGAGCAGGGGGGAGGGCGTGGCGTCGTCCAGGGAGTCGAGCGAGGAGGGGAGGCCAGGCAAGCAGGCGAGCAGGTGGCGTGGCGCGGTGGCCGTGCGCGCGCGCCGGCCACACTCCCCTCCCTCTGTCGGGGCGAAGACGACAGAGGAGGGAGGTGGGCTGGGCCGGCTGCCGGCTGGGCCAGCCAGCTGGCTGGGCCGCACAGTGGAGGAGCCCAGGTAAGCTCCTCCTGTTATATATTTTTCTGTTTTTTTGTTTTATTTAATATATCTACAACTTTGTTGAATTAAATAAAATACCTAGGCAAGTTCAAAAATCACCAAACTATTCCTGGCCCATAGTTGGATTATTTCCAACATGAAACATTTTAGTTTGGAGATATTTGAGCATTTAAATATTTTATATTATTTTAAATGCCCAAATTCAAATATTTATGAATTAATTCAAAAACCCTAAGATGGCCTAGGAAAATGTGCACCACTTTTGGCAGAGGTTCTGAACCAAGACAAAAATGATGGGCATTTTAGAAGGGCATTTCAGGTTCATTGAAAATTATTTTAGTAAACCCTAGTTGGTTTCAGAGGGGACTGGGGGTTCTGTCATCCCCATTTCAAGTTTCTGATGAAAGAGTAAACATGATGCAACACTCTAATGCATGACTAGCTAGGTTGTGACAACTCACCCCCACTCAAAAGAATCTCATCCCGAGATTTGGGTTCCTCCGGGAAGAAGGCGGGGTACTCGAGTCGAAGACGATCCTCCCTTTCCCAAGTTGCTTCATCCTCAGAATGGTGCGACCATTGAACCTTGAGAAACTTGATATTATGACGTCGGGTGGTACGTTCGGCCTGATCGAGGATACGAACGGGGTACTCTCGATATGTAAGATTATCTTGGAGATCAAGCGTTTCGTGGTCCACTTCACGGATAGGATCCGAGAAGCAACGCCTGAGTTGAGAAACGTGGAAGACATCGTGAACTCTGGAGAGGTGCGGAGGTAGTTCCAACTGGTAGGCAACTTCTCCTCGTTTGGCAAGAATGCGAAAAGGTCCAATGTAGCGAGGAGCCAATTTGCCTTTGATACCGAAACGATGGGTTCCCTTCAGAGGGGTGACCCGAAGATAAGCCTTCTCGTCAACCTCAAAAGTCATAGCCTTATGTTTTCGGTCATATTGACTCTTTTGATGAGATTGGGCTGTTTTCAACTTTTCACGAACGATACGAACTTGCTCTTCTGCTTCCTGAATCATATCCGGGCCAAAGAATTGTCTTTCCCCGGTCTCTGACCAGTTAAGGGGTGTTCGACATCGTCGTCCATAGAGAACTTCAAAAGGGGCTTTACCCAAGCTAGATTGATAGCTGTTGTTATAAGCGAATTCGGCAAATGGAAGGCACTTCTCCCAGTCCATTCCGAATGAGATAACAGAGGCTCGAAGCATGTCTTCTAGAATTTGGTTGACGCGTTCCACTTGACCACTCGACTGAGGGTGGAAAGCGGTGCTAAAGGAGAGACGAGTTCCCATAGCATTTTGGAAACTTTCCCAAAATCGAGAGGTGAAAAGACTTCCTCGATCCGAGTTAATTTCCAAAGGAACACCATGAAGAGACACTATTCGGGAGGTGTATAAGTCTGCCAGTTGACTAGCGGTTATACTCTCACGAACAGGTAAGAAATGGGCTACTTTGGAAAGACGATCGACCATGACGAAAATAGCATTATTCCCTCTCTTGGTCCTGGGAAAACCGGTAATGAAATCCATACCAATTTTATCCCATTTCCATTCAGGAATAGATAGGGGTTGAAGGGTGCCAGCAGGCCGTTGATGCTCTGCTTTTACACGACGACAGACGTCGCAATTAGCAATATACTGAGCAATTTCTCTCTTCATCCTAGTCCACCAGAACCTCTGGCGTAGGTCCTGATACATCTTAGTACTACCGGGATGAATAGTGAGAGGAGATTCATGAGCCTCCTTAAGGATCAACTGCCGTAGATGCTGGTTCTTGGGAACCACTAGACGGTTCTCAAAGTACACAACACCATGATCATTTGTGGAGAAACAACTAGCACCTCCGCTAGCAATGTTCTCCTTGATCTTAGCTATTCCCTTATCTCGCTTCTGGGCAGCAATGATTTGATCCGTAAGAGTAGGTTTCGCCACCAAGGTGGAGAGAAATCCTTGAGGAACAATGTGAAGGTTAAGCTTCCGAAATTCCTCATGGAGAAGCGGTTGACTTTGTTGTAACATCAGATTGTTACAATAAGATTTACGACTTAGCACATCAGCCATGATGTTGGCTTTCCCTGGGGTGTAGGTTATTCCTAAGTCGAAGTCTGTGATCAATTCAACCCAACGTCTCTGCCTGAGATTCAAATCCGGTTGGGTGAAAATATACTTCAGACTTTGGTGATCAGTGAATATTTCGCAACGATTACCGAGGAGGTAATGTCGCCAGGTCTTAAGTGCATAGACTACGGCTGCAAGCTCTAGATCATGAGTAGGATAATTCTCCTCATGTGGGTGCAATTGCCGTGAAGCGTAGGCAATTACGTGTCGATCTTGCATGAGAATGCAACCTAGTCCTTGTCGCGAGGCGTCGCAGTAGATAACAAAGTCCTTAGAGAAGTCTGGCGGTACCAGTACGGGAGCAGAAGTCAGGCGTCTTTTCAGTTCCTGAAAGCTGTGCTCACATTGTGGAGTCCACTCGAACTTTTCAGTACGGGGACGCACTGGAGACGGCGAATTCGACGGCGACGGTGGTCGGAGCCCGAAGAGGGGAACGGCGACGTGGCGGCGATGCAGGGCTTCCGGGGAGCTGTGGAGCGGTGGGGAGGAAGAGGGAGTCGTGGCGGAGCTCGTGAGCTAGTCGGGGGAGCGAGGGGTGGTCGGAGACGGTGGCTATGGCGAACGGCGGCGAGTGTGGTGTTCGGCCGGGCGAGAGAGAGAGCGAGGGAGAGGAGAGGAGAGCCGGGGGAGAGTGAGAGAGAGCAGGGGGGAGGGCGTGGCGTCGTCCAGGGAGTCGAGCGAGGAGGGGAGGCCAGGCAAGCAGGCGAGCAGGTGGCGTGGCGCGGTGGCCGTGCGCGCGCGCCGGCCACACTCCCCTCCCTCTGTCGGGGCGAAGACGACAGAGGAGGGAGGTGGGCTGGGCCGGCTGCCGGCTGGGCCAGCCAGCTGGCTGGGCCGCACAGTGGAGGAGCCCAGGTAAGCTCCTCCTGTTATATATTTTTCTGTTTTTTTGTTGTATTTAATATATCTACAACTTTGTTGAATTAAATAAAATACCTAGGCAAGTTCAAAAATCACCAAACTATTCCTGGCCCATAGTTGGATTATTTCCAACATGAAACATTTTAGTTTGGAGATATTTGAGCATTTAAATATTTTATATTATTTTAAATGCCCAAATTCAAATATTTATGAATTAATTCAAAAACCCTAAGATGGCCTAGGAAAATGTGCACCACTTTTGGCAGAGGTTCTGAACCAAGACAAAAATGATGGGCATTTTAGAAGGGCATTTCAGGTTCATTGAAAATTATTTTAGTAAACCCTAGTTGGTTTCAGAGGGGACTGGGGGTTCTGTCATCCCCATTTCAAGTTTCTGATGAAAGAGTAAACATGATGCAACACTCTAATGCATGACTAGCTAGGTTGTGACACATTTCCTTACTCCTCTTTAGTATATGTTTTACTGTTGTCCAGTGTCCCATGCTGGATCACTTTGGCACCTACCAGTCAAACTAATGATAAGACACACATCAGGTCTAGTACACATCATGGCATTCATGATAGAGCCTATGGCTGAGGCATAGGGGACGATGATACGTCCATTTTGCATCATGTTTTTATATTGATATTGATTGCATTATGGGATGTTATTACACATTATGGTACAACACTTATGCCTTTTCTCTCTTATTTTGCGAGGTTTACATGAAGAGGGAGAATGCCGGCAGTTGGAATTCTGGACTGGAAAAGGAGCAAGTCTAAGAGACCTATTCTGCACAACTGATAACCCACAAGTATAGGGGATCGCAACAGTTTTCGAGGGTAGAGTATTCAATCCAAATTTATTGATTCGACACAAGGGGAGCCAAAGAATATTCTCAAGTATGAGAAGTTGAGTTGTCAATTCAACCATACCTGGATAACTTAGTATCTACAGAAAAGTATTTAGTAGCAAAGTAGTATGGTAGTAATGGTAACAGTAGCAAAAGTAACGGTAGCAGTTTTGTAGTAATTGTAACAGCAACAACGGTAAAGTAAATAAGCAAAGATCAATATGTGAAAAGCTCGTAGGCATTGGATCAGTGATGGATAATTATGTCGGATGCGATTCCTCATGTAATAGTTATAACATAGGGTGACACAGAACTAGCTCCAGTTAATCAATGTAATGTAGGTATGTATTCCGAATATAGTCATACGTGCTTATGGAAAAGAACTTGCATGACATCTTTTGTCCTACCCTCCCGTGGCAGCGGGGTCCTAGTGGAAACTAAGGGATATTAAGGCCTCCTTTTAATAGAGTACCGGACCAAAGCTGTCACATCCCTGGTCCTGCTATGCTCTAGGCTAGGCCTCATGTGAGCATCATGTTTTAATTCAAATGAAATTTGAATTGAGGGATTTTCAAAGCCTCAAAAATCTTCTAAAAATGATCAACATTAAAATCTTCTCAAAGAAGTCCAAGAAAATGTTCCTCTTAGTCTCTGAAAATATTGCAAAGAGGTAAAACTCAAAACAATATTTTCAGTATCTCAGAGTTAATTATTTTGGGACATTTGAATTAATCGAATAACTATTTGCTTTGGATTTATATTTAATATATATTAAATATGACTCCAATTAATTCTGGAAGTTTGTGAGTGGCTTTGTATATATTTTAGCAAGCCACATAAAAACCTACAGAATTTATTAAAATGATTTAGTGTCTAAAACTAAATCAAAACAAACTACAGAAAATAGAAAACAGAATTAAATAGACATAAAAGAGAGAGAGAGAAGGACTTATCTGGCGCTCACCTGGTAGCCAGCCGGCCCAGCTCCTGTGCGGCCCAGCCCATCTCCACTCCCCCCCCCTGTCGTCTTCCTCCTCGCCAGAAGGACCGAGGCGTGGCGCGCGCGCCCGAGAGCCCCGGCCACCTCTTGCTTACCTGCTCGCCGCTGGAGGCACCTGAGGGTGCCACGCACTCCCCTCGACCCTCTCCTACTCTCCCGTGTCTCTCCCTCCGTCCCTATCCTCCTATGCTCCCTCTCTCTCGCCCGGACTGAACGGAGCCGCCGCCACCGACGAGCTCCCTCGCGGCCACCGCCACCCCCTCTCCTCTCCGACGCGCTCCCGAGCTCCGCCGGTCCTTCCTCGTCCTCCTCGTCGTCTCACGCGACCAGAAGAGCCCCTGGATGCCGCTAGCCTCGCCGTTCCCCTCCTCAGCCACCGAGGATCGCCGTCGTCAAATTCTTCGCCGTTCGGCCTTCCCCGAGCCCACCGAGCTGCTCGTCGACCTCGCCGTGAGCTCCTCTGCCGAACCCCTCTCTCCCCGTGCTCTATTTCCCTCCGTAGCCGCCGTTACCACCGCGGCCGAGAGCTTCTCGCCGCCGGCCATGGCGTGGCCGTGGCCACAGCCACCGCAGCTCGCTCCCGATCCCACCGTCGTGCTCAGCGCAGCACCAGGAGCTCGTAGCCACCACCCGCTCCTCCTCTAGTGCACCGTAGCCCCTTCTCCCCTCCCTGCCGAACTCCGGCCGCCGCAAAAGCTGCCGCCGTCGTTGATTTAGCCCACTCCGTCGCGAGTTGTTGCCTCCGTTGGATGCGCAAGACTCCTAGCTTTCCGTAGCCGCAAACCGCGTCCAAAACCACCGCCTGAAGCTCAAATCCGAGCCGAGCCACCGTCTCGGGCCTCGCCGGCGTCGAGTCGCCGGCGGGGTTGACCCACTTGACCACGGCGGAACCCCCCCTGGGTCGATGACAGGTGGGGCCAGCCCCTGTTAATTAGTTTAGGTGTTAGATTAGTTAACACTAATTAAGTTAGTTAATTATTTAAGCCAGTGACATGTGGGCCCAGCCCTGCTGACATTTTCGTTAGTATTAGTTTAACCCTAATTAACCCAGTTAACCAACTGTGTCACTGACGTGTGGCCCCCACACGTCAGGTTTGACCTGGGGCGCCCAGTTGACCCTGCTGACGTCACTGTGACGTGGTGCTGACGCCATAATTCATTTCTGGATTTATATTATTCAGGAAATTCCAGAAAATGCCTAAAACTTCTAAAATTCATAGAATTTCAACCATAACTCCAAATTAAATAATTTATATATGAAAAATTATCAGAAAAATTCAAGGAATCCATCTGTACCATTTTCATGCATGTTAGAACAATTTATAGCTGCTGTTTAGCACAAACCAATTAAAAGGCTTTTAAATAATCACATATGGAGTTTGAATTTGAATCTTGTATTCAAACCAACTTCATTTAATCTGTTGCTAGTTGCATTAGCCCAAAACACATTCATTTTGCCATGTCATGATCATGCATCATATTGTGCATTGAATTGATTGTGTTCCCTTCTGTGTTGCCGGTATTTGTCCCCTCTCGATAGACGTGATACCGATGATGTGATCGTTGACACTGATGAAGACTCAATGCTATCTTTGGAAGTGCAAGGCAAGCAAAACCCCCTTGTTCATTCCGATACAATCCTACTCTCTCGCTCCTGCTCTCTTTTACTGCATTAGGACAACAACGATTCATCTGTTACTTGCTGCGGTAGCTGAACCCCTTTATCCTTTGCATGACCTGTCATTCCGCAGTAAATAGATGAAACCCACTAGTATGAGTAGGAGTTGTTTGAGCCCTGTTGTGCCTACTCATTCATGTTTGTTTGTCATGCCTGCTACTGCTTAGAGTTGAGTCAGGTCTGATTCATCCGGGATGAATCAGAGGTGTGTGAACATGTCCTACTATGTGTGAGCTAAGTGTGTGAACACGATTTGGTAAAAGGTGTCGGTGAGAGGCCATGTAGGAGTACATGGTGGGTTGTCTCATTGAAGCCGTCCTCAGGAACTGAGTTCTGTGTTTGTGATCCATGATTCAGCTACTACCATACATTGGGCCCTGAAATATGACCCCGCTCGACTTCTTATTCACCCTTGTCCTCTGTCCCGGAGTTGCAAGTAGTTTCTGGTGTTTGTAGTATGCTGGAGGCCGTGGACAGCGCTGACCGTAGGGGTGGGCTGTGATGCGGTAGGCATGTGGCCGGGTATACCGGGCGCCCGTTTGGTGTCAGGAACCCTATTCACATCGTTTGGGGCTGTGAGCGAAACTCCGGCCAGATCTCCTCATGGATGGAACCCGAATAGGCGATAAACCTGGACTAGAGACTTGAGTGTTTAGGTAGGTCGTGGTCTACACCCACGTCGGCTTTCGCTTGAAGTCTGCCGAGCACATGTCGTGTGCAGACGCTAAGTGGTGGAAACATGTATGAAGAAGTACACCCCTGCAGGGTTAACATCATCTATTCGAATAGCCGTGTCCGCGGTAAAGGACTTCTGGGTTGCTTATATCAGTTCATAGACAAGTGAAAGTGGATACTCTAAAATACGCAAGATAAGCGTGAGTGCTATGGATGGCGTTCTCGTAGGGAGACGAGAGCGGATCCATAGTGGTGTATTGATATGGTGAATATGTGGACTCGTGTGCGCCACCTCAAAAGAGTTACATTGCAGTCGTAGTTCAGGATAGCCACCGAGTCAAAGCTGGCTTGCTGTAGTTAAACCCCACCATCCCCTTTGTTGATAATGATGCATATGTAGTTAGTTCTGATGTAAGTCTTGCTGGGTACATTTGTACTGACGTTGCTTAATTTATGTTTTTGCAGAGAGACTTCGGTCTCGCTAGTAGTTCCGCGTGGACTTCGACGTTTAGCTTGTTACCTCAGCTACGATCTTGTGCCCTCGGCAGGATCTGATAGATAGTCAGGCTTCTAAGCCTTTTTCATTTATAGATGTATGTACTCAGACATGATAGCTTCCGCTTGTGCTTTGCTTTGTATGCTCTGAATGTTGGGTCATGAGACTCATGTTTGTAATATCTCGCTCCTCGGAGCCTATTGAATAATTACTTGAGTTATAGAGTCATGTTGTGATGCCATGTTGTATTTGCACATATCGAGCATATTGTGTGTATGTTGTTGAAATGCTTGGCATGTGTGGGATCTGACCATCTAGTTGTTTATCTTTAGTAGCCTCTCTTACGGGGAAATGTCTCCTAGTGCTTCCACCGAGCCATGGTAGCTTGCTACTGCTCCGAAACACTTAGGCTGGCCGGCATGTGTCCTTCTTCGTTCCTGTGTCTGTCCCTTCGGGGAAATGTCACGCGATGAATACCGGAGTCCTGTTAGCTCGCTACAGCCCGGTTCACCAGAGTCCTGCTAGCCCAGTGCTACAGCCTGGATTCACTCGCTGATGACCGACACGTTCGATGCTGGGTCACGGATGCCTGTCCCTGTAAGTTTGTGCCACTTTGGGTTTACGACTAGCCATGTCAGCCCGGGCTCCTTATCATATGGATGCTAGCGACACTGTCATATACGTGTGCCAACAGGCGCAAACGGTCCCGGGTAAAGGTAAGGCGACACCCGTGGGAATACCGTGCGTGAGGCCGCAAAGTGATATGAGGTGTTACATGCTAGATCGATGTGGCATTGAGTCGGGGTCCTGACAGCGTTGGTATCAGAGCTTGACTGCCTGTAGGATTACCAAGCCAAACTGGTCGAAGTTGAGTCTAGAAATTCTTTAGTTATATAAGGGAATTGATTGTGGGATGGAACGTAAGGCTCTTTTACTCCTTATACTTTATGCCCTTCTGATCTGAGTCATCTTATCTTTCCTACGGGGATTAAGAACTAGGCTATCTCTTCTTTCTATCAGGATCACGTGTTACTAATCCGTAGACTTATAAGATTGTTGGATCTAAGCTTGAGTTCAGCTCCTACGACTTCCATATGTTAATTATTGATCTCGAGACCTTGATGTTGTGCTTCTGAGTGGTTATGCCACCATTTTTGTGAATATCTCAAATCTCTTCTGAGCATTTACAGCCGTTATGCTGTCCGAGTCATTCCAGGTTTCTAAATAGTCTGATGCATTTGCAAAATCCTTTCCCTTTGGTTTCGATGCTCCTTTATGCCAGCTCAATCACACTAATTGTTGAGTTGAGGTATTCTACTGCCTCGACCTTTATGTTGGAATAATTATTATGACCCTAGGTGTCTCAGGGGATCATCTAGTGGTCTAGCCATGATTTGTGTCCTAGTGTGATGATTCTGGCCTTTATTCTTGAAAGCATTCCGTGATGCTACTTAGGAGTAGGTATTCTATTCCTGGGTTTTGAACCCGAGATTCATCCTACTTACATCATGTTGATAGTGTTGCTAGTTCCTTTAGGATACTAGTATCCTTTGCGATAGTCCTCAAGGTCCGTGGTACTTCCTTCTTCCAATTACCATGAACCATTCTTGGCAGGAGTTCTTTTTAACCAAAACATGACAACAAGAGTGCTCTTGATGAGTTCTCCATGCTATATTGTGACTCTGCCAGCTCAACCTTTCTGCATGGGTTATTCGGAAGAAACCTGTTGAACTTGGTTTGACATACTAATCTATGCATCCACAACTCAGAAAGTTATATGTTCCTTTGAGTTGTCCCTCTTTAGTTGTCTACTGACCTTCGTCTATCAAATGATAGTCAAGAGTATGCGTGCGTTCGTTTATCGATACCTATTACTCTTGTGGTCCGTCAAGCCATTCTTTCGCGGAATGACTAGGAGAAACAAACTCCAGTACCTCTTCCATATCCAGGATTGGGTCAAGGAAGTTGTGCTCCGCAGATCAAATTGCTAATCCAGCTTTTGATTCTGTTCTACCCTGAAGTATTACCGTCTTTATGTCAGGATTTTCATGAGGATTGCACCGGCTCTTGTGAATTCTTGATGTAGTGATACTTCTCGCCATCATTATTCATCCCTCGGTTCCGTGTTGTCGCAACCAGAATGCCGACAAGTGAATCGTGATGTGTGAATTCAATACTCCTAGCAACCTTGTTGCTTGGTAGTTAATGGACAATAATTTCATTCTTAGCGTGTTGGTTTTTGAATCATCCTTCTAAGACTGATCGTGCTACCTAGTCCTTATTTCGGTGCACACTTCGATTGATGAGTTAGGATTTTGTCAAGTCCTCACTCATTTGATCATATCGTCTTGCCCTCAAAAGCGAGATTGTTCTCGAGCTTAGTAACATATCGGTGGTTCGTGATTTTCCGAATATCTTCTCGAAAGTATGACCAGGTTGTCACCTGACTGTTATGTTGAGCTCGTGGTCAAGTTGGTTTCTTGTGAACCATTTTCCCTCCAAGAATCGGTGTTAGATATCCCTGAGCTAGTTGGTTAAGCTAGACAACAACTTGGAGAGTTGGAAGATAAAAGCTTGCCTGACTTAGTTCGTTCCAAAGGGATATTCTTGTGTAGTGTGTGTTGAAGAAAGATGATATCTTCATCGATTGGTCCCTGTGATCAGTTGCTGGACCTATTGTCTTATCAATCCTTTGATTGAGTATGGGCTATCGTCAAATCAAATCAGAACCAACGATATTCGTAATGTTGTCTTACTCGTGGGTTTTCCTCGAGCATACACCATTATATGCCTTGGTCTGACCAATGCTATCACCGTGTTCACTTAACTATGGAATTCCTTTTAAAGGGAAACCCGGATGAACTGTAGTTGAGCCCATTGCCAACATCCTTATCTCCTCCATGATTTTGTTGAACATTAAGCTAGTGTTGGAAACTTGTGTAAGCATTTTCTTCATGCCCCGTTCGTGAAGCATATGTTTGGATGAAAGAAGTGACTTCCTCTAGTTCATATGCATTTGATGCAAGTTGCCGCCGTTGAATCGAGAAAGTCAATGTTTTTCCTTTGGAATCATCCCAAATCAGTCATGCATACGTGCAAAGTATTCTGTGGTTCGGAGACTTGCAACCTCCATTCTATATGTGTCCCTAGCACACCAAGCCACTGATTGATTTGTTCAAGGTTAATAAGTTCTAAGTGCTAGCCCCGAAGGTACCAGACGAATTTGTACAAAACTTCGATATCCTCGATGATGGTTCCCCCTCCTGAACTCGGTAGTGTTTTATTATAAGACTACTTTGTGGTCATGTTTGTCTTGGACAACATGTTCACATGTTGTAGCAGAACCGGCTCGTGTTTTTGGAGCTTGCTATCATAGTTCATTTCCCGAGAATCTCGCAACGTCATCTCGTCGATTTGTGTTGCAAACTTTCGTTTTTCTTCCTAGACTCGATGAGTCTGGAATATCCTGACACCAACCAGATCTGAATCTCAGGCAGATATGATGGTTTGGAACATTTCCCAAAAACTATAATATCGGTCCCTCGGAAACCGGTAAAGTGGATGTCGTGGCCAATACACCAGCCGGAAGACCTGTTATTATAATATCTTGATTGAGGAAGTTGGCCACCTCCCCATAAGGATCTCGTAGAACTTATTCTAGTAGTTGTTCCTTATGGATTTTTGTGCTCCCGAAGTCCGACCTTTTTACTTGATGTTCTAGATATCAAACCATATCTATGGGTGGATTACGCTAGCACATCAAGGAGAACATTAGAAGCGGAGTGCTAAATGTCTCTCGGTCGATCATCCAGATTTCGTTCCCTTGGCCTCGCTAAGGTGAAATCTGAGAAAGTGTTATCTTCCTTTGCATCTGCATCGTCCATCGCTATTCATCATGGTAGTATGTTGTGTTGTCAGCACCCTTGACGCGGTTGTTGATAAAACCTTGATGATTGTGGAAATGCTCAAGTTCTTGAGAGCACGCACAAGCGCTAGGTATTATCGCCGGCACTAACCGGGATTGCTCCTAGTCTCTTCGGTTATGCTATAACCACTCCAACAGTGAATTCACTCTCTATTGTTGGGTTCTTCCCCAGTTACCAGAATCATTCCCATCATTTGCATTTTGTTCCCAGCTTGCACCGCCAATGTGCCATTCTACCATGAGTCTCTTCCATTTCCGGTGGTAAGCAAATTCATCCATTACGTTGTCTTCAACAAGGTAATCCACATCATCCAAGTCCGAGTATGCCATTCTACCGACCCCCTCCAAATGATTGCTCGAGAATTGCCTTAGGCTGGTTTAAAGAGTTTCAATGATCTTTAAATCAAAGGTAATTCTTTTTACCACTTGGATATTTCTACGAGTCACCTTCCCTAAGGTGCATCGTTATGGTATCACGACAATTCAACTCCTCGCTACGTTGACAACCGGTCACCACATTCTTAAGTCTGAAATTGTTGTCTACCTAGTGAACCTTTATCATCTGCTTCACTCCATTCCTATGGATGTATGCTTCATCTCTCAGCTCGAGAGATGTTGCTATGTCTCATTCCGTGAGTTAATCCTGAGTTGTTCGACCTTCGAGAAGAACGATTCTTTTAGGGTCTTTCCTTTCCTCTCATTGTCATAATAACTGGAGTTCTCAGAGCAAGACTTCAAGACAATGATGGTGAACGAATCAACGTTCAATTGAAGGGCAACCTGGATCGTGAAGATTGTGCTAGTTTGCGTTCCCCCTTCACCTTACCCTACGCTTGAATCTCGGGACGAGATTTTTGTTTAGTGGGGGTGAGTTGTCACATCCCTGGTCCTGCTATGCTCTAGGCTAGGCCTCATGTGAGCATCATGTTTTAATTCAAATGAAATTTGAATTGAGGGATTTTCAAAGCCTCAGAAATCTTCTAAAAATGATCAACATTAAAATCTTCTCAAAGAAGTCCAAGAAAATGTTCCTCTTAGTCTCTGAAAATATTGCAAAGAGGTAAAACTCAAAACAATATTTTCAGTATCTCAGAGTTAATTATTTTGGGACATTTGAATTAATCCAATAACTATTTGCTTTGGATTTATATTTAATATATATTAAATATGACTCCAATTAATTCTGGAAGTTTGTGAGTGGCTTTGTATATATTTTAGCAAGCCACATAAAAACCTACAGAATTTATTAAAATGATTTAGTGTCTAAAACTAAATCAAAACAAACTACAGAAAATAGAAAACAGAATTAAATAGACATAAAAGAGAGAGAGAGAGAGAAGGACTTATCTGGCGCTCACCTGGTAGCCAGCCGGCCCAGCTCCTGTGCGGCCCAGCCCATCTCCACTTCCCCCCCTGTCGTCTTCCTCCTCGCCAGAAGGACCGAGGCGTGGCGCGCGCGCCCGAGAGCCCCGGCCACCTCCTACTTACCTGCTCGCCGCTGGAGGCACCTGAGGGTGCCACGCACTCCCCTCGACCCTCTCCTACTCTCCCGTGTCTCTCCCTCCGTCCGTATCCTCCTCTGCTCCCTCTCTCTCACCCGGACCGAACGGAGCCGCCGCCACCGACGAGCTCCCTCGCGGCCACCGCCACCCCCTCTCCTCTCCGACGCACTCCCGAGCTCCGCCGGTCCTCCCTCGTCCTCCTCATCGTCTCACGCGACCAGAAGAGCCCCTGGATGCCGCTAGCCTCGCCGTTCCCCTCCTCGGCCACCGAGGATCCCGTCGTCAAATTCGTCGCCGTTTGGCCTTCCCCGAGCCCACCGAGCTGCTTGTAGACCTCGCCGTGAGCTCCTCTGCCGAACCCCTCTCTCCCCGTGCTCTATTTCCCTCTGTAGCCGCCGTTACCACCGCGACCGAGAGCTTCTCGCCGCCGGCCATGGCGTGGCCGTGGCCACAGCCACCGCAGCTCGCTCCCGAGCCCACCGTCATGCTCAGCGCAGCACCAGGAGCTCGTAGCCACCACCCGCTCCTCCTCTAGTGCACCGTAGCCCCTTCTCCCCTCCCCGCCGAACTCCGGCCGCCGCAAAAGCTGCCGCCGTCGTCGATTTAGCCCACTCCGTCGCGAGTTGTTGCCTCCGTTGGATGCGCAAGACTCCTAGCTTTCCGTAGCCGCAAACCGCGTCCAAAACCACCGCCTGAAGCTCAAATCCGAGCCGAGCCACCGTCTCGGGCCTCGCCGGCGTCGAGTCGCCGGCGGGGTTGACCCACTTGACCACGGCGGAACCCCCCCTGGGTCGACGACAGGTGGGGCCAGCCCCTGTTAATTAGTTTAGGTGTTAGATTAGTTAACACTAATTAAGTTAGTTAATTATTTAAGCCACTGACATGTGGGCCCAGCCCTGCTGACATTTTCGTTAGTATTAGTTTAACCCTAATTAACCCAGTTAACCAACTGTGTCACTGACGTGTGGCCCCCACATGTTAGGTTTGACCTGGGGCGCCCAGTTGACCCTGCTGACGTCACTGTGACGTGGTGCTGACGCCATAATTCATTTCTGGATTTATATTATTCAGGAAATTCCAAAAAATGCCTAAAACTTCTAAAATTCATAGAAATTCAACCGTAACTCCAAATTAAATAATTTATATATGAAAAATTATCAGAAAAATTCAAGGAATCCATCTGTACCATTTTCATGCATGTTAGAACAACTTATAGCTGCTGTTTAGCACAAACCAATTAAAGGGCTTTTAAATAATCACATATGGAGTTTCAATTTGAATCTTGTATTCAAACCAACTTCATTTAATCTGTTGCTAGTTGCATTAGCCCAAAACACATTCATTTTGCCATGTCATGATCATGCATCATATTGTGCATTGCATTGATTGTGTTCCCTTCTGTGTTGCCGGTATTTGTCCCCTCTCGATAGACGTGATACCGATGATGTGATCGTTGACACTGATGAAGACTCAATGCTATCTTCAGAAGTGCCAGGCAAGCAAAACCCCCTTGTTCATTCTGATACAATCCTACTCTCTCGCTCCTGCTCTCTTTTACTGCATTAGGACAACAACGATTCATCTGTTACTTGCTGCGGTAGCTGAACCCCTTTATCCTTTGCATGACCTGTCATTCCACAGTAAATAGATGAAACCCACTAGTATGAGTAGGAGTTGTTTGAGCCCTGTTGTGCCTACTCATTCATGTTTGTTTGTCATGCCCGCTACTGCTTAGAGTTGAGTCAGGTCTGATTCATCCGGGATGAATCAGAGGTGTGTGAACATGTCCTACTGTGTGTGAGCTAAGTGTGTGAACACGATTTGGTAAAAGGTGTCGGTGAGAGGCCATGTAGGAGTACATGGTGGGTTGTCTCATTGAAGCCGTCCTCAGGAACTGAGTTCTGTGTTTGTGATCCATGATTCAGCTACTACCATACATTGGGCCCTGAAATATGACCCCGCTCGACTTCTTATTCACCCTTGTCCTCTGTCCAGGAGTTGCAAGTAGTTTCTGGTGTTTGTAGTATGCTGGAGGCCGTGGACAGCGCTAACCGTAGGGGTGGTCTGTGATGCGGTAGGCACGTGGCCGGGTATACCGGGCGCCCGTTTGGTGTCAGGAACCCTGTTCACATCGTTTGGGGCTGTGAGCGAAACTCCGGCCGGATCTCCTCATGGATGGAACCCGAATAGGCGATAAACCTGGACTAGAG
Source organism: Triticum dicoccoides (assembly GCF_002162155.2). Lineage (NCBI taxonomy): Eukaryota > Viridiplantae > Streptophyta > Magnoliopsida > Poales > Poaceae > Triticum > Triticum dicoccoides. Next base: position 373,943,555 of record NC_041387.1, read on the forward strand.
ACTTGAGTGTTTAGGTAGGTCGTGGTCTACACCCACGTCGGCTTTCGCTTGAAGTCTGCCGAGCACATGTCGTGTGCAGACGCTAAGTGGTGGAAACATGTATGAAGAAGTACACCCCTGCAGGGTTAACATCATCTATTCGAATAGCCGTGTCCGCGGTAAAGGACTTCTGGGTTGCTTATATCAGTTCATAGACAAGTGAAAGTGGATACTCTAAAATACGCAAGATAAGCGTGAGTGCTATGGATGGCATTCTCGTAGGGAGACGAGAGCGGATCCATAGTGGTGTATTGATATGGTGAATATGTGGACTCGTGTGCGCCACCTCAAAAGAGTTACATTGCAGTCGTAGTTCAGGATAGCCACCGAGTCAAAGCTGGCTTGCTGCAGTTAAACCCCACCATCCCCTTTGTTGATAATGATGCATATGTAGTTAGTTCTGATGTAAGTCTTGCTGGGTACATTTGTACTCACGTTGCTTAATTTATGTTTTTGCAGAGAGACTTCGGTCTCGCTAGTAGTTCCGCGTGGACTTCGATGTTTAGGTTGTTACCTCAGCTACGATCTTGTGCCCTCGGCAGGATCTGATAGATAGTCAGGCTTCTAAGCCTTTTTCATTTATAGATGTCTGTACTCAGACATGATAGCTTCTGCTTGTGCTTTGCTTTGTATGCTCTGAATGTTGGGTCATGAGACTCATGTTTGTAATATCTCGCTCCTCGGAGCCTATTGAATAATTACTTGAGTTATAGAGTCATGTTGTGATGCCATGTTGTATTTGCACATATCGAGCATATTGTGTGTATGTTGTTGAAATGCTTGGCATGTGTGGGATCTGACCATCTAGTTGTTTATCTTTAGTAGCCTCTCTTACGGGGAAATGTCTCCTAGTGCTTCCACCGAGCCATGGTAGCTTGCTACTGCTCCGGAACACTTAGGCTGGCCGGCATGTGTCCTTCTTCGTTCCTGTGTCTGTCCCTTCGGGGAAATGTCACGCGATGAATACCGGAGTCCTGTTAGCCCGCTACAGCCCGGTTCACCGGAGTCCTGCTAGCCCAGTGCTACAGCCTGGATTCACTCGCTGATGACCGACACGTTCGATGCTGGGTCACGGATGCCTGTCCCTGTAAGTTTGTGCCACTTTGGGTTTACGACTAGCCATGTCAGCCCGGGCTCCTTATCATATGGATGCTAGCGACACTGTCATATACGTGTGCCAACAGGCGCAAACGGTCCCGGGTAAAGGTAAGGCGACACCCGTGGGAATACCGTGCGTGAGGCCGCAAAGTGATATGAGGTGTTACATGCTAGATCGATGTGGCATTGAGTCGGGGTCCTGACAAAAGCATTAACACATAGTGAATACATGAACTCCTCAAACTATGGTCATCACCGAGAAGAATCCCGATTATTGTCACTTCGTGGTTGTCGGATCATAACACATAATAGGTGACTATAGACTTGCAAGATAGGATCAAGAACTCACATATATTCATGAAAACATAATAGGTTCAGATCTGAAATCATGGCACTCGGGCCCTAGTGACAAGCATTAAGCATAGAAAAGTCATAGCAACATCAATCTCAAAACATAGTGGATACTAGGGATCAAACCCTAACAAAACTAACTTGGTTACATGGTAAATCTCATCCAACCCATAACCGTCCAGCAAGCCTACAATGGAATTACTCACGCACGGCGGTGAGCATCATGAAATTGGTGATGGAGGATGGTTGATGATGACGACGGTGACGAATCCCCCTCTGTGGAGCCCCGAACGGACTCCAGATCAGCCCTCCCGAGAGAGATTAGGGCTTGGCGGCGGCTCCGTATCATAAAACGCAATGAAACTTTCTCTCTGATTTTTTCACCGCGAAAGCAAATATATGGAGTTGGAGTTGAGGCCGGTGGACGTCCAGGGGGCCCATAAGGCAGGGGGAGCGCCCTAGAGGAGGGGGCGCCCCCACCCTCGTGGACAGGGTGTGGGCCCCCTGATGCTGATTCTTTCACCAATATTTTTAATTAATTCTGAAAAGTTGCTCCGTGGATTTTCAGGTCATTCTAAGAACTTTTATTTCTGCACAAAAATAACACCATGGCAGTTCTGCTGAAAACATCATCAGTCCGGGTTAGTTCCATTCAAATCATGCAAGTTAGAGTCCAAAACAAGGGCAAAAGTGTTTGGAAAAGTAGATATGACGGAGACGTATCAACTCCCCCAAGCTTAAACCTTTGCTTGTCCTCAAGCAATTCTGTTGACAAACTAAAAGTGATAAAGAAAACTTTTACAAACTCTGTTTGCTCTTGTTGTTGTAAATATGTAAAGCCAGCATTCAAGTTTTCAGCAAAGATTATGAACTAACCATATTCACAATAACACTTAGGTATCATGTTTACTCATATCAATAGCATAATCAACTAGCGAGCAATAATAATAAAACTCCGATGACAACACTTTCTCAAAACAATCATAATATGATATAACAAGATGGTATCTTGCTATCCCTTTCTGAGACCGCAAAACATAAATGCAGAGCACCTTTAAAGATCAAGGACTGACTAAACATTGTAATTCATGGTAAAAGAGATCCAGTCATAGTCATACCAAAATAAACTAATAGTAATGCATGCAAGTGATAGCGGTGCTCTCCAGCGGGTGCTTTTTAATAAGAGGGTTGAGGGAGTCCTGGACTAGGGGGTGTCCGGATAGCCGAACTATCATCATCGGCCGGACTCCAAGACTATGAAGATACAAGATTGAAGACTTCGTCCCGTGTCCGGATGGGACTTTCCTTGGCGTGGAAGGCAAGCTTGGCAATACGGATATGTAGATCTCCTACCATTGTAACCGACTCTGTGTAACCCTAGCCCTCTCCGGTGTCTATATAAACCGGATGGCTTTAGTCCGTAGGACGAACAACAATCATACCATAGGCTAGCTTATAGGGTTTAGCCTCCTTGATCTTGTGGTAGATCTACTCTTGTAACACACATCATCAATATTAATCAAGCAGGACGTAGGGTTTTACCTCCATCAAGAGGGCCCGAACCTAGGTAAAACATCGTGTCCCTTGTCTCCTATTACCATCCGCCTAGACGCACAGTTCGGGACCCCCTACCCGAGATCCGCCTATTTTGACACCGACATTGGTGCTTCATTGAGAGTTCCTCTCCGTCGTCACTGATAGGCTCGATGGCTTCTTCGATCATCAATAACGACGCGGTCCAGGGTGAGACCTTCCTCCCCGGACAGATCTTCGTATTCGGCGGCTTTGCGCTGCAGGCCAATTCGCTTGGCCATCTGGAGCAGATCGAAAGTTACACCCCTGGCCGTCAGGTCAGATTTGGAAGTTTAAACTTCATGGCTGACATCCGCGGGGACTTGATCCCCGATGGATTCGAGCCACAGCCGAGCGTGCCGCACTGTCACGATGGGCATGATTTAGCTCTGCAGCCAGACAGTATCCTGGAGGCCGCACTCGAGTCCGCTCCAATCTTTAATTCGGAGCCGGCTGCGCAGATCGAGGACGGATGGCTAGACACCGCCTCGGGGGCTGCAACCTCTACGGTGATAGAGCCAAACACTGATCTTGTCCCTCATGAAGCCCGTGACTCCGAGGTGCCGGACTCCTCGCTGGACTCCGAGCCTCCCACGCCCCCTCCAACCAAATCTGGTTGGGCGCTGATCATGGAGTTCACCGCCGCGGACATCTTTCAACACTCACCTTTCGGCGACATCTTGAGCTTGCTAAAGTAATCTCGTTATCAGGAGAGCCCTGGCCGGACTGCGGTCAGGACGGTTGGGATGCGGACGACAAAGAGATTCAACGCCCACCCACCACCCACTTAGTAGCCACTGTTGACGATCTAACCGACATGCTAGACTTTGACTCCGAAGACATCGACGGTATGGACGACGATGCCGGAGACAACCAAGAACCAGCGCCTATCGGGCACTGGAAAGCCACCCCAACTCACGACGTATACATGGTGGATACACCAAAAGGAAGCGATAATGAGGAACAACGGGACGTGGCGAAGGACAACTCCCCCAATAAACAACCAAAACGGCGACGCAAGCGTCGCCCGAAGTCCCACCTCGATAAAAACGACACCCATACGGACCCGGCCATAGAGCAGGACGAAGCAGTGGACGGCGAACATGCCACCAAGCAACCATCCGAATATGATGAACTGGACAAGCAACCCATCCCCGACGAAACAAGAGCCTAGACGATCTCACGCCGAACACATCACCAGAGCATAAGAACCTTCATAAAAGGCTCATCGCTACCGCAAGAAGTTTGAAGAAGCAAAAGCGGAAGCTCAGAACAGCAGAGGACGCACTCAGAATGAGATGGAGCAAAGTACTCAATACCGCAGATAAATATGACGCTAGTCGCCAGGCAAAGAGCTACCCGAAGCGCAAGCTGTTGCCCGAATTCGATGAGGAGGCCTTAGAGCCCCCGCAATCAAAAAAGAAAGAGGCCGCCTAGCCGGATAGACGACCAGATGACAGGCTAAGAGCAGCAAGGGGCTCCGCACACAAGCCGGCACACGATCATCATAAAGATCCTCGAAAAAAGGATGACCCGGTCAGGTCTATCTATGGGCCAAAAAAGAAGACTCCAGGAAGCAACACAACCCGCCGAGCGTTTGAAGACAACGGCACACCCAAATACAGGGGCGCCGCACAGCCACTATGTTTCATCGACGAGGTACTGGATCATGAATTTCCAGCGGGATTCAAACCCGTAAACATAGAGGCATATGACGGAACAACAGACCCCGGAGTCTGGATTGAGGATTATATCCTACACATACATATGGCCAGAGGAGATGATCTCCATGCCATAAAATACCTACCCCTCAAGCTCAAAGGGCCAGCTTGGCATTGGCTCAAAAGCCTCCCAGAAAATACCATTGGAAGTTGGGAAGAGCTCGAGGATGCGTTTCGAGCAAATTTTCAAGGGACTTATGTCCGCCCTCCGGATGCAGACGATTTAAGTCACATAACTCAACAGCCCAGAGAGTCAGCACGCAAATTTTGTGTGACGCCCGGGTAATTAAGCTACAGTAATCCCCACTAATGTTGCCACGTCACCTCGGTTACTGTGGATAAACTCGCGTTAGATCCGAACCCGTTCTAAAACAAAAATCAAAACAAGAGCAAAGATAAAAAGTTTCAAAACCAAAACTAAAAATTTTCGGGGGTTGTCTAAAATAGCTAACATAATTATGGTGGGGTGCACTAATTTTTGTAAAATGCTTTGGCATTTTAAATAATCTAAAAACAGAAAAGAAAATTAATAAAAGAAAAGAAAGAAGAAAAAAAAGGGAGAGGGAGGGGAAAACCCCCTGGCCCAGCCAGTTCCCCCACCCCACCTGGCCCCTGGCCTGGCCCAACTTCCCCCCCCCTTGGGCCGGCCCATCGGCCCAGCCGCCCCGGCCACATACCCCCCCA
>NC_041387.1:373950401-373963159 GCF_002162155.2 Triticum dicoccoides
CGGCCCCCGTTGGCCTCGGGCGCGGGCGCGGGCGCCGTGTCCTCCTGGGGTGCGCCCGAACGGGCATCGCCCCGCGCGCCCGCTTGCCCGTTTGCCCCTCGGGGCCAATGACATGGGGGCCCCACCCCCCACACAACAGAACGTTTTTTTTAATTAAAGCAGGGAATAAAAATAAAATGAAAATGAATTAAAACTAATTAACTAATTAATTAAGTAAGTAATTAATTAGTCTAATTAATTCTGATTAATTAACCCTAATCACTAATTAACCTAATTAACTAATGTTAATTAACTCTGATTAGGTTAATTAGATATTAGAGAATGACATGCGGGACCCACCTGTCAGGGTTGACTCGGTCAACCCTGTTGACTGATGATGTCAGCATGACATCATGCTGATGTCATAAAAGCATTTTCGAAATTAATTAAATTCCTGAAATTAATAAAATCTTTTAAAAATCATATCTTTTAATCCGTAATCCGGATTAAAATATTTTCAACATGAAAGTTGCTCAGAACGACGTGACGAATCCGGATACGCAGTCCGTTCGTCCACCACACGCCTCTAACCTATCGAACCTGCAAACTTTCCTCTCCGGTTCATCTGTCTGACAGACGTCCGGAACCGGGAAAACTTCCCCGGATGTTTTTCCCCCCTAACCAGTACCCCCTCATACCACGTTAGGGCACGCCTAGCATCACTTCTTGACATGTCATGCATCGATATGCATCTATTTACTTGTATTCATTGTTTCTTCCCCCTCTTCTCTCCGGTAGACTACGAGACCGACGCTGCTGCTGGCCAGTTCGACTATGGTGTTGACGACCCCTCTCTCTTGCCAGAGCAACCAGGCAAGCCCCCCCCTTGATCACCAGATATCGCCTATTCTACTCTATACTGCTTGCATTAGAGTAGTGTAGCATGTTACCGCTTTCGTTAATCCTATTCTGATGCATAGCCTGACATTGTCGCTACATCTGTTGATACCTTACCTGCAATCCTAAATGCTTAGTATAGGATGCTAGTTTATCATCATTGGCCCTACATTCTTGTCAGTCTGCCTTGCTATACTATTGGGCCGTGATCACCTGGGAGGTGATCACGGGTATATACTATACATACTACATACTATACAGATGGTGACTAAAGTCGGGTCAGCTCGAAGAGTACCCGCGAGTGATTCACGGATTGGGGGCTGAAAGGACCTTTGTCCCGACGGCCCTCTGTGTGGATCTTTGTGGCGGAGCGACAGGGCAGGTTGAGACCGCCTAGGAGAGAGGTGGGCCTGGCCCTGTTCGGCGTTCGCGGACACTTAACACGCTTAACGAGATCTTGGTATTTGATCTGAGTCTGGCTACGAGCCTATACACACTAACCATCTACGTGGGAGTAGTTATGGGTATCCCGACGTCGTGGTATCAGCCGAAGCACTTCAGACGTCAGCGACGGAGCGGCGCGCGCCGAATTGGACTGGAACGCCACTAGGCTAGGTCTGCTTTCGGCCGCGTACGCAACGTGCAGGTGTGCTATGGGCGATGGGCCCAGACCCCTGTGCGCTTAGGTTTAGACCGGCGTGCTGGCCTCTCTGTTGAGCCTAGGTGGGGCTGCGACGTGTTGATCTTCCGAGGCCGGGCATGACCCAGGAAAGTGTGTCCGGCCAAATGGGATCGAGCGTGTTGGGTTATGTGGTGCACCCCTGCAGGGAAGTTAATCTATTCGAATAGCCGTGATCTTCGGTAACAGGACGACTTGGAGTTGTACCTTGACCTTATGACAACTAGAACTGGATACTTAATAAAACACACCCTTCCAAGTGCCAGATACAACCGGTGGTCGCTCTACCTCAGGGATATGAGGAGGGGATCGCCGGGTAGGATTATGCTATGAGATGCTACTTGGAGATGCTACTTGGAGGACTTCAATCTACTCTCTTATACCTGTTGCAAGACGAAGGTGACCCGAAGCGTAGTCTTCGATAAGACTAGCTATCCCCCTCTTATTCTGGCATTCTGCAGTTCAGTCCACTGATATGGCCCTTTACACATATACCCATGCATATGTAGTGTAGATCCTTGCTTGCGAGTACTTTGGATGAGTACTCACGGTTGCTTTCTCCCCCTTTTCTCCCCTTTTCCTTTCTTTCTGGTTGTCGCAACCAGGTGCTGGAGTCCAGGAGCCAGACGCCACCGTCGACGACGACCCCTACTACACCGGAGGTGCCTACTACTACGTGTTGCCCGCTGACGACGACCTGGAGTAGTTTAGGAGGATCCCAGGCAGGAGGCCTGCGCCTCTTTCGATCTGTATCCCAGTTTGTGCTAGCCTTCTTAAGGCAACTTGTTTAACTTATGTCTGTACTCAGATATTGTTGCTTCCGCTGACTCGTCTATGATCGAGCACTTGTATTCGAGCCCTCGAGGCCCCTGGCTTGTATTATGATGCTTGTATGACTTATTTTATTTGTAGAGTTGTGTTGTGATATCTTCCCGTGAGTCCCTGATCTTGATCGTACACATTTGCGTGCCGACTCCGTCGCCCGAAGCCGTCCCGGACGCCGCCGGACTTCCCCGTCTACACGCGTCGTCCCCGTCAACCTCCCTGAGCCCCGCTGCCTTGACCCTACGGATCCACGGTGAGGCCCCCGGCCTCTCTTCCTCTTGCTCCTCGCACCGTCCCGTAGTCGTGCACGTGCCGCCCGGTGCTCGTGCTCGCTGTGAGCACGCGCGCACCCGCGCGCCCCGTCGCGCCCGTTGTCGCTCGTGCCACCTGCGGTTGTTGCCGCCCACGCCGCCGTCCCGCTCCGCCTGCAGCCCCCGTGCACTACTCCTGCCTTCCCCGCTGACGACCGCCGGGCCCGCACCTCGCCGAGACCACGTGCGTGGCGTCCCGGTACCTCGCCGCCCCTGGCTGCCTCCTTGTCGCCGGCGGCAGCGCCACTGGCCGCGCCCGAGGCCATCGCTTGGGCTTGCCCCGGTGGGCGCTCGTGGCCGTGCCCGTGAGCCCGCGCGCCCACACGCCCATAACCACTAAGGCCCCTATGGGCCTATGACAAACGGGCCCCACGCCCAGAACGGTTTTATAAAAAAAAAGAGAATTAAAAAAAAATATAATAAGTAAATAATTAATAATAAAATTAATGAATTAATTAATTAATTAATTAATTAATTAACTTAATTAATTCTAATTAAATTAACTAAATAATATTAATTAACCTAATTAACTAATTAACTTAATTAACTGAAACAGTCAATGATGAACGGGACCCACCTGTCAGGTTGACCAAGTCAACCCTGTTGACTGCTGACGTCAGCATGACATCATGCTGACGTCATAAATTCATTTTCGAATTAAATAATTAATTAGTTAAATTTCAGAAATTAATAAAATCTTTAGAAAATTATATCTTTTAATCCGTAACTCGGATTAAAATATTTTCAACATGAAAGTTGATCAGAACGACGAGACGATTCCGGATACGCAGCCCGTTCGTCCACCACACACCCCTAACATATCAAACTCGCAACTTTCCCCCTCCGGTTCCTCTGCCCGAAAACGCGAAACTCCGGGAATACTTTCCCGGATGTTTCCCCCCTTCGTCGGTATCACTTACTACCGCGTTAGGGCACACCGAACACCGCGTATTGCCTTGTTATATTTTGTGATGCTTTGTTTGCTCTGTATTCATTATTTCTTCCCCCTCTTCTCTCCGGTAGACTACGAGACCGACGCCGTTGCTGCCCAGTTCGACTACGGAGTTGACGACCCCTCTCTCTTGCCAGAGCAACCAGGCAAGCCCCCCCCTTGATCACCAGATATCGCCTATTCTACTCTATACTGCTTGCATTAGACTAGTGTAGCATGTTACTGCTTTCGTTAATCCTATTCCGATGCATAGCCTGACATTGTCGCTACATCTGTTGATACCTTACCTGCAATCCTAAATGCTTAGTATAGGATGCTAGTTTAACATCATTGGCCCTACATTCTTGTCAGTCTGCCTTGCTATACTATCGGGCCGTGATCACTTGGGAGGTGATCACGGGTATATACTATACATACATACATACTATACAGATGGTGACTAAAGTCGGGTCAGCTCATTGAGTACCCGCAAGTGATTCTGACGAGGGGGCTGAAAGGACAGGTGGTTCCATCCCGGTAGAGGTGGGCCTGGGTTCCCGACGGCCCTCGACTGTTACTTTGTGGCGGAGCGACAGGGCAGGTTGAGACCACCTAGGAGACAGGTGGGCCTGGCCCTGTTCGGCGTTCGCGGATACTTAACACGCTTAACGAGATCTTGGTATTTGATCTGAGTCGGCTACGAGCCTATACGCACTAACCATCTACGTGGGAGTAGTTATGGGTATCCCGACGTCGTGGTATCAGCCGAAGCACTTCAGACGTCAGTGACGGAGCGGCGCGCGCCGAATTGGACTGGAACGCCACTAGGCTAGGTCTGCTTTCGGCCGCCCTCGCAACGTGCAGGTGTGCTATGGGCGATGGGCCCAGACCCCTGTGCGCTTAGGTTTAGACCGGCGTGCTGGCCTCTCTGTTTTGCCTAGGTGGGGCTGCGACGTGTTGATCTTCCGAGGCCGGGCATGACCCAGGAAAGTGTGTCCGGCCAAATGGGATCGAGCGTGTTGGGTTATGTGGTGCACCCCTGCAGGGAAGTTAATCTATTCGAATAGCCGTGATCTTCGGTAACAGGACGACTTGGAGTTGTACCTTGACCTTATGACAACTAGAACCGGATACTTAATAAAACACACCCTTCCAAGTGCCAGATACAACCGGTGGTCGCTCTACCTCAGGGATATGAGGAGGGGATCGCCGGGTAGGATTACGCTATGAGATGCTGTTTGGAGATGTTACTCGGAGATGCTACTTGGAGGACTTCGACCTACCCTCTTCTACCTGTTGCAAGACGAAGGTGACCAGAAGCGTAGTCTTCGATAAGACTAGCTATCCCCCTCTTATTCTGGCATTCTGCAGTTCAGTCCACTGATATGGCCCCCTTACACATATACCCATGCATATGTAGTGTAGATCCTTGCTTGCGAGTACTTTGGATAAGTACTCACGGTTGCTTTCTCCCCCCTTTTCCCCATTTCCTTTCTTTCTGGTTGTCGCAACCAGATGCTGGAGTTCAGGAGCCAGACGCTACCGTCGACGACGACCCCTACTACACCGGAGGTGCCTACTACTACGTGCTGCCCGCTGACGACGACCTGGAGTAGTTTAGGAGGATCCCAGGCAGGAGGCCTGCGCCTCTTTCGATCTGTATCCCAGTTTGTGCTAGCCTTCTTAAGGCAACTTGTTTAACTTATGTCTGTACTCAGATATTGTTGCTTCCGCTGACTCGTCTATGATCGAGCACTTGTATTCGAGCCCTCGAGGCCCCTGACTTGTATTATGATGCTTGTATGACTTATTTTATTTGTAGAGTTGTGTCGTGATATCTTCCCGTGAGTCCCTGATCTTGATCGTACACATTTGCGTGCATGATTAGTGTACGATTGAATCGGGGGCGTCACATTTTGGAACAGGTTCCTCACCAAAAAGAACCAAATAGTCGACTGTCCGGACGCCGAAGCCTTAGCAGCCTTTAAGCACAACGTCCGAGACGAATGGCTCGCCAGACACCTCGGCCAAGAAAAACCAAGAACAATGGCCGCACTAACAAGCCTCATGACCCGCTTTTGGGCGGGGGAAGACAGCTGGCTGGCTAGATGCAGCAGCAGCGACCCGAGTACATCCGAAGTCAGGGATGGAAATGGGAAATCACGACGCAGAAAACATCAGCGCCGGAATAAGGAAAATGGCCCAAATAGCACGGCGGTCAACACCGGATTTAAAAGCTCTCGGCCGAATAATAAAACACTGCCCCTCAAGGACAACATCGACGAGCTATCCAACCTAAACAAAATTTTGGATAGGCTATGTAAAATACATAGTACCTCTGGGAAGCCTGCAAACCATACCCACAGAGATTGTTGGGTCTTCAAACAGTCCGGCCGACTTAACGCCGAACGCAAGGGGCTCGACACACCAAGCGAAGACGATGAACCCCACAAGCAGCACGCCGGAAAACAGAAGACTTTCCCACTAGAAGTCAAAACAGTGAACTCACTTCATGTGATAACATGAAAACACAGTGCGGCACCTGCCATACCAGGACACCGTCCACAAAATGGGGATAGACCCTACCAAAATTCGTCGTAGCAGCACTTCCTTCAAAGGAGTGACGCCATGCCTTTAAGCCAATTGTACAGGCTTTGTACCACTAGAGGTTGTGTTCGGTTCATCCGACAACCTCTGTCGTGAAAAGCTTACTCTCCATATCGCCCCATTTAACAGTGGCCCTTAAGCACTACTGGGACGCGAAGCTTTCGCCCGCTTTAATGCAATACCACATTTTGCGTCTCTTACGCTTAAAATGCCCGGTCCACGCGGCATAATCTCATTAAAGAGTAACTCCAAGTGTTCCTCGACCACGGAGAACGTGAGACTGCTTTGACAGCCACACACTAATCCGACCTTGCAGGTCAAAGCCCCTAAAAACAGGCCATTCAGACCTCGGACACGGTTACGCGAGTCTGGCGTAAATAAACAGGGGGCTTCCCAGCCGCATACCCCTTTACAAGGGGCTGCGTGTATAAACGATGAGAGCCAATAAAGCTCAACTTTATTCATCTTCCAAATTATACTTTATTTTCAATACATCCTTTGCACGATATTTCTTCCAAACTAAGTCCTTCTCTTTTACAGATGAAGCACGTGCTACACCCGTCCAGGATACAGCACAACGGAGACACAGGCGCAGACGTGCAGCAGGGACCCGTTGCAAGGATTCTTTTCAGATTAAGACCCTGCGTAAACCTTTCTTACTGTCTCTTGTTGATACACATCCCCCGGTTTTCTACCATAACCGAGGAGGAGGCTGGCGTTTTGGCATCGGCCGCGTCAGAAGTTCCCGCCTGTACCTGGACACTAGGGGCTTAGGGCATTGTTCTGCCCGATATCATAAAGACCGAACACCTCAGGGAGTGTTCGGCGTCTCGAGTTAGGCCTTATATGCATCAGCTCCGAATCATGTCTTTGGTCAAATGTTGGGTTTGCCCGGCTCCTGTGTTTTCCTGCCTTACGTTCCGCTCCATCGGCTAACGCGGCACCAGGAGAACTACTGCGATGGTTCCCCGGTTCGGCCGGGCGAGCACCTCAGTAGAGAAAGCCGAAAACTGACTGTCATGATATAGCGAGAGACTGGTCAACCACTCAATCGACTATTGGAATGCTTAGAATTCCTCCGCTTTGACGAAGGACCGCTTCCCGGTCAGGCACATACGCGCCCCGAGTTCGGAGAGCGCGGTGCCTCTAGGGGCTATATAGTAGCCCCACCATCGAGCTCCTATGGCTAAGTGAAAGTGATAAAGCATTATAGTCCGGTTGCCTAGTTTGCTATGCTATCACCTCCTTCAAAGGACCAAGACGTTGGATTAAGTGTGAAAAAGTGCTTTTCTTTTTTGCAAACACCCCCGCACCATGTGCGTTGGGGCTGAAGCCAAAGACTGCAACTTTCAGGTTATTCATACATATACGGCCGCACAGGAGATAGTTCAATACTTGAACGCACAAGTATAAAAAGCCGTTGCATTATAAACATGATCTCAGAAATCATACATGTCATTTAAACATAACATCTTTTGAGCACTGCGACTCTATTAAGCGAGCGCCCTGCAGGACTTCCTCAAAATAGTGCTTGGCGGGTAATCAGCTTTTGTCCGAACCCCGGGATGCAACAGCGGTGGCATCCATCTCCACCCAGTATGTTTTCACATGGGCGAGAGCCATCCGTGCACCTTCTATGCATGCTGACCTTTTATTGATCTTATGCTAGAAAGACTATACAAATATACACAGTTCTGCTTTCTAGATGGTTATTCCGGCTTCTCGCAAATACCCGTGTCAAAAGAGGATCAAGAAAAAAAATACTTTTACTTGACCTTTCGGTACCTTTGCTTATCGGCGTATTCCTTTTGATTTATGTAATGCACATGCTACCTTTCAAAGATGTATGACTGCTATATTCTTTGACTTTTGTGAAAAGATTGTTGAGGTTTTCATGGATGATTTCTCCATTTATGGATCTTCTTTTGATGGTTGCTTGAGTAACCTTGATTGAGTTCTGCAGAGATGTGATGAAACTAATCTTGTATTGAATTGGGAAAAGTGCCAATTTATGGTTAATGAGGGTATTGTTTTGGGGCATAAAATCTCCGAAAGAGGTATTGAAGTTGATAAAGCTAAAGTTGATGCTATTGAAAAAATGCCGTGTCCAAAAGATATCAAAGGTATAAGAAGTTTCCTTGGTCATGCTAGTTTATATAGGAGGTTTATTAAAGACTTTTCTAAAATTTCTAGGCCTCTCACTAATCTCTTGCAAAAAGATGTTCCATTTGTTTTTGATGATGATTGTGTAGAAGCATTTTCAAATCCTTAAGAAAGCCTTGATTTCTGCACCCATTGTTCAACCACCTGATTGGAACCTACCTTTTGAAATTATGTGTGATGCTAGTGATTATGATGTTGGTGTTGTTCTAGGACAAAGAGTTGATAAGAAATTAAATGTTATTCATTATGCTAGTAAAACTCTAGATAGAGCTCAAAGAAATTATGCTACTACTGAAAAAGAATTTTTAGCAGTTGTCTTTGCTTGTGATAAGTTTAGACCCTATATTGTTGATTGTAAAGTAAATGTTCACACTGATCATGCTGCTATTAAATACCTTATGGAAAAGAAATATGCTAAACCTGGACTTATTAGATGGGTTCTCTTGCCGCAAGAATTTGATTTGCATATTATTGATAGAAAGGGAGCTGAGAACCCCGTAGCAGACAATTTGTCTAGGTTAGAAAATGTTCTTGATGATCCACTACCTATTGATGATAGCTTTCCTAATGAGCAATTAGCTATCATAAATGCTTCTTTTAGTACTCCATGGTATGCTTATTATGCTAATTGCATTGTTGCTAAATTCATACCACCTAGTTCACATACCAGCAAAAGAAAAAGTTTTTCTATGATTTAAGACATTACTTCTGGGATGACCCACACCTTTCTAAAGAAGGAGTAGATGGTCTTATTAGACGTTGTGCACCTGAGAATGAACAGGAATAGATCCTACGCAAGTGTCACTCCGAACACTACCAAAAAAAGACACATCCGTGACATTTTGGGCTGAACGAATATGATACTTCTATGACGATAATTGTGACAAAAGCACATATCATCATAGATGTGGTGGGCTCCTACTTATATGAAAAAAAATCATGATAGAAAATGGGCTTTTCGTCCTAGGCGGGCTGGGGACGCACCTGCATGACATTCTTCGGGCCGTCCCTGATGAAAAAAATCATGGTAGAAGCGACAACGAGAAAAATTTCGGGGAGTTCCCGGTTATGGTGGGTGGTCGGGGCCGAGTGATGCATTGAGGGATTGCACATTTCTCTCGCACACATACGCGCATGTGTGTGAGGTGTTGGGCTCTAACTAAACCCGAGCGAGGCGTTCGCTACTGAACCCAAGCGATTGCACTGGCTCAATGTTACTGAACCCGAGCGATCGATCGATCCTTGGCTGTTAACTGAACCCGATCAAGGGATTCCTTCGCTACTGCTGCTAACTGAAGCCGATCGGACCTGCTGCCTCTTGATGAACAATGAGCGTTGTTGGGGTTGGATGAACATTTCCCGGCCGGTGGGGGTTGGATGAACAGGATCCCGTGGTAGTAGAGGTCGTTGCCGCTGGATGAACATGACCCCGATCGAGAGGAGGCCGCCACACACCCGAGCTAGTTGGGGGTGGATGAATAGGACCCCGTGAAGGGCTGGTGGAACAGGACCCCGTGTGGAGGGATAGTTGAACAGTAGCCGGTGAAGGCTGGATGAACATGACCCCGTGGTGAACAGTAGCTGGTGGAGGCTGGAGGAAGTCGATGGTGGATGAACAGTAGCAGGTGGAGGCTGGAGGAAGTCGACAGTGGATGAACATTAACCCGTGGAGGCTGGAGCGAGGCAGTAGACAATGGATGAATAGTAGCCCGTGGAGCCCCGTTTTGTGGTATGCCACACCCCTCCCGATGAACAGGACCCCAGTTTCGACCGTAGGCACTCCAACACAAGTCCGTTTCCTCCGTTTTGCGGTACACTACATCCCTCCCGATCAACAACACCTGTTTCGACCGTAGGCATTCAAACACAAGTATGTTTCCTCCGTTGTGCGGTACGCCAGACCCTTCCCAATGAAGAGGACCATGTTTCAATCATATGCGGTCGAAGAGAAGGTCGTTTTCCTCTGTTTTGTGGTACGCCAGACCCCGTTCTGGCTTTTCGGTCCAAGCCAGTTGGCCCCTGTTGAACATGACCCATTCCGACCTAGTGGCTTTGCTCCCGATGAACAGGATGCGTTTCGACCCAATCACTTGGCTCCCGATGAACACAACACAGTTTCCTCCATTCTGACCCAATCGGTTAGTTGCCGATGAACAGGACAACGTCGCTGCCGTCCATTGCCTCTCATGTACACGAGCCCTGGCCATCTGTATGTTCAAGTACACGTTTCGAGACCCCGCTATATGTACATACGTGGCCGTATTTTTTGGCGTGTGGTTGTATGTACGTGTACATGGTTTAGACGGGACAGCCTGAATTGCTACGTGGGGGGCTCTACTATGACATGTGCCACTACTTACTCGGCCACGGTTCATCGTTGCAGAGCGACCAATCGACCAGTATGTATGTACACGTTCGCGACAAGACCGACAACACTACGTACACTTCGATCGGGTGGGTCCCAGCTGTCAGGGAGGATAAGGACGCATTCCTTGTGTGCAAAGATATAGCTACTAGGTCCCAGCTATCAGTAGGAGGAATCATTTTCCCCTTAATAAGGACGCACTTCCTTGTGTGCGAAGATGTAGCTAGTGGCTCCCAGCTGTCAGTGGGAGAAAACATTATTTTTCAGGGTAAAAAGGATGCAGTTGCATGCATGCATCCATGGCCGTGGTGCATCCCCACTGTTAGCCTCTCACTTGCAGTCATCTTCCGATGACTCTAGTTTGTTAACCACGTTGACCACACCGTGCCAAGCGCACCAAGGTCGCTGGACGACGGCGAGGCCCCAGACAGGAACGACCCGGAGACGGGGAAGACGTGACAGTGGAGTCGCAGATGGAGAGGAGTGGGAAACTTGACTGGTTCGGGTGTGTGGCAGCACTGCCGCCCACGGGAGAAAGAGCAAGAGCAAAGGTTGAAGAAGCAACACGACTATTGGATTAACATCCAACGGTCCAGCTGCTAGAATCATTTATTCATTAAGTTGACAAAGCCCTGCGTATGCGTCAGCTTAGTAGGCCCACAAGTCAGCCACCAAATCTGCCGGGTCCCAGCTGTCATCGGGAGGAATAGTTTTTTTTTGCATAACAAGGAGGCACTTACTTTCGTGTGAAGATATGCTACGTCTTGAGCTTGTGTTGGTTTTCCTTGAAGAGGAGAGGGTGATGTAGCAATAGTAGCGTAAGTATTTCCCTCAGTTTTTGAGAACCAAGGTATCAATCCAGTAGGAGGCTCCTCAAAAGTCCCACACACCTACACAAACAAACAAAGAATTCGCAACCAACGCAATAAAGGGGTTGTCAATCCCTTCACGACCACTTGCGAAAGTGAGATCTAATAAAGATAGTAAGATACGATAAATATATTTTTGGTATTTTATAATATAGATGCAAAAAGTAAAGATGCAAATAAAAGTAGATTGAAAGCAAATATGATAAGAGATAGACCCGTGGGCCATAGGTTTTACTAGTGGCTTCTCTCAAGATAGCATAAGTATTACGGTGGGTGAACAAATTACTGTCGAGCAATTGATAGAAAAGCGAATAATTATGAGATTATCTAGGCATGATCATGTATATAGGCATCACGTCCGTGACAAGTAGACCGACTCCTGCCTGAATCTACTACTATTACACCACACATCGACCGACTCCTGCGTGCATCTAGAGTATTAAGTTCATAAGAACAGAGTAACACATTAAGCAAGATGACATGATGTAGATGGATAAACTCAAGCAATATGATATAAACCCCATCTTGTTATCCTCGATGGCAACAATACAATACGTGCCTTGCAACCCTTTCTGTCACTGGGTAAGGACACCGCAAGATTGAACCCAAAGCTAAGCACTTCTCCCATGGCAAGAAAGATCAATCTAGTAGGCCAAACCAAACTGATAATTCGAAGAGACTTGCAAAGATAACTCAATCATACATAAAATGATTCAGAGAAGATTCAAATATTATTCATAGATAAACTTGATCATAAACCCACAATTCATCGGATCTCGACAAACACACCGCAAAAAGAGTTTACATCGAATAGATCTCCACAAGAGAGGGGGAGAACATTGTATTGAGATCCAAAAAGAGAGAAGAAGCCATCTAGCTAATAACTATGGAACCGTATGTCTATGGTAAACTACTCACAACTCATCGAAGGGGCAAGGATGTTGATGTATAAGCCCTCCGTGGTCGATTCCCCCTCCGGCGAAGTGCCGACGAAGGCTCCAAGATGAGATCTCATGGATACAGAAGGTTACGGTGGTGGAAATTGTGTTTCGTCTGCTCCCTGGATGTTTTCGGGGTACGTAGGCTTATATAGGAGGAAGAAGTACATCGGTGGACGCCCGAGGGGCCCACG
>NC_041387.1:373963620-373978970 GCF_002162155.2 Triticum dicoccoides
TTGCTATTTCTTGACTTGCACTCCAAGTCCTCTGGATCACGTTCATTCCAAAAATCACGCTCCCGAAGGTTTCATTCCGTTTGAACTCCGTTTGATATTCCTTTTCTTCGAAATACTGAAATAGGTAAAAAAACAACAATATGGGCTGGGCCTCCGGTTAGTAGGTTAGTCCCAAAAATGATATATGTGTAAAATAAAGCCCATAAACATCCAAAAGGGGTAATATAATAGCATGGAACAATAAAAAAATATAGATACGTTGGAGACGTATCAAGCATCCCCAAGCTTAATTCCTGCTCGTCCTCGAGTAGGTAAATGATAAAAAGAGAATTTTTGATGTGGAATGCTACCTAGCATAATTCATAATGCAATTTTCTTTATTGTGGCATGAATGTTCAGATCCAAATGATTCAAAATAAAAGTTCATATTGATAAAAGAAATAGTAACATTTCAAGCATACTAATCAAAGTAATCATGTCTTCTCAAAATAGCATGGCAAAAGAAAGTTCATCCCTACAAAATCATATAGTTAGGCTATGCTTCATTTTCATCACACAAAGATGTTCCCAACTTCTATACCCCCGATGACAAGCCAAGCAATTGTTTCATACTTAAATAATCTCAAACTTTTTCAACCTTCACGCAATACATGAGCATGAGCCATGGATATAACACTATGGGTGGAATAGAATATGATGATGGGGATTGTGTGGAGAAGACAAAAAGGAGAAAGTCTCACATTGACGAGGATAATCAACGGCCTATGGAGATGCCCATCAATTGATGTCAACATGAGGAGTAGGGATTGCCCTGCAACAGATGCACTAGAGCTATAAATGAATGCTCAACAAAAGAAAACTAGTGGGTGTGCATCCAACTCGCTTGCTCACGAAGACCTAGGGCGTTTGAGGAAGCCCATCGTAGGAATATACAAGCCAAGTTCTAAAATGAAAAAATCCCACTAGTATGACAAAGACAACTTATGAGACTCACTATATGAAAAACATGGTGCTACTTTGAAGCACAATATATGAGACTCACTACATGAAGAACAAGGTGCTACTTTGAAGCACAAGTGTGTAAAAAGAGATAGTAACATTGCCCTTTTTATTTATTTTTTGGGCCTTTCTTTTTTTGGCCTTTCTTCTTTTTCCCCTTTTTTTCTTTGGGCAATGTTCTAATAATGATGATCATCACACTTCTATTGATTACAACATATGAATTACAAATCGAAACTAGAAACAAGATATGACTCTATATGAATGCCTCCGGCGGTGTACCAGGATGGTGCAATGAATCAAGAGTGACATGTATGAAAAATAATGCATGGTGGCTTTGCCACAAATACAATGTCAACTACATGATCATGCAATGGCAATATATCTCGGAATGGCTATGGAAATGCCATAGTAGGTAGGTATGGTCGGTGTTTTGAGGAAGATATAAGGAGGTTTATGTGTGATAGAGCGTATCGTATCACGGGGTTTGGATGCACCGGCGAAGTTTGCACCAACTCTCAAGGTGAGAAAGGGCAATGCACGGTACCGAAGAGGCTAGCAATGGCGGAAAGGTAAAAGTGAGTATAATCCATGGACTCAACATTAGTCAAAAGAACTCACATACTTATTGCAAAAATTTAGAAGTCATCAAAAATCAAGTACTACGCACATACTCATAGGGGGTTAGATTGGTAGGAAAAGACCATCGCTCGTCCCCGACCGCCACTCATAAGGATGCACAAGCCAGGTACACTTCATGTTTCAAAGTTGTTACAAAACTTTAACCATCCGTGCATGCTACGGGACTTGCTAACTTCAACACAAGCATTCTTTAAATTCATAATCACCCAACTAGCATGACTTTAATATCACTACCTCCATATCTCAAATCAATTATCAAGTATCAAATTGATCATAGCATCCAATTCACTTCCTATAATAGTTTTTATTATACCCAACTTGGATGCCTACCATTCTAGGACCAACTTTATAACCATAGAAAATACCATGCTGTTCTAAAATAATCTCAAAAATATATAAGTGAAGCATGAGAGACTAGTAATTTCTACAAAAATAAGTCACCACCGTGCTCTAAAATATATAAGTGAAGCACATAGAGCAAAAACTATCAAGCTCAAAAGATATAAGTGAAGCACATAGAGTATTCTAGCAAATTCTAATCAAGTAGGCTTCTCCCAAAAGGTGTGTACATCAAGGATTATTGTGGTAAACTAAAAAGCAAAGACTAATATAATTCACGATGCTCCAAGAAAAACACATATCATGTGGCGAATAAAAATATAGCTCCAAGTAAAGTTACCAATGAACGAAGACGAAAGAGGGGATGCCTTCCCGGGGCATCCCCAAGCTTAGGATTTTGGATATCCTTGAATATCTTGGGGTGCCTTGGGCATCCCCAAGCTTAGGCTCTTGCCACCCTTTATTCCATAGTCCATAAAAGCTTTACCCAAAACTTGAAAACTTCACAACACAAAACTCAACAGGAAATCTTATAAGCTCCGTTAGTGAAAGAAAAGAAAACCACCACATAAGGTACTATAATGAACTCATTATTTATTTATTTTTGTGTTAAACCTACTGTATTCCAACTTCCCTATGGTTTATAAACTATTTTACTAGCCATAGATGCATCGAAATAAGCAAACAACACACGAAAAACAGAATCTGTCAAAAACAGAACAGTCTGTAGCAATCTGTAACTAACGCAAACTTCTGGAACTCTAAAAATCCTACCAAAATAGGAAGTCCTGGAAAATTTGTTTATTGATCAGAAGATAAAATAATCAACGCAAAAGCACGTTCCTGTGATTTAACAAAATTATATTCGTGCGCACAAAGTTTCTGTTTTTCAGCAGAATCAAATCAACTATCATCATAGGTTATCCTATAGGTTCTACTTGGCACAAACACTAATTAAAAGATAAAAACACATCTAAACAGAAGGTAGAAGCAAGATTTATTACTAAACAGGAGCAAAAACAAAAAACGTAAAGAAAAATTGGGTTGCCTCCCAACTAGCGCTATCGTTTAATGCCCCTAGCTAGGCATAAAAGCAAAGATAGATCTAATGGGTGCCATCTTTGGCACTAAATTCTTAAGTAGCCCGCATGATAGATTCATAAGGTAATTTGGCTTTCTTTCTTGGAAAGTGCTCCATGCCTTTCTTTAATGGAAATTGGAATCTAATATTCCCTTCCTTCATATCAATAATCGCACCAATCGTTCTAAGGAAAGGTCTACCAAGAATAATAGGGCAAGAAAGATTGCAATCTATATCAAGAATGATAAAATCCACGGGCACCAAATTTCTATTTGCAACAATGAGAACATCATTGATCCTTCCCATTGGCTTTTTAATGGTGGAATCCGCTAGGTGCAAATTTAAAGAGCAATCATCAAGATCATGGAAACCTAGAATATCACATAAAGTTTTTGGAATCGTGGAAACACTAGAACCCAAATCACACAAAGCAAAGCACTCATGATCTTTAATTCTAATCTTTATAGTAGGTTCCCACCTCATCATTAAGTTTTCTAGGTATAGAAACATCCAAATTAAGTTTTTCATTGTAAGATTGCATCAAGGCATCAACAATATGTTTGGTAAAAGCTTTGTTTTGACTATAAGCATGAGGAGAATTAACAACGGATTGCAACAAGGAAATACAACCTTCTAAAGAACAATTATCATAATCAAAATCCTTGAAATCCGAGATAGTGGGTTCAATGCTATTTAAAGTTGTGACCTGTCCAATCCCACTTTTACCAAATTTAGCATCAAAATCTAAAAACTCTGAATTTTTGGGACGCCTTCTAGGTAAGGTTGACTCATCATCAGTCCCATAATTATGAAGATTCATATTGCAAAACATAGATCTAATAGGAGACGCATCAATAACTTTAAGATCCTCATCATTATTTTCATCTAACTTTTCTGGTTTAGCGGCCATCTTATTGACTAAGGTGGCTTGCTTATCAAAAATTTTGGCTATAGCACTTTCAAGCCGGGTAATTTGAGCATGAACACCATAAAATTCTTTATTCATATCATCAAGCTCTTTGTTCATAAACCCCAAAAAACCTTTTTGTTCCTTAAGCTCTTTTCTAAAGAAATTATTATGCTCAGATTGCAAATTCATAAAGCTTCTAATATTTGATTCAATCTCTTCCATCCTTCTGAGAAGGTGGTCAGGACCCTTAGGCGAAGCCATAAGGACAAACAGGCACACAAGCAAGCAGAAAAAGGCAAGCGAAAAAAGAGAGGAGGAGATTGGGAAAGAGAGGGCGAATAAAACGGCAAGGGTGAAGTGGGGGAGAGGAGAACGAGAGGCAAATGGCAAATAATGTAAATGCGAGGGAGATGGGTTTGTGATGGGTACTTGGTATGTCTTGACTTGAGTGAAGACCTCCCTGGGAACGGCGCCAGAAATCCTTGTTGCTACGTCTTGAGCTTGCATTGGTTTTCCTCACAGAGGAGAGGGTGATGCAGCAATAGTAGCGTAAGTATTTCCCTCAGTATTTCGGAACCAAGGTATCAATCCAGTAGAAGGCTCCTCAAAAGTCCCACGCACCTACACAAACAAACAAAGAACTCGCGACCAATGCAATAAAGGGGTTGTCAATCCCTTCACGGCAACTTGCGGAAGTGAGATCTAATAAACATAGTAAGATAAGATACATTTATTTTTTGGTATTTTATAATATAGATGCAAAAAGTAAAGATGCAAATAAAAGTAGATTGAAAGCAAATATGATAAGAGATAGACCCGGGGGCCATAGGTTTCACTAGTGGCTTCTCTCAAGATAGCATAAGTATTACGGTGGGTGAACAAATTACTGTCGAGCAATTGATAGAAAAGCGAATAATTATGAGATTATCTAGGCATGATCATGTATATAGGCATCACGTCCGTGACAAGTAGACCGACTCCTGCCTGCATCTACTACTATTACTCCACACATCTACCGACTCCTGCCTGCATCTAGAGTATTAAGTTCATAAGAACAGAGTAACGCATTAAGCAAGATGACATGATGTAGAGGGATAAACTCAAGCAATATGATATAAACCCCATCTTGTTATCCTCGATGGCAACAATACAATACGTGCCTTGCAACCCTTTCTGTCACTGGGTAAGGACACCGCAAGATTGAACCCAAAGCTAAGCACTTCTGCCATGGCAAGAAAGATCAATCTAGTAGGCCAAACCAAACTGATAATTCGAAGAGACTTGCAAAGATAACTCAATCATACATAAAAGGATTCAGAGAAGATTCAAATATTATTCATAGATAAACTTGATCATAAACCCACAATTCATCGAATCTCGACAAACACACCGCAAAAAAAGTTTACATCAAATAGATCTCCACAAGAGAGGGGGAGAACATTGTATTGAGATCCAAAAAGAGAGAAGAAGCCATCTAGCTAATAACTATGGACCCGTAGGTCCGTGGTAAACTACTCACAACTCATCAGAGGGGCAAGGATGTTGATGTAGAAGCCCTCCATGGTCGATTCCCCCTCCGACAGAGTGCCGGCGAAGGCTCCAAGATGAGATCTCGCGGATACAGAAGGTTATGGTGGTGGAAATTGTGTTTCGTCTGCTCCCTGGATGTTTTCGGGGCACGTAGGCTTATATAGGAGGAAGAAGTACGTTGGTGGACGCCCGACGGGTCCACGAGACAGGGGGGTGCACCCTATAGGGGGGGCCCTCCTATCTCGTGGGAGCCTCGGCTGCTTCTTGACTTGCACTCCAAGTCCTCTGGATCACGTTCGTTCCAAAAATCACGCTCCTGAAGGTTTCATTCTGTTTGGACTCCGTTTGATATTCCTTTTCTTTGAAATACTGAAATAGGCAAAAAAACAGCAATATGGGCTGGGCCTCCAGTTAGTAGATTAGTCCCAAAAAATGATATAAATGTGTAAAATAAAGCCCATAAACATCCAAAAGGGGTAATATAATAGCATGGAACAATAAAAAATTATAGATACGTTGGAGACGTATCAAGATACAACCGATGGGTCCCAGCTGTCAGGGGGAGGAAACATTTTTTCAGCTTAATAAGGAGGAACTTTCCTTGCGTGCGACCATGGACCTCGTGGGTCGCAGCTGTCAGGCTCTCCACATACAATCCTCTTCCGATGACTCTTTGTTTACCACACCGTGCCGAGTGCAGCAAGGCGGTGGATGACGGGGAGTCCTCGGACGGGAACAACCCGGAGATGGGAAGACGCGGTAGTGGAGTGATAGATTGAGAGGAGTACAAGGGTTGTAACTGGTTCTGGTGCGGCGTGGGGCTGTAGTCGGTGGGGAATAACACGATGTGTGGAGGGGTGGAGGGATAGCCTGGCCGGCGGTGGGGTAGCGCTTTGCAACGATGCGTGTTAAGCATAGCCGCTAGCCGCCGGAGGCCGGAGCAGGTGGTCCCAGCGACGCTGAAGGAAGAAGACAGGAGATTGAAGGTGCATGCCAGCCATTGGATATAAATCCAATGGCTGTGGATGTCAGAATCATTTGTTGACTAAGTTGAGAACGCCTTGCGTAGGCTTCGACCTATTGGCACACATGTCAGCCTGCAAAAATGTGACATATATTTAACCCATGTTTTCTAGAATTTATAGTCCATTTGTTGGGCTGGGTGAACAAATAATTTCACGTCAATGCGGCCCATTTAATATTTTCTAAGAAATCCCTGCCCATTTGCACTTTCTTGAAATACACGAATTAGCTGGGCTTGTTCTATATTTAATGTTAGGTTAGAAGGAGCAATTAATATCAAAAAAATAAACCAGAGCCACACATTTTATTATATATAAAATTAACAAATTAGCTAGTTATTCCTCAAAAGAAAAATGAGCGCGTTATTATTACATTGGTCCTTAAAATCTTTGCAAATTTTGTACGCAATCACCAAGATTTTCCTTGCCTGTGAGTCAAAAACAACCATGATTTTCCTTGCCAACTTATGTTAAACATTCACTTTTATAAGCTAATAAGACATGGGATGTTTTTATAATGTATATATAAGTCTCTATTTAATATAAGATAATAGCAATAATATAAATATATATAATGTGGTTAGAAAGGAAAACATAAATTAGACACTGCATTATTATTCTTATATATAGATAGTAGAATAGATATCTGCGTTTTATTAAAAAAATTACATTGGGCTGCCGATGTTTAAGAAAAAGTAAAACCTACGCTGGGAGGCCCATAGGCCGGTACGTACATGATGGACCTCAAGAAATAAGTTGAAACCACTATCTTGGTATGCCGTTGGCTACACCTATTAAAAAACAAAACCTAGGCCTAGCTGATACTTGTTCGCCCTCCAAAAAAATGATACCAGCTAGATCCCCGATACCCCTGAAAAAAAGCTCCCCGATGACAGTCATCATTGGAAATTTCTTTCGTTTATTGACTAGGTTGACAAATCCGTGGGCCCCAACGTTAGTATACAATTAGGAGGAAGCTTTTTTTTCCAGTGAGGCACTTGCTTGCGTACTGGACCTGGTGGGTCCCCACTGTCAGCTACTCGGTGTACAGTCCTATCTGGATTCCTCTCGTTTGTTGAGCATGTTAACAACGACATAGGGCGGCACCACGACGAGCACACACGGATGGGAAACCGGAACCGGGGAAGACACCTTCATTCTTTCAAACATACCGCACTAGCTCGGTGGCTGCAGGCCTCTCACCCAAAAGCTATATGGCCTGGGTTCGATACCAACTAGTGCAGTTGAAAAATAGTATCAAACACTTGCAAAAATTTCGTCCCTAGTTTGCCCAGTTTTTTGCACACTCAACATTGTCTTGCCATCTTGAAAATAGCCTATCTTTTGGACTTTGCATCATATGAAGATGTGCTATACATGAATGTTGATCAGCATGATGTTAACTTGTTGTTAGTTCCATTTTTTACCATGAATAAAATTTCCAACATTCTGCTATCCATGTTTGAAAAGTGCGTGTTGATTTAAATGCTCTGCCTCTGAAACATGTAGTTTCTTATCTGAAAATCACTTGGACTAGCAGCCATCGTCGGTGTTGGATCGATGCCACGCTTCTTCAATCCTCCAGCAGCGTGAGGGGGAAATAAACTTCCGTCCCGTGCTGCTGGTTGGGGAATGGAGCAAACTGGATTAAAGAGGGGGCCAGCAGCGCGGCTGAAGAAGCCATCAGACGAAATTTTTTCAGTGGATAGCTCTCGATGGCGTCTTTTTACTTGCCTCTACACCATAGAACTTTTATTTTTAGCCTCCTAGTCCATGGTGGACCAGCAGCCCATTTGCTGGGCGGGCCAACCTACAGAAAGCAGCACTTGATTTTTCATCAAGGCCCAAAAACAACACAGTACTATGTTTATTTGAAATGAGGCCGAAAACATTACGGCAGGGGTTGAGCGGGGGAGGGGGAAGACAAAGCAAAAAGATAAAAAAGAGCCGATGCACCCTTGCTACCCTAACAAGCAGGTGCAATTCTTCTCGGGAAGAAGGTGTGTCGTTGACACTCACATGTCACAATCCCACAGTAGGCATTCTAACAAGTTCACACACAAGTACAACAGAAAAGGTAAACATTCATATCAAACTCAGTTTCACAGGACACGTTCATATTCATAGCCAACGTTCACAATCAACAACTCGGAAGATTCATATATACACAAGTTCAGCATGTCTATGCATCCAAATGATTGATAGATCACATGAAAATATTCATAGATAATTCACAAAAAGATTCAGATATACATATGTTCAACATGTTTATGCATCCAAATGATTGAGATCACAACCAATATCATCCATGGACAAACTTTAATTACCTAGGGTACAAACTGGTAAATGGTGTTCACTCGGTGGCACTTCTTGCTAAAATTAATGCTTGTACGAGTAAACTTTCGACTACATAAGAGGCAGCATAGACATTCCGAACTTTGCTTGTAGGTTTATACTGGAGATAGTGGCCTCGATGTCGAGGGAGGTTTGAGCAACTTGGCCACTACTTTCATCCAAATAGTTTACTGGCTCAGATTGGTCCTGTAGCTCGGCCAAATTCTACATTGCAGACAAGAAAGGAGGCAGTTGATAAAATGAACCATCCAAATTTTTTGTGCAGTTGAACTAAAATGGAGCATCCCTGGCGTGTAGACTGATTAAGTGCCAGATGAATATACGCGTCAACCAACTTGTCTGGAATCTTTAGACTCCATGCCATACAGTTCGCTACCATATGTGCCAATAATCAAAAGGCACAAGTTGGGACCAAAGACTGGACTATGTTTTTCTGAGCTATGCGCCAAGCAATATTGTTGGCGTTCACTCTGGCACTTCTTCTTGTCAACATCGATGCTTGTCTGAGTGAACTTTAGACTACATAGCAGCAACCTAAGTATCTGTCCATCTGATCCTTTTGTGCAGTTCTATTGAAATCGCCCAATGTAATGATTTGCCTACGAGTTCAGGCTCCAAGTTACTCCTTTATGAAATCGGCAAACAGTAGCACAATACCAAATTACCAATACATATGACAAGCACAATAATTAGGATAAAGACCGGTACCAACCTGTGTGAGGTTGCATATCAATTACTATTTCCTTTGACTGGAAGCTGAGATAAGCGACTGGCAGGAAAAGAAGGATGCAATCGAGGCAATGAAGCACCCAAAGTTTTTGTGCAGTTCCACCAAAATTGAGCATCCCTGTTGGCACATATATTGAGAGAGTGAGATTGCTGTAATAGTTGGACTAGTTGATGAAACATACACTAACAAATATAAGCACCCTCATTATCTTAATGGGTAAAGTTAGCAACATAGTAGTCTTGCTTAAAGAGAGGTATTATTTATTTAATCAGTGCCAATTAGCTCAACACTCAAAGCATTGCCATTTATCATAGGTTGCAAAACTTTAACGTGCAAATATAAGGGAGTTCCTCATGACAGTAGCAACACAGTAGCACAATAGAAATAGATATGACAATAAAGTAATATGGATGAAGGCCTTAGGCCCGTACCAACCTGAGCAAAAATGCTTATTCAAGTAGTCCCAGAAGAGATGATAAAGCACTCACAGGAATCACTCAATAGTATATATTTTTGTGCACTTCAAATGTATGGTTGACATCACTCTTGTTTACCAGTGGTGAGATTATATCAAAAGATTATCAAGAACTTCCAGCAGAGTTAAAGCACTGGCAGGGATACAGTTCATTGTATTCTCTTGTGCAGTTCCACTAAAATGTACGATTGGCACAACATGATCCCTTTTTACACAAGTAGGAACAAGTAAACCTTCATTAGCTTAGTGAGAAAGGATAGAAAGACATTAGCATATTACTTTAACAATAGCATCAAATTCATGATGGACAATAAGCAAAACATTGCCTCATTGAACTAGTGGCAATAAATTGACATGCAAAACAATAGCATTATTATGTCATGACACTACCAAGATTACCTCCCTGCTCCACCACATGATTCAACTCCACGAACTCACATACACACGTACATGATTTAGCATAGGGTGCTACTAAAGATTTGTTTAACTCCGAGAGGAAAATTAGGCAGCAATAAATTAGTGCGACTTAAGTACTCCTAATTAATTACGTGACCTTGCAGGAGAGACAACAGAAGTGGAAGGGCTCCTGGAGGATCGTCTCACATGTAAGGGAGATGGTGCCGGAGCCCTTGAATGGCCTCGACTGAGGCCTCGGCTTCAGCAAGATCACCTTGGCATTGTTGATCGTGCAGAGATGGGTCACACATGCATCTAGAATCCAGTTAATTAGTATGATATGTCGTCAAGCCAAGTACTACTCTGCTACATTACTCTATCTATCCATACTCTTATAAAAAAAGAGTTGGTGATGATTTTGTGCCTGCCATCCTGCAATATAAGCCATCCGATTTATATCTGACGGATAGGAAGGAAACCATGGCAATTTTGCAAAAAGATACCCACACCCCTCTCCACATTTGCAAATAAGGCCTTCCCTCATTCATCCTTTTCTCTCAAGAGATAATCTACTGATACGTCTCCAACGTATCTATATTTTTTGATTGTTCCATGCTATTATATTACCCGTTTTGGATGTTTATGGGCTTTACTTTACACATTTATATCATTTTTGGGACTAACCTACTAACCGGAGGCCCAGCCCGTATTGCTGTTTTTTGCCTATTTCAGTATTTCGAAGAAAAGGAATATCAAACGGAGTCCAAATGGAATGCAACCTTCGGGAGCGTGATTTTTGGAACGAACGTGATCCAGAGGACTTGGAGTGCAAGTCAAGAAGCAGACGAGGCGGCCACGAGGGTGGAGGGCGCGCCCACCCCTATAGGGCATGCCCCCTATCTCGTGGGCCCCTTGGGCGGCCACCGACCTGCTTCTTCCTCCTATATATACCCACGTACCCCGAGAACATCAGAACAAGCCACAAAAAACTATTTCCACCGCTGTAACCTTCTGTATCTGCGAGATCCCATCTTGGAGCCTTTGCCGGCGCTCCACCGGAGGGGGAATCGGCCATGGAGGGCTTCTACATCAACACCATAGCCCCTCCGATGAGTTGTGAGTAGTTTACCACAGACCTTCGGGTCCATAATTATTATCTAGATGGGTTCTTCTCTCTTTTTGGATCTCAATACCATGTTCTCCTCGATCTTCTTGGAGATCTATTCGATGTAACTCTTTTTGCGGTGTGTTTGTCGAGATCCGATGAATTGTGGGTCTATGATCAAGTTTATCTATGAGAAATATTTGAATCCCCTCTGAATTCTTTTATGTATGATTGAGTTATCTTTGCAAGTCTCTTCAAATGATCAGTTTGGTTTGGCCTACTAGATTGATCTTTCTTGCAATAGGAGAAGTGCTTAGCTTTGGGTTCAATCTTGCAGTGTCCTGTCCAAGTGACAACAGGGGCAGCAAGGCACGTATTGTATTGTTGCCATCGAGGATAAAAAGATGGAGTTTATATCATATTGCATGAGTTTATTCGTCTACATCATGTCATCTTTCTTAATGCGTTACTCTGTTCTTATGAACTTAATACTCTAGATGCATGCTGGATAGCGGTCGATGTGTGGAGTAATAGTAGTAGATGTAGGCAGGAGTCGGTCTACTTGTCACGGACGTGATGCCTATATACATGATCATGCCTAGATAATCTCATATATTCGCTTTTCTATCAATTGCTCGACAGTAATTTGTTCACCCACCGTAGTACTTATGCTATCTAGAGAGAAGCCACTAGTGAAACCTATGGCCCCCGGGTCTATCTTTTATCATATAAGCTTTCAATATACTTTTATTTGCATCTTTACTTTTCCAATCTATATCATAAAATACCAAAAATATATTTATCTTATCATACTATCTCTATCAGATCTTACTTTCGCAAGTGGCCGTGAAGGGATTGACAACCCTTTTATTGCATTGGTTGCGAGTTCTTTGTTTGTTTGTGTAGGTGCGTGGGACTTTTGAGGAGCCTCCTACTGGATTGATACCTTGGTTCTCAAAAACTGAGGGAAATACTTACGCTACTATTCCTGCATCACCCTTTCCTCTTCAAGGAAAACCATCGCAAGCTCAACACGTAGCAAGAAGGATTTCTGGCGCCGTTGCCAGGGAGGTCTTCGCTCAAGTCAAGACATACCAAGTACCCATCACAAACTCATCTCCCTTGCATTTACATTATTTGCCATTTGCCTCTCGTTTTCCTCCCCCCACTTCACTCTTGCTGTTTTATTCGCCTTCTATTTCCCAATCTCCTGTCCTTCGTTTGTCTTTTTGCTCATTGTCATGGCTTGTTCCTTATCCGCTCCTATGTCTCCCGGGTTTGAAGTTCTCCACTTCAAGCAAAGGCAAGGAGAAAACTTAAAAGATGCTTGGTATAGGATGATGGAATCTTATCGTAATTGCACCCTAGAGGTGAATTTTATAATTCTTCTTCACAATTTTTATGCTGGGCTAAATATGTCGCATAGACAACTCTTGGATTACATTGCCAAGGGAAATTTTATTGAAATTGATCCTAGTATTGCGCATGAAATTATAGAGGGAATAGTGGGAACACTACCTCAAAAAGGGGGGTCACATCCTACCCAAGAAGAAACACAAGTGTTTGGAAAGATTTGCGAAGTAACAAAAATATTACAAAAGTCTCTTGAGCCTCTTAAAAGTGTTAGTGGAAATCTTCACCGCATGAATATGTTGATTACTCTTTCCAATAAGCGGTTGGATTCTTTAGATCCAAAAATTTCCGAGTATGAAGGGAAACGTAAAGAACCTCCCGGATTCGAGCATGATTCCGCTAAAAAACTGAAAATTAAAGATGGCACTACTTAGATCTATCTTCGCTTTTATGCCTAGCTAGGGGCGTTAAACGATAGCGCTAGTTGGGAGGCAACCCAATTTTATTTGTGTTTTTTATTTTTGTTTATGTTTAGTAATAAATTTTGCATCTACCTTCTGTTTAGATGTGTTTTTATGTTTTAATTAGTGTTTGTGCCAAGTAGAACCTATATGATAACCTATGGTGATAGTTAATTTGATTCTGCTGGAAAGCAGAAACTTTGCACTCACGAAATTAGTTTTTTTAAATCACATAAACATTATTTTGCGTTGATTATTCTTTCTGTAGATAAATAGACAAATTTACCAGGACTTCCTATTTTGGTAGGATTTTTAGATTCCTAGAAGTATTCGTGGGTTACAGATTTCTACAGACTACTCTGTTTTTGACAGATTCTGTTTTTCGTGTGTTGTTTGCTTATTTTGATGCATCTATGGCTAGTATTAAGTGGTATGAACCATAGAGAACTTTAAATACAGTAGGTTTAACACCAATATAAATAAATAATGAATTCATTACAGTACCTTATGTGGTGGTTTTGCTTTCTTTCACTAACGGAGCTTATGAGATTTCCTGTTGAGTTTTGTGTTGTGAAGTTTTCAAGTTTTGGGTAAAGATTTGATGGACTATGGAATAAGGAGTGGCAAAAGCCTAAGCTTGGGGATGCCCATGGCACCTCAAGATATTCATGAATAGCCAAAAGCCTAAGCTTGGGGATGCCCCCGGAAGGCATCCCCTCTTTCGTCTTTGTTTATCGATAACTTTACTTGGAGCTATATTTTTATTCGCCACATGATATGTATTTTGCTTGGAGCGTCTTGTATGATATTAGAATTTGCTTTTTAGTATTCCACAATAATCCTTGTTGTACACACCTTTTGGGAGAAGCCCACTTGATTGGAATTTATTAGAATACTCTATGTGCTTCACTTATATCTTTTGAGCTAGATATTTTTTGCTCTAGTGCTTCACTTATATCTTTTAGAGCACCGCGGTGGCTTAATTTTGTAGAAATTGCTAGTCTGTCATTCTTCACTTATATTATTTTGATAGTCTCTTAGAACAGCATGGTATTTGCTATGGTTATAAAATTGGTCCTAGAATGGTAGGCATCCGAGTTGGGTATAATAAAAACTATCATAGGAAGTGAATTGGATGCTATGATCAATTTGATACTTGATAATTGTTTTGAGATATGGAGGTAGTGATATTAAAGTCATGCTAGTTGGGTGATTATGAATTTAAAGAATGCTTGTGTTGAAGTTAGAAGGTCCCGTAGCATGCACGTATGGTTAAAGTTGTGTAACAAATTTGAAACATGAGGTGTCCTTGGATTGTGCATCCTTATGAGTGGCGGTCGGGGACGAGCGATGGTCTTTTCCTACCAATCTATCCTCCTAGGAGCATGCGCGTAGTGCTTGGTTTTTGATGACTTGTAGATTTTTGCAATAAGTATATGAGTTCTTTTGACTAATGTTGAGTCCATGGATTATACGCACTTTCACCTTTCCATCATTGCTAGCCTCTTCGGTACCATGCATTGCCCTTTATCACCTTGAGAGTTGGTGCAAACTTCGCCGGTGCATCCGAACCCCGTGATATGATACGCTCTATCACACATAAACCTCCTTATATCTTCCTCAAAACAACCACCATACATACCTATTATGGCATTTCCATAGCCATTTCGAGATATATTGCCATGCAACTTTCCACCGTTCCGTTTATCATCATGACACGCATTACTATTGTCATATTGCCATTGTATGATCATGTAGTTGACATCGTATTTGTGGAAAATCCACCATGCATAATTTTTTATACATGTCACTCTTGATTCATTGCCCATCCCGGTACACCGCCGGAGGCATTCATATAGAGTCATTTCTTGTTCTAGTTTTGAGTTGTAATTCCTGAGTTGAAAATCAATAAAAGTGTGATGATCATCATTACTAGAGCATTGTCCCTAAAA
>NC_041387.1:373979348-373998761 GCF_002162155.2 Triticum dicoccoides
GAAAAAAAAGAAAGGCCAAAGAAAAAAAAAGAAAGGCCAAAAGAAAAAAAAGAAAGGCCCAAAAAAAAAAGAAAAAGAAAAAAAGGAAAAAAAGAAAAAACATAAATAAATAAAAAGGGGGCAATGTTAATATCTCTTTTCCACACTTGTGCTTCAAAGTAGCACCATGTTCTTCATATAGAGAGTCTCATATGTTGTCACTTTCATATGCTAGTGGGAATTTTTTTCATTATAGAACTTGGCTTGTATATTCCTGCGATGGGCTTCCTCAAAATGCCCTAGGTCTTCGTGAGCAAGCAAGTTGGATGCACACCCACTAGTTTTCTTTTGTTGAGCATTCATTTATAGCTCTAGTGCATCCGTTGCATGGCAATCCCTACTCCTCATGTTGACATCAATTGATGGGCATATCCATAGCCCGTTGATTATCCTTGTCAATGTGAGACTTTCATACATTTATAGCTCTAGTGCATTCGTTGCATGGCAATCCCTACTCCTTATGTTGACATCAATTGATGGGCATCTCCATAGCCCGTTGATTATCCTCATCAATGTGAGACTTTCTCCTTTTTTGTCTTCTCCACACAATCCCCATCATCATATTCTATTCCACCCATAGTGCTATATCCATGGCTCACGCTCATGTATTGCGTGAAAGTTGAAAAATTTGAGATTATTTAAGTGCGAAACAGTTGCTTGGCTTGTCATCGGGAGTGTAGAATTTGGAGCATTTTTGTGTGACAAAAATGAAGCATAGCCTAACTATATGATTTTGTAGGGATGAACTTTCTTTAGCCATGTTATTTTGAGAAGATATGATTGCTTTGATTAGTATGCTTGAAGTATTCCTATTTATTATGTCAATATGAACTTTTATTTTGAATCATTTGGATCTGAACATTCATGCCACAATAAAGAAAATTACATTGAGAATTATGCTAGGTAGCATTCCACATCAAAAATTCTATTTTATCATTTACCTACTCGAGGACGAGCAGGAATTAAGCTTGGGGATGCTTGATACGTCTCCAACGTATCTATCATTTTTTATTGTTCCATGCTATTATATTACCCGTTTTGGATGTTTATGGGCTTTACTTTACACATTTATATCATTTTTGGGACTAACCTACTAATCGGAGGCCCAGCCCCTATTGCTGTTTTTTTGCCTATTTCAGTATTTCAAAGAAAAGGAATATCAAACGGAGTCCAAATGGAATGAAACCTTCGGGAGCGTGATTTTTGGAACGAACGTGATCCAGAGGACTTGGAGTGCAATTCAAGAAGCAGCTGAGGCGGCCACGAGGGTGGAGGGCGTGCCCACCCCTATAGGGTGCGCCCCTATCTCGTGGGCCCCTCGGGTGGCCACCGACCTACTTCTTCCTCCTATATATACCCACGTACCCCGAGAACATCAGAACAAGCCACGAAAAACAATTTCCACCACCGTAACCTTCTGTATCCGCGAGATCCCATCTTGGAGCCTTTGCCGATGCTCCACCGGAGGGGGAATCAACCACGAAGGGCTTCTACATCAACACCATAGCCCTTCGATGAGTTGTGAGTAGTTTACCACAGACCTTCGGGTCCATAGTTATTAGCTAGATGGCATCTTCTCTCTCTTTGGATCTCAATACCATGTTCTCCTCGATCTTCTTGGAGATCTATTCGGTGTAACTCTTTTTGCGGTGTGTTTGTCGAGATCTGATGAATTGTGGGTTTATGATCAAGTTTATCTATGAGAAATATTTGAATCTTCTCTGAATTCTTTTATGTATGATTGAGTTATCTTTGCAAGTCTCTTCGAATTATCAGTTTGGTTTGGCCTACTAGATTGATCTTTCTTGCAGTAGTAGAAGTGCTTAGCTTTGGGTTCAATCTTGCGGTGTCCTTTCCCAGTGACAGCAGGGGCAGCAAGGCACGTATTGTATTGTTGCCATCGAGGATAAAAAGATGGGGTTTATATCATATTGCATGAGTTTATCCCTCTACATCATGTCATCTTTCTTAATGCGTTACTCTGTTCTTATGAACTTAATACTCTAGATGCATGCTGGATAGCAGTCGATGTGTGGAGTAATAGTAGTAGATGCAGGGAGGAGTTCGTCTACTTGTCGCGGACGTGATGCCTAGATACATGACCATGCCTAGATAATCTCATAATTATTCGCTTTTCTATCAATTGCTCGACAGTAATTTGTTCACCCACTGTAATACTTATGCTATCTTGAGAGAAGCCACTAGTGAAACCTATGCCCCCCGGGTCTATCTTTTATCATATAAGCTTTCAATCTACTTTTACTTGCATCTTTACTTTTCCAATCTATATCATAAAATACCAAAAATATATTTATCTTATCATTCTATCTCTATCAGATCTCACTTTCGCAAGTGGCAGTGAAGGGATTGACAACCCCTTTATTGCGTTGGTTGCGAGTTCTTTGTTTGTTTGTGTAGGTGCGTGGTACTTTTGAGGAGCCTTCTACTGGATTGATACCTTGGTTCTCAAAAACTGACGGAAATACTTACACTACTATTGTTGCATCACCCTTTCCTCTTCAAGGAAAACTAACGCAAGCTCAAGACGTAGCAACTACTCATACAAATGCATATTGATGTTACGTACAACGCGCGGGCTTCTTGCTAGTCTTCCAAGTAAATTAAGACTAGTAGCAACACAACAATAGAATACCACTAGCAAGATGTCAGGATAACATAGGACGGTACCATCGTGTGATCTTCTTCATTTCCTCCTTCTTCTTCTTCATCTTCCTCTTCATGCTCTCTTTCTCCTCACCAGTTGGTGAAACCAAGTACATGTTTGGTCTTCTATTTCAGAATTGGTTTTGTCAATGAGGGAGTACAAGTGTACTAGTAAACAATAGCATTATTTTCTCATGGCAGTCACAAAATAGAGGTGAACACATGCATTAAATATCACTCTTACCTAAAGGAAGGTTATGGTGCCAATATGGAGGATGAAGATTGGAACACATATCTCCTTTTGTGCAGTTCCACCGAAATGAACCAATGGTTCCATTCCGACATTCCAGTTAAACAACACAAAATTCACTTCTTTGAGGAAGTGTTTTGTGCAGTGCACCAAAAGGTCGCAATAGCAACGAGGTGAAATGGATATCCCTATTTGCACAAAAAGCTACAGAGGAAACAATCAGAGTCTCAAACAATTACTGGCAAAAACAATTGGTTAAACTTGTCATGGCTTATAACAGTGGCATGGCTTCATTTTATGATGGGCATTAGATAAAGAACAACTAGATATTTGCTATAAGGGCATGGGACAACGGGTGCACCAGCAGTCCAGCACCATGTACCTAAACCGGGGCATAAAGTGGTGATTCAGAGTTTGTGGCCCCGAGAAACAAACATCCAAGAAACGTATCTGGTTTTGGTCCCATTTTTGTTCACTCTAGCAACCTATTCCTCTGTGTGGATAGCAAATCTAGTCCTGGTTATACCATTGTGTACAACGTTTCCCCTATATTTCCCTTTTCGACCAACAGATAGATTGGATGACCAGTCTGTACTACTTTCACCCCCTTTCTTTCCTGTTTGTACCAAGTCCGATGTACATACTAAATTTTCCCCCTTTATTTCTTGTTTGAACCAAGTACAAGATTCGACTCCATGAAGTAGCTTTACCTCTAACAATAGAAATTTTTTTAGGTGAGGTTGGACCATCTGATCGAGCCTAGCTACGAGGGGGGCTAAGAGGTAGAAAATGATGCACATGCAGCGACATAGCAAGCTGGGGAAGTTGAGCTAGGAGGGTTTCGAAGGAAGATATACCTAAAGGTCGTCGGGGTGTGGATAGGTGGGCGGCGGGATGCCGTATCCGCCCACACTAGGGTAGCGATGAAGGGACCAAAGGACCTCCCGCGCTGGTGCTCGGCCAGAGATAACGGTACAACCGACAGTGGGTCTCCTCCCTCGCTGTCGACGACGGCCTAAACGCTGCCCCTCCTCCCCTTCACCGATGAAGGGAGATACGTCCGGATCTGTAACCAGCGGTGACGACTGAAATATAGTGTTACCACCGCTATCTTGTTTAGATCTGGAGGGGATGAGAGTGTGTGTGAATAGAGCAACCCTAGCAAGCAAGCGCGGAGGCTCCTGCCTATATATATACGTATAGTGGGGTAATTATCTTTTCACTCCATCAAAACAATCGTTTAAAATTGTGTACGTGCCAGGTCGCCATTTTTTGAGTTGTTGGTTGTTTTTTGAGATAGCTACCCGCTTATGCCAAGTGGTGTGATGGTGTGCCAGGTTGCACTTTGTATCATTCAAGTCTGGTACTAGACCATCCATTAAGTGAACAATCATCGCCTCGTAAAAATTGTGAACAAGCCCACGGCTAAAATTATCGAAAATGTGGGCTGCACCAACATGCATTATTATTTATATTTTCTATCTGGGAGTATCCTCAAAATTAAATGTGAGAGTACATTCTTTATTGGCCCCTTTGTAATTTGTGCTAAATTTTGACCAAAGATTTAGCTGACAAAATGTTAGTGCATGTTAACAAAAATTATATCCTTAGATTCGTATTTGAACATAGTTTGCAATGATGTAATTTTCTGTGACATGCATGAACATTTGGTTAGTTAAATTTATAGTCAAAATTTGGCATAGATTGTCATAGGAACCAATAAACCAGGACGGAGCTCCTCGTCTATCGTCCAAACTTGTATATGACTAGTCGCTCTATTACATGCGGGACATCAAGCATCCAGGCCCGCGTGCCATCCACCAAATCACAACGAGGTGCTATAGTCGAGACTCACCAGTCACCCTGGTGTGGCCATCATGACCCATCATATCCCAAAACCCACACCTTTACCAGCAGTGGTAAAGTAGCCTCAAAGTTGGGCTGGACGAAGCAACCATCATTACACTAGAATGCTCGTTGAACCCCTTTCTCCCCTTTCTTGAAGAAAACCTCACTCTAGGCTACTCACTTATGCCATTTTCATTCCAAGAATCTTCTGTTTGTGAAGCACAGACCGATTCTCACTGCCTATTCTTTTCTCGTTCTCATTGCGATTGTGGTTTCCTTTCGATTGCTTTTTGTTAGTTAGTTTATTGATGGATCCTGGAGCATTAGGCAAAGAGTTACCGGCGTACAACCCACTCGAGATAGAGATCTCCAGGAAGCAAGCACGGACCAACGAGTTGGCCATGTTGGTGGGCCAACCCATGGAGACGAAGAACTCCAAGAAACAAGCACTAGCCAAAGAGTTGACGACATTGGCAGACAAACTCCTCAAAGAAAGCCGGAAGAACAACAAGGGCCCCACCATGCCTACCCCAGAAACTCTAATGGCCACCTATGAGAGGCTCAAGGCCGAGTTTGAGGAGATAGTCTCCGTTGAGAAGCAGTATTTCCCTGGCAAGGCGATGACCCCCGGAGGGATGGGATCCCCCGCTGAGCTGCACGAGGTAAAAAAAATGACTTACCGTAGTTGTGTTTTTTTGATTTTTTGCAGTGTGCATGCAAATATGTTAGGGTTGTGCAGGTGCCGGTGGACATCCTTGAGGATTCCTATGTCGCGGTCGGTCCTATGGACATCGCCCTAGAGATCATTTTTGATGTCGCGGTGCGTCCTGTGGACATCGCCCCGGAGATCGATTCCGATGCCGCTGTCCGTCCTATGGACATCGCCCGAGAGATCGATTCCAATGTCGCGGTCCGTCCTGTGGACATCACCCCAGAGATTGATTTCCATGCCGCCGTCTGTGCTGTGATCATTGCCCAAGAGATTGATGACAAGAAATAGTTGGTCACGCTAATCCTTCAAGGTAGTTTGCATTGTGTTTAATTAACAGAATGATGCGTGTTATAAAATCATCTTAGGGCTAGTGCACTATCTTGTGTGGGCGGTACTTGCTACTTCTGTTTGATAGTGAGTCATGCGAACCCTCTCCGAGTTATGGAAACAGATGTATCCTCACTAGCTTTCGATGTAATATATGTCATACTTAGATGTAAGTTTGAACTGTTTATCATATCAACAGGGCTTGTTTGATGATTCTTGGTGTTAGTAGGCTAGCTACTGTGCGAGCTATAGTACTTGCAAACACTCACCAAAGAGAAACATTGGGGCTGATGAGCTCGTGGTACGCTTATAGGTCTGATCGGTCGTCGATCTGCCAATAGCCCAAGCTCCTAAAATTGCAGGCTTAGCGATCGATCAGACAATAGTCCACAATTATACATTAATTCACATCAAACTCAAAGAGTTGGTTCACGAATACATTCACATTAATAGTCAGCAAAACTGGCACATACTTGTAACATGCGTGAGTGTGTAATTTTTTATTGGAAGCGTGAATGTGTAGTGACGTCGTACTTTCGGAGTGGCTACAGAGAGTGTGTACATGTGCTAGAGGGGTTGTGGGATGGAGAGAGATCTAGAGAGAGAGAGAAAGACCTTCCGACCTCCTTTGGTTTGTAGGAATTATGTAGGAACTCTATAGGATAGGATTTGCAAAGGAAAAATTCCTTTGAAGCCCTTTGGTTTATAGGAATGGATTCCTATTCCTATGTAAGATAGGAATAAATCCTTCATATTTTCGAGGAAAAAAAATTAGCCTAGACTCAATGGAAATAATCCTATCCTATGCACCAAATAACATCTCTTTCTCTATGAATTTTGATGCATGTCATCTCACTTCCTATGATTTTCCTATTCCTATAAAATTGCTATCCTATGAACCAAAGGAGGCCTCCATTTCTTTCTACTCCTAATTGTTAGATTGACAAAGGATATTTTTTGAGAACACAGAATCATAGCACTACAGAGACGTACAGATCCTAGGTGGGCTAGTTTGGCCTAGTGGGTTTCAGTGATATGATGTGCTACAATGCCATCCAATCTTCACGTGTGGTAGCAGTATTGCGGGTACAGTAAGTTTTGTTGAAGAAGCGAAATTGAACGAAGTCATGATGGTTCCTTTGTTCGACCAACTTACAGTGGAAAAGGTTAGGCCTGGTGGACTAGGATAATTTTGTGCATGGCAAGTGGACCAGGATGGTCGACGTCCCACATGTCGGCAAATGAAAGTATTCTTTCCGATATCGAGGACAAGCAAGGAGTATTCATTATTTATTTTTTATGAAAGCTATTGTCTCCACTGTTACGATGGAGGAGTGTGAAACAGGGCAACCCAGTGAACTTGTCATGTGCACAACTCCCTCCTTCCTCATGTACCATAGTGTTGACTATAAGGTTACAACTTTTTCTCACTTTCTCTCTATCTATTTCCTCTCAAATGTTTTTTACTTTCTTTTTTAGACACAAGTGCTTTTTTATACTTTTTTTTGAGATTTAGTTTTGTTATACCTAGGAGCACATGTAGAGACGGGCTCTTGCAGAGCCCACTCCTTCACCTTTTCAATGCCTCTCTCCTCCACATAAGTGGGCCTATAACCCAGTATTGTACTTGCTATGAATGCGGGCATCTGGCTCCTGAGGGGGGAGCGTGCACGGGAGGGGGGAGGGTTTTTTGGGTGGGCCAGGGCGGTTAGAAGCAGGCTTGGAAGCGTTCCGGACTCCTGCATGGCCCACCTCACATTATCACCATATTTCTTTGAGTCCGTGCGCGATGGGCGGGCGATCTCTTCTCCCTCCCCCATCTCTCTCTTCTTAGCCGATGCCCGCCGAACGATTAGATTTTGGCTATCGACGATGTCGTGGAATTAACACGTCAGATGTGCTAGTGAGAGGACTTAGTCGTGGAGCCATCGCAACGAGATTAGCTTAAAGGGGTTAAACCGGACAAAGGATACGGGGAGTTTATACTGGTTCGGCCCCTTGCGGTGAAGGTAAAAGCCTACAATCCAGTTGTGGTGGAATTATGGGGTCTCGATGAGCAGGGAGCAAATCCGCTTTACCTGTCTCTCGAGTTGTTGTTTCTTGTCCCTAAACCGCCGCCAGGTCGTCCCTTTATATACACAGGTTGACGCCCGACGGTTTACAAAATACCGAGGCCGGCTCATACATGTGTCCGGCTCGGTTTCTACCTTTCCCTAACTTACAACTCAAGTTACATAACTCATGGCGGTTTATGTCTATGGGCCTTAATCCCCCCTTGGGCTCCAGGCTTCTAAGCTTCAATAGTAAAGCGCCATACTCCTTGTCTTCATGGGCTTCAATACGGATGAGCATAACCCAGCCCCTCCTGGGCGATTTATGCTCGGTAGTTATATCCCCAACATTAGGCCCCAGATTGATTTGAACCTGTTCATGTCAATCTTCAATCCTTAGAAAAACTCCTTGATCTTCGAAGACTCTTGTAAACCGCCATGACATCATTTCCATATGCACTTGGTAAACCGCCGTGACGTCATCTTTTAAGATTATAGTGAATCGTCATGACATCATCTCCATGTAAAAACCTGTAAACGCTTTTTTCTTATTAATAACCCTCCGAAAATCGAGGCGACAGCTCTGTCAGATATCCATTTTTTGGGTTCCTCGATTCCCGCACCTGTCACTTATCCCTTCGCTTTATAAATAAGCCCAAGGGTCATTCTTTCCTTTACCCTTCATGCCCCTTCGCCTCATCGTCTTCCTCGCGTCGCCTCAGAGCTCGAGCACAGCCGCCACCGTCGACCTTCGCTTCTGCATAACCAACGGCCGCTGCATCAACCTGATCTGACTAGAGAAACGCGACACCTCTCCGACTCTCCTGCAACCTTTGTAAGATTTCTTCCTCTTCTCCTCAGATCCGCCATTAGGGTTTCGTTGTTCTTCAGTACTCATCCATACCCAGTGTTGTCACACGGATCTTTTATTAAGAATACGACCTTTATTTCTGTGTGGCCATAACTCGATCTCATTTTTCTTCATCATAACATCTCTGCTATCAGTAAACAGATCCCATCTGGCCTTTAGCTATTTTGTTGATACCGCCTAGGATTTTGAATTTTCCTTATTTTTAAGACCGCGGTAGATCCAAAACTATAGCCACAACTTGCAAAACCTGTTTCTGCAATACTTAGAGATTTTTCAGATCTGTAACTTCTGCATCAGTATAGGCGGTTTAACTTT
The DNA here is from genome assembly GCF_002162155.2 of Triticum dicoccoides. Lineage (NCBI taxonomy): Eukaryota > Viridiplantae > Streptophyta > Magnoliopsida > Poales > Poaceae > Triticum > Triticum dicoccoides. The sequence continues at coordinate 373,988,426 of NC_041387.1, forward strand.
TTACAAGATGACAACCTGCCAGGCACCATTAGCCCTCTCTTAAACCGCCAACTCATCCTCAATATAAAACTCCGTCTTATCATGCGCATATGTTTCAATTTGTTTTTCCTATCTTTAAACTGGATTATTTACATCAATCAACACCTTAAACCGTCCTTGAACCTCTTTTCCAGCTTCCCGTTCAAATGGACAAATCGTTTTATGCTTGCAATTGGATCGCTTCCCGGGTTACTGAAGAGCAACTGACTGGATATGTTGTGATTGGCGCTTTAGCGAGCAAGGAAACCATCCACTGGAGAGTCACCGGTTTAGAAAATCCTCCTGAGCCTCAGAATGGAGAATTGATTGTTTTTACTAATCATCTGAATCGAGGGTTCAGCCCTCCTGGATCAAAGTTCTTTCGTGATGTTCTTGCCAGCTTCCAGATCCACCCTCACGATATTGGACCGAACTCTGTGTCCAATATATGCAATTTTCAAGTATTTTGCGAAGTCTATCTGCAAGAGGAACCCACTGTGGAACTATTCCGGGACTTCTTTTACTTAAACCGCCGTACTGAATTTACGTACGGGCCCAACACTGAACTCATGGGCGTTTCAATCCAGAAGAGAAAGGATGTCGACTTCCCTCACGCCAAACATCATAGCCACCCCAAGGACTGGAACCAGACTTGGTTTTACTACCGCAATACAGCTCCAAACAACGAAAATCCTCTGTCGGGTTATGGTGCATACCGGCTTACCAAAACCCATCCGGTTCCTTAGCGTCTCACTGCCAAGGAAAGATCAAAATAGGCCCCTCAACTAGCAAAACTCAGGGCATTTGTTGCCAATGGCCTGACTGGCATTGATTTCGTCCGCTGTTGGGTGTCTTGGAGTATTTTACCTTTAAGCCGGTGCCCTGGCTTAATGTGTGAATATACAGGGGATCTAAAAGACCCTCAGCATCATGTTGACATCCCGCTCACAGATGATGAAGTCACCGAAGCCGTCAAGAAAATGCTTGATGAACCGGTGGCTGCCTGTAGCAGAGTAGGGCTTAGTCCCTTATATGTATCCAACAAACCGCCAGCTGTAAGAGTTATCTTATTTTTGCTTTAATCCATTTCTCCTTAATTATTTCTTTATAACGTTGTCCATCTGTGCAGAGCGATGATCCGTTCTGGAAAAGGAAATCGCAGGATAAACCGGCAAGGGCACCCCGCATCAAGACCAGGGTTACCAAGAGGCTATCAAAGAAGAAAACCACCGAGGCTGCTGATCTGCCCAATGATGAAGAGCTTGATGATCCGGAGTCAGAGGTAGAACTTGATTCTCTTGGTTCTTTTTTCATACACCTCATTCACAATGATTGTTATCAGGATGATGCGGAAGCTAGCCACGCTGGTGATGTAGAGGTAATTGTTCTATCCTCCGACTCAAATCATGTGCCAGATCCAAAACTTTGTCAAGAAGTCCAGAAAGTAAAACGTTCGCACCCTCTTGCTTATTTGGATCCGCACTTTTCTTTGAAGACACAACAGCATGAAACTCGTCGCACCACTCGGCATACCGGTCAACAAGTTACATCCTCCGGTTTACCATATTCTCCGGTTTGCAAACATCGACAAGAGGTCTCTTGTTCTTCTAATACAATTTATCCCAAGGCGGGTTACTTCCGATATCCTCTTAATCCGTCTGATTTGAATTATCAGGGAACCTCCCATTCATCCTCCGGCGATTCATCAACCACACAGATGCCTCCACTCAAGACCGTTCCTGGGTAAGCATAATTGAATTAATTTTTATACCTTGCACCGGTTTATTGTACTAACCTCTGCATTTGTTCTTTTTAGTGCAAAAGCCAGACTTAGCAAAAAAGCCAAGCTGACTACACCAAGTGATGATAATCCGGCCACTGAACCGGAGAGGACCTCAGAGGCTCTTGATCAAGATCCTGACATTGCTCTCGGTGACCCGTTACCTCAGGGTCAGGATACTTTTGTTGATCCACCAGCAATAAATCCAACAAGCCAGCCTGCTGATCCGCCAAGCCCAGCTGCCGATCCACCAAGCCCAGCCAAAGCATGTGCTAAACCGCCAAACCCAGATAAGACTGTTGAAGACACGACAGATGATGTTGTGATTACTGGCTTTGGCCATACTGCTCCTGGCAATCCTGTCGCTTTATCAAAACATACTACAAAGGAAGAATTTTCCGTTGTGGACAAGGGCAAATGGAAACAGATTTGTCAAGCTATGCCCACCTCTCTGCTCAGGACATTCACTCTGGATATGTAAACCGTCTGTATACCAGCCGCGATTATGAAGCCGGTTTAGTAAACCTGATGAAAGAGCGATATGAGGTAAATATTTGTTCCTTTGAATAACTTCTTTTTCCTTATCTCCTACTTCAATTATCAACTCTAGTAGCCCCCAAGTGCCGGTTCATCAATATGAATGTGAACAGGGACTTGTAGTAGGAGAAGATTGGATTTTGCTTGTGTAGCCCCTATAGACCGGTTTATACCTTTAGGATAGTCCGGTTTATACATCAAAATTCCTTTCAGTCATTAACATGATCCGGTTCATCCAGTAAAACTTGATAACCTTGAATTGATCTGATATGCATTAGCCCCCAAGTGCCATGTATATAATGTGTTGTATGCTTGGGACTTAAAATATCATTTGAGAAAAAGCAATCCGCATTAGCCCCCAAGTGCTAAGTGTATAACTTGTTATGTGCTTGGGACTTTGAACAAAATATTGCCAACTTATTGTCTGTCTTTTGCAGGTTGACTTGACCAACAAAGATTCTCAAATCGCCGATCTCCAAGAAAATATCAAGTCCCAGCAAGCCGAAACTTCAAAGGGCAAAGAAGAGCTGAAGGGCACTTTAATAGCCATGGAGCAATTGAAGGATGGCTTCAAAGGCGAGCGAGTAGATTGGGAGGCTGAAAAAGCCACTTTGCTAAAGCGGGCGGAGGATGCTGAAGCGGCACTTAAACCGGTGGCAGAAGAGCTGACTGGCTTAAAGTGGCAAATCAAGGCTATGACTTCTCCCATCTTTGGTAAGTAGCCTTGTAATGAACCGTACTTAATCATCCTTGAAACCACCAGTTTAATAATATTGTAACCATTGCAGGTAGCCGTGTTGCCCATCTCGGTTCAGATATGCGCAAGAAACTGAAGGCTGCCTATACCTTGATAGAGTAGTTATATACCGGCGCTCAATGAGTCATCTGCACTGCTTCGTACAATAAACCGCCGCCAACTTTAATCAAGGATACATTGGCCAAACTATCCATGACACCTGCTCAGCTACAGGAAGTGAAGAGATCTGCTGCAAGGGCTGGCTCTTTGTCTGCACTGACTCGGGCTAAGGTTTGGATAGCTGATCTTGATCCAGAAGACATTGGGAATGGCTATCCTAGCCAAAAAGAAGATGGGTCGGAATTTGACAATGATGCCCTTAGAGCTTTGACAAAGGAGATGCGCCCGCTTGCAAGTAAACTGGCCGAAGAGACTGATTTGTCTTTCCACTGGTCCATCTATGATGCAGAGAACAAACGGATTGACATGTCGGTTTATGAAGAACAAAATCTAATCCCGCCAATCTGTAAGCATACTTATGCCCCTGATGTTGAACCGTCAGATCTTATAAGCGATGAAGCTGTCTTCCGAGCTTTGTCTGGAATTGACTGGGCAACCATTGACTTCCAACCACTGGGTGGGGAGGCGGAGGGTGAACCGACGCAGGATGATCCGCAAACTTCTCATCAAGCCGAAGAAGAATCATAACCCGAAAGCCGGTTTATCATCTGCGCACTGTCCTATGTATGAGAAACAATTAACCTTTTGGGCAGTTTAAAACGCCTTGTAATAGGCTAGCTTAAACACTTGGTCTTCTATGCCATCGTGCATAGCCACTTTACCTGATACTGTCAATCTGTCATGATATGCAATGTCTGCTTATGATCTTTAACAATTTTATGCAATCCTGTTTCCTGCATGTGATAAACTTAAAATTGCCCTGGCGGTTTACCGCCGGACGGGTTATGATACCCAATATAAAGCCAGAGTTTATAACAAAGGCTGTAAAGATAATGAAATATGAAATACATCATACCTGTGATATTGAATCACAACGTTGGTTTACCAATGTTCTTGTAGTAAGGATGATGACTCAAATCTTTGAGCGCTGACAACTCCCACCATGCCGTGCTAGTTTAAAATAAGTCATGCCGGGTTATGATAAACACCGGATGATCATCCTGGTGACTCATAGTCAATGCCAGACCGGGTTAACAAACACCAGTTTATAATCGGTTGTGTACTAACAACTGATAATTGAATGCCAAGCCGGGTTAACAAACACCGGGTTATATTGGTGACTTTTAGTCAGGCCGGGTCAATAGATGCCGGTTTACCTCAAAACCTTGTCAAAGGAGAAATTTTTTGACAAATAAAAGCAAATGAAAAACTTGTACTCGAGGCTTTTCAAGGGCTGTCAGGCCCAAATTCGAGGCTTTTCATGGGCTGCCAGGCTATTGAGTTAAACCATTTTACAAAGCCTTTTAAGATGGGCCTCACATTAACCAATCGTTGTTTTAACTTTGACAAGTTCAGGGTCTGTATAAGATTGACTTGTCAAACGTTCGGTTGGTTATACCAGGATTACCTGGACGGAGTGGCTTACCTGATGAAGGCAGGTTAACCCTGTCGTCGTTCTGGGAACGGGGGTCTTCAGACTTGCCTGACTGCGGCCTGCGGCGTGGCTCAAGGGGCGGCCCAGCATGGCCCATCTTCATCAGCACGAGCTCAAGACCCCCGCGAGGGGCAAAGCCTCGCGGGGCGGACGACAAGAGGCTTCCTCAGGCACGGCCTTGTCAGGCTGGCTCGTGAGGAGGCGGAGAGATCAAGGCGGGGTACCTCACGAGGTGCCCATGACGCAAGCCATGACGACCAAGGGCGCCAGGCGGGCGCCAGGCCGCGTAGTGTCCTCCCTTTCCTCTTTGGTGCAAGGGGAGCAAGCGCAGGCGAGAGCATCAAGCAAAGGCATCCATTTTGGTACAACAAGACCAAGACCAGCAGAACGGCGGGATGGAGGTCATCGTGGAGCCCAAGCCGGCGTCACCACCAGAACCTTTGGCAGGCGAGGACCAACTTTAGTCAGCATAAGTGTACTAGATGTTCCCCTTCAAAATGGCCAATTGTTGGCGCCCTTCCCGCTCAATATTTGGGAGGAGGCCCAGGGCCTTCGCCTATAAATAGGACTAGCCACCACAAGATAGAGGCATGAGATCCTCACCAGGAAACCAGTAGAAAGAGCGACTGAACTCCCCTTAGCGGTTCATCGCGCCAGAAAAGAACAGACCCTCGCGAGGCTGTTCTACCTTGTATTGTTCATCATCAGCCCAAGAGGCAATCCACCACACCACACACTGGAGTAGGGTATTACACCACAATGGTGGACTGAACCAGTATAAACTCTGTGTCTCTTGTGTTGTTGCTTGATTGCTTAGATCATAGCGTGGCGGTGAGGTGCAGGTAGGCAGAGGGCAAAATGTCCACACGCACCCCAGTGTTCGAATCAGAGGGTCTGCCGGAACCCGAAATCCGACATTTGGCACGCCAGGTAGGGGTGCGCCGGAGCTCCTCCTTCCGCCGACCCGCTCTCCACCGACACCATGACTCGCCCTGTGATGAACGGCGCGCCGTCCGCTCCGGTCGTTAGCACTAGCGCGAGGGCCAGGGGGCTCCAAGCCTTGGCCCCAGCCTTGCGACAAGTGCGCTGGCCGGACAAGTTACCGACGGCTTCCGTGGCCCATTGGGAAGAGCTGCGCAACCTCTTCCTTGCCAGGCACGATGCGCCGGCGCCCCCGGTCATCGTGGCCCTCTTGGGCGGCTCGCAGGCGCCACCTTCGGGCCGCCACGTCAAGCCGTTCATCCGCCATGTCGGCGCTGCCTCCACGCGGCAGGGGGCTCCCTCAGGTCGGTCGGCGCCCAAGGCCGATCTGGCCTTTAGCTCGAAGGACCACCCCTCCAACTCGGTCTGCTCGGGCGCACTCCTGATGCTGTGCACTCCCACCATCTACCAAGTGGCCGTCACCAGGACTCTCATCGACGGTGGCTCGGTCCTCAGCGTGCTCTCGATTGAAGCCTTCAGCCTCCTCCACATACCGCCGGAATGGCTTCGGCCTAGCCGACCCTTCGTGGGCGTTGGGGGCGGGTCCTCCAGCTCCCTGGGGCAGATCCATCTCCCGGTAACCTTCGGCACCTATGACAACTTTCGCACGGAGCTAATCGACTTTGACATCGCCCCCATCGGCCTCCCATACAACGCCATCCTCGGCTATCCGGCGCTAGCCCGGTTCATGGCTGCAACTCACCCGGCGTACAACCTCATGAAAATGCCCGGGATCAGCAACGTCCTCACCATGTGCGGAGACACCGGGGATGCGTTGCAAGTGCTCAAGCTCGCCTTCAAGGCGGCGGCATCGGCGCAACCTGCCGACTCGGACGCCCCTGGGCCCAAGGGGGCTGCGCCAGCCAAGAAGAAGTAGTTGTTCACCCAAGACAAGGCAGAAACCAAGCAGATGCTAGTTGACGAAGACAGATCCACTGACGCCACCTTCACCATAGGCGCCAACCTCGAGCCCGAGCAGGAGGAGGCCCTGGTCAAGTTCCTGCACGCGAACAAGAAGGTATTCGCATGGGAGCCCGATCAGCTGGCGGGGATCCCTAGAGGCGTAATCGAGAACCACCTCAATGTGTGCCCCAATGTCCTACCCGTGAAGCAAAAAGCAAGGCGGCAGTCCACGGAAAAACAGGCTTTCATCGTCCAAGAGACCCGCATGTTGGAAGTTGCAGGGGTCATTCGCGAGGTCCGGTACCCTGATTGGTTGGCCAACCCAGTCGTTGTGCCAAAGAAAGGGGGAAAGGAACGCATGTGTGTCGACTTCACCAACCTCAACAAAGCTTGCCCGCAGGATCCGTTTCCGCTCCCCCGCATTGATTAGATCGTCGACTCCACCGCCGAGTGCGACCTGTTGTGTTTCTTGGATGCCTACTCTGGGTATCACCAGATCAAGATGGCGGTAGAAGATGTGGAAAAAACGGCCTTTCTAACCCCGTGTGGGGTGTACTGCTACACATGCATGCCGTTCGGGTTGCACAATGCAGGGGCGACCTTTCAGCGGCTGATGCACATCACCTTGGGCCCGCAGCTCGGGAGGAACGTTGAGGCTTACGTCGATGATATTGTGGTGAAGTCTCGCGAGGCCAAGACCCTGATACAAGACCCGGAGGAAACCTTCGCGAGCCTCAACGCCATGAGCCTGCGGCTCAATCCAGAGAAGTGTGTGTTTGGGATCCCCTCAGGCAAGCTCTTGGGCTTCCTCGTGTCCCACCGAGGCATCGAGGCTAACCCAGAAAAGGTCAAGGCGGTCGAGGACATGAGCCCGCCAAAGACCCCCAGAGAAATGCAGAAGCTCACTGGGCGTGTGACAGCACTGGGACGCTTCATCTCCAAGTTGGGGGAGCAAGTGCTGCCTTTCTTCCAACTGATGAAGAAAAAGGGACACTTTGAATGGACTGAAGTGGCCGACAAGGCTTTCCAAGACCTCAAGAAGTACCTAACTAGCCCTCCGGTAATGGTGGCCCCGTGCCCTCAGGAACCCCTGGTGCTCTACCTTGCAGCCACTCCCTACTCCGCCAGCGCAGCCCTGGTCGCGGTTAGGGAGGAGCGTCGGAGCAAAGCCACGACATCTGCTTGGGTCGAGACGAAGCGTGAACAAGGAAGACCCACAGAGACCGCTGCCGCAGCCGAGAAGGATCAGCCGCCGCTGGGGAACACACTCGAGACCGCGGAAACCCCTCCCCCTAGCGACCGGCCGCTGGGGGCTCCCCTGTCTCAGGAGGCGCCACGGTCTCCGGAGGGCGCCATCAACACCAGCGTTCCCAACCTCGTTAAACATCCTGTGTACTTCGTCAGCACAGTGTTGCGGGACGCAAGGGCATGGTACCCCATGCCTCAGAAACTTCTCCTCGCGCTATTGGTGGCCTCGCGCAAGCTGCGTCATTTTTTTCAGGGCCACCCCATCAAGGTTGTCTCAGTGTACCCTTTGGAAAGGGTGCTCAGGAGCCCTAACTCAGCTGGAAGAGTCGCTGAGTGGAACATTGAACTACAAGTGTTTCAGCTCGAATTCAGCATAACCAGAGTCATCAAGGGGGCCGCCTTGGCAGATTTTGTAGCAGAGTGGGCGGAGGCGCCGGGCCTCAAGGCTGATGAGGATCGATCCCTCTCCCCAGGAAGCGAGGCACCGGACGGTTGGGTCATGTACTTCGACGGGGCGTTCTCCAGGCACGGCGCGGGGGCTGGTGCGGTGCTTATATCTCCTACCGAAGACAAGCTCTACTACGCCGTGTAGCTCTGTTTCCAGCACGGAGAAAAGGTCTCCTACAACAACATAGCAGAATATGAAGGCTTGATAGCAGGCCTGAAGGCCGCGGTCGCCCTCGGTGTAAAGCGTCTTACCATCAAAGGTGACTCACAACTCCTCGTCAACTTGTCCAACAAAGTATACAAGCCGAGGGATGAGCACATGGAAGCCTACCTTGTGGAGGTCCACAGGATGGAGAAGCAGTTCTGGGGGGCTGGAGTTACAACACGTGCCCCGTGGCACCAATCAGGAGACCGACGACATCGCCAAACGAGCATCCAGACGACTACCTCAAGAGCCTGGCATCTCCGAAGAGCGGCTCTTCAAGCCCACGGCCACGCCATCACTGTCAAGCACAGTGCAGCCTCGGGAGGAGCTCCCCCAGCCGCCAGCCTCGGGAGCCCCGGTCTGTGGCCCGGCCTCAGGGGCATGTCTGCTCTTGACAATGGAGCCTCAGGAGGGGTGCTAGATCACGGATCTCCGGTGCTATCTGACACAAGGGATCTTGCCAGAGAAGGAGGAGGAAGCGGAGCGCATGGCACAGCAGGCCACAACATACTGCATCAGAGATGGAGAGCTCTACCGAAGGCGACCGAATGATGTGTCCCTGTGCTGCATCTCCAGGGGGCAAGGGAAGGAACTGCTGGCGGATATACACAGTGGAGACTGTGGGCATCATTCATCATCGCGGACCCTCGTTGGCAAGGCGTTCCGCAGTGGATTCTATTGGCCCACTGCGCTCAATGATGCCGTCAAGCTGGTGAAGGCTTGCTAGGCCTGCCAGTTCCACGCCAAGCAGATCCATCAGCCGGCTGGAGGTCTGCAAACTATACCCCTCTCGTGGACATTCGCAGTCTGGGGCTGGACATCCTGGGCCCATTTCCTCGGGCGCCAGGGGGCTATCGCTACCTCTACATCGCCGTGGACAAGTTCACTAAGTGGGCTGAAGTGGAAGCCGTTCGCACCATCCCTGCAGGGTCTGCAGTCAAGTTCATCAAGGGCATCATGAGCCGGTCGGGGTGCCAAACCGCATCATCACCGACAACGGTTCGCAATTCACCAGTAACCTCTTCAAAACATATTGTGCTAACCTTGGAACGTAGATATGCTACGCTTCGGTGGCGCACCCCCGGAGCAACGGCCAGGCCGAGCGGGCCAATGCGGAGGTCCTGAGAGGCCTCAAGACCAGGACATTCAAGAAGAAGTTGGAGGCTTGTGGACGAGGCAGGTATGACGAGCTTCAGGCCGTGCTGTGGTCCATCCGCACAACCGCGACCAAGCCAACCGGCGAGACCCCATTCTTCCTGGTCTACGGAGCTAAAGTGGTCCTCCCTCACGAGGTCAGACGTCGCTCCGCACGGGTCCTGGCATTCAACGAGGCGCAGCAGGACGCCATGCGGGGGACGGACCTCGTGCTGGGGGAGGAGCATCGACGGGAAGCCGCGCTCCGAGCGGCAAGATACCAGCAAGCGCTGCAGCAATACCATTGCCGCAACATCCGCCCCAAGACTCTCGAGGTAGGGGACCTCGTGCTCAGGCGGGTTCTCTCCAGGGAGGGACTGCATAAGCTCTCTCCCATGTGGGAGGGCCCGTTCAAGGTTGTTCATGTTTCCAGGCCCGGCTCCGCGCGCTTGGAGACTCAGGAGGGGGTACCCGTCCAGAACGCGTGGAACATTCAGCACCTCCGGAGGTTTTACCCTAAAAGGCCCAGAGCCTGTGAAGAAGGCGAACACCTGTGAAGATGCTGCATTTTGGAAAAGGCCCAGGGCCTGTGAAGAAGGCAAACGCCTATGAAGATGTTGCGTTTTGGAAAAGGCCCAGAGCCTGTGAAGAAGGCGAACGCCTGTGAAGATGTTGCGTTTTGGAAAAGGCCCAGAGCCTATGAAGAAGGCGAATGCCTGTGAAGATGTTGCG
>NC_041387.1:373999336-374028074 GCF_002162155.2 Triticum dicoccoides
TTGGAAAAGGCCCAGAGCCTGTGAAGAAGGCGAACGCCTGTGAAGATGTTGCGTTTTGGAAAAGGCCCAGAGCCTGTGAAGAAGGCGAACGCCTGTGAAGATGTTGCGTTTTGGAAAAGGCCCAGAGCCTGTGAAGAAGGCGAACGCCTGTGAAGATGTTGCGTTTTGGAAAAGGCCCAAAGCCTGTGAAGAAGGTGAACGCATGTGAAGATGTTGCGCTTTGGAAAAGGCCCAGAGCCCGTGAAGAAGGCAAATGCCTGTGAGGTTTATCCTTCCGAGAAAGGCCCGGAGCCTGTGAAGAAGGCCAATGCCTGTGAAGCTCACCCCCCATGACACTCTCACGTAATAATGAGTTGGGGCTGTACACGCCCCGGAGTCTTAGGAGCGCCGGCCTCAGGCCCTGGGGCTCCCTCCCACGCCCAGTGGCAGCACTTAGCTCCGCGTTGGTGAGAAGATGTCGAAGACTAGATTAGGTGCCGGACGCGGCTTTTCTCATTTGCTTTCTGCAGTTGGCTTGTTCGTCCCCATTCGAGGTTTTGCTAAAGTTGTTGTCGTCTTTGGTTTGTGACTCTTTGCCTTTCTCGCTCTCCTGCCCCGATCTCTCTCGCGCAAGTCTCGCGAGGGAGCACCGCGGGCACCCTCGCGAGTGTTTTCTGCCCTTGTCATTCGAGGCTTCCCAACCCGGGTCCACTACAGGAGCACCCCTCCAGTCCGTGCCCCACGGGCACCGCGACACAAACACAGGGCCTGGGTCGATTGCCTCCACGGCTGAGGCCGGAAACTACTTCTCCAGACTAACCCTCGCAGGACATGGAATGTTCGACGGAGCCTCAGCCTCGGGAAGCAAGGGCCACGACAAGCCCTCCCCCCGAGCTAAGTAATTTCTGCGCGCAGGCGCGCGGCACAAAGGCACAATACCAGGATAGCGGAAGCAGTACGATAATTAAACAACAATAGTCCAAGCACACCCTCGCTGGGCCCTACACTACTGTCTTTTTGCACAGGGAAAGAGAAAAAGAACAAAACAGGCGCGACTCGCCCGACACCAGCTCACGGGAGAGACTCGAACTGCCTCTGGAGCTCAGGAGGACTCCGTCTCGCACTTCACCGGGGTGCGACGGCGGGCGGACCCGCTACCTCCCTCCAGGCTGGCGCGGCGGCGCGGAGGCTGATCGCAGCCACTACTGGAGGAGCCGCTGCCTGAAGAAGAGCCGTCGAAGCTCGATGAACCTCGACTGCCACCGGCCGCGCACGCTATCGTCTTCATCGTCGCCGGGGCTAGACCCACGGCTGCGATCGTCGTTCTCAGGGCAACACCCAGCGTGGCGATCATCTTCCCCGAACACCCTCACGTAGAGGGTGGCATCGCCGTCGAACTTGAAGTGCAGGGTGCACCGCCGGATCAGACCACGCGCGCAGGCAAATGTTTGCCAGCCGCGAGTTAGGGCCAAGCTCCCGGCTGCAGAGACCTCCAGCGAAGCCCAAGAGGCTCGGCCGCAGCAACCGTCCGCCTGAAGCCAGAGGCCACCCGGGGCACCAGCCGGAAGCTCACCTAGGAGGAAGCGAGGAAGTTGGAGCCGGGTGCTGTCCGGTTCCGCCGCCCACACGACGAACTCCGGCAGTACTTCTGCCAAGTGGGAGCGCGGCCAAGGGGGTCGTGCGTCCGTAGCACGTCCCCCAGCGGCGGCCGGCCGCCCTTCACCACGCGGAAGATCGCCTCCGCGACCGCGGGGAGCCACCATGGGAGTCGCGGGGTGTTTGGCGGGACGTCCTCGACCATGCTTGGGTGGAGGAGATTCAAGCTCTACCTGGCGGGCCTTCCCTTTCTCCGCGGCCGAGAACCTCTTTGGCGGAGCCATGAAGAAGGAAGAGAAGCGAGACGGAATGGACCGGAAGGGCAGGTGCCTTCCCGTACTTATAGCCAGAGGAGGCCAACCGCCGGCCTCCACAATCATAGGTAATCATGACCCGCTTTGCATGCAGGGACTTGTCAGCTCACGCAGTTGCCGAGGCGTCGTGGGGGAGCGGAGCCACCCACGTCCAATCAACCGCCACGCGGCGCCCAAGGCCGCAGGCTGTTAGGGCCCGTGACGCTTCGCGCTTGCCCCTTCGCTTCTCTGCTCAGCCAAGCCCGGGCGTGCCTTGGGCCCGGGGGCTACTGTTGGTGTTCTGGGAACGGGGGTCCCCAGTCTTGCCTGCCTACGGCCTGAGGCGTAGCTCAAGGGGCATCCTAGCATGGCCCATCTTCATCAGCACGAGCTCAAGACCCTCGCAATGGGCCATGCCTCGCGGGGCAGACGACAGGAGGCTTCCTCAGGCACGGCCTCGTCAAGCTGGCTCGCGGGGAGGTGGAGAGATCAAGGCGGGGTACCTCACGAGGTGCCCATGATGCAAGCCATGACGACCAAGGGCGCCAGGCGGGCGCCAGGCCGTGCAGTGTCCTCCCTTTCCTCTTTGGTGCAAGGGGAGCAAGCGCAGGCGAGAGCATCAAGCAAATGCATCCATTTCGGTGCAACAAGACCAAGACCAGCAGAACGGCGGGATGGAGGTCATCGTGGAGCCCAAGCCGGCGTCACCACCAGAACCTTTGGCAGGCAAGGACCAACTTTACTCAGGATAAGTGTACTAGATGTTCCCCTTCAAAATGGCCAATTGTTGGCGCCCTTCCCGCTCAATATTTGGGAGGAGGCCCAGGGCCTTCGCGTATAAATAGGACTAGCCACCACAAGATAGAGGCATGAGATCCTCACTAGGAAACCAGTAGAAAGATCGACTGAACTCCCCTTAGCGGTTCATCGCGCTAGCCAAGAACAGACCCTCGCGAGGCTGTTCTACCTTGTATTGTTCATCATCAGCCCAAGAGGCAATCCACCACACCTCACACTGGAGTAGGGTATTACACCACAATGGTGGCCTGAACCAGTATAAACTCTGTGTCTCTTGTGTTGTTCCTTGATTACTTAGATCATAGCGTGGCGGTGAGGTACAGGTAGGCAGAGGGCGAAATCTCCGCACGCACCCCAGTGTTCGAACCTAGAGGGTCTGCCGGAACCTAAAATCCGACAAACCCGGGGTTTTAGGTGAATACACCTGGCTTCCAAGCCTGGCTTGATAGCCTATTACAATGGTCCTTTAAAACTCTTTGTTGCTGTGCACAAAGAGCCCCCAGGTAACATTGTGAGCTGTGCTCAGTGGGTACCTATGTTTGAGCTATGCGTGGCAACAGACTCTCTTTGGTCCCTTGGGTGTGAAGCTCCCAAGATTTTTTATATGGATTTATAAGCCGGTTTATGGGTAATTAGAACTCCGCTTTATAAGTAGAAGCCCCCATGTAACCAAGAAAACATAAGATGAAACGACAGAGGCCCCGCTTTAGCAAGGATGCCGGTTTATTTATTGACCATAATATGTACATTGTCAAAAATATATACATAATAGGAGCATGTGGCTCAGGTGTAGTAAGGCCGAAGATGAGCTATGTTCCATGGCCGGCAGGTCTCCTCCTCCGATTTGCGTGAGTCTTTGTGCTCTCAAACATCGATAAGGTAGTATGACCCGTTGTTCAGATTCTTGCTGACCACAAAGGGTCGTTCCCAAGGTGGGGACAACTTGTGCATGTCAGTCTGATCTTGGATGAGCAGGAGCACTAAGTCGCCTTCTTGAAAAGCCCTGGTTTTAACCCGGCGGCTATGATAACGCCGCAGGTCTTGCTGATAAATCACTGAACGAGCTGCCGCAATATCCCATTTTTCATCTAACAGGTCCAATGCATCTTGGCGTGCTCTTTCATTGTCCTCTTCAACATAAGCTGCCACTCGGGGTGAGTCATGGCGAATATCACTTGAGAGAAATGCTTCTGCTCCATAGACCATGAAGAAGGGTGTGTTACCCGTAGATCTATTGGGGGTGGTGTTAATGCTCCATAAGACGGAAGGCAACTCTTCCACCCAACAACCCGGCGTCCACTGCAAGGAGGCCATAAGCCGGTGCTTTATGCACTTAGGATTTCCTGATTAGCTCTCTCTACTTGAGCATTAGAATGGGGGTGAGCCACAAACGACACATCAAGCCGGATGTGCTCACGTTGACAGAACTCTTCCATAGTGTCGATGTTCTGGGAATGGGGGTACCCAGACTTGCCTGCCTGCAGCCTGCGGCGTGGCTCAAGGAGTGGCCCAGTACGGCCCATCTTCATCAGCACATGCTCAAGACCCTCGCGAGGGCCAAGCCTCCCGGGGCGGACGACATGAGGCTTCCTCAGGCACGGCCTCGTCAGGCTGGCTCGCGAGGAGGCGGAGAGATCAAGGCGGGGCACCTCATGAGGTGCCCGTGACGCAAGCCATGACGACCAAGGCCAGGCGGGCGCCGGTCTGCGTATAGTCCTTGTTTCCTCTTTGGTGCAAAGGGGGCAAGCGCAGGCAAGGGTATCAAGCAAAGGCAACCATTTCGGTGCAACAAGACCAAGACCAGCAGGACGGCAGAACGGAGGTCATCGTGGAGCCCAAGCCGGCGTCATCGTTCGGGTCTTTGGCAGGCGAGGACCAACTTTAGTCAGGATAAGTGTACTAGATGTTCCCCTTCAAAATGGCCAATTGTTGGCGCCCTTCCCGCTCAATATTTGGGAAGAGGCCCGGGGCCTTCACCTATAAATAGGACTAGCCACCCACAGGGTAGAGGCATCGGATCCGCATCTGAGAGAGAGAGAGAGAGAGAGAGAGAGAGAGAGAAGCGACTGAACTCCCCCTAGTAGTTCATCGCACCAGCCAAGAACAGACCCTCGTGAGGCTGTTCTTCCCTTGTAATGTTCCTCATCAGCCCCAGAGGCAATCCACCACACCACAAACTGGAGTAGGGTATTACACCACAATGGTGGCCTAAACCAGTATAAATCTCGTGTCCCTTGTGTTGTTCTTCGTGTAGTTTTGGATCCTGGCGAGGTGGTGAGACATGGGTAGGCTGGAGGTGTGATCTCCGCGTGCACCCCAGTGTTCGAACCTTGAGGGTCTGCCGGAACCCGAAATCCAACATTTGGCGCGCCAGGTAGGGGTGCACCGGAATCTGCCCTCCGTCGCCTCGTGTTTCGCCGCCCGTCGCATCATCGTCATCATGTCCGGCGACCCAACGGGCAATCCTGATCCCTGGGCGGCCTGGCCCGCCCACGCAGAGCCGCTTGCCCAGGGCGACCTCAACCTCGTGCCCCAGGCAGCCCGCGGTCCGCAGGGCGCTGCAGGCCGCGAGCGACGTGGTCAGGCAACACCAGCTCTCACACCGCGGCAGGTGCGGTCGGCAGCGAGGGCCTCGAGCCATGCCGCGGCCACGTCGCCGTACTCACAGCGAGAGCAGGCGAACTCAAGGGCCGCGCTCACGGTAGCTCAAGAACTACTGCAATGCAGGCTGCTGGAGGGCGGCCGCGACGTGCTACTAGAGCGGGTGGCAGAGCTCCTGGGCTCCGCCGCCTCGGGGGCTCACCCCTTCTGCACCCAGCTGCCGCCTCAGGCCCAAGGCGGATCGCACGGAGGCCCCACATGCGCCCGCACAGCTCCAAGTGGATTCCAGGGCCACTCCAACGCCAACCCGGCCGTCAGCGCCTGGCCACCAACGGTGCTGCCTCCGCCTCTGACCATCGAAGGGGGATCTACTACAGCCCACGACCCCGGTGAGCCGCCGCGCTACCACTCCCGGGTCGGCACCGTGAGCAGAACTGCGTGGCACATGGGGCACTATGGCGAGGCATTCGGGGTGGCGGCCCCGGAGGCATATGTGTCCCACATGATGGATCAAGGACACGCGCAGGAGGAAGACCATGGCCAGTTCCTCGGCCCAGGCTGGGGAGACAAAACACCCGAGGCTGAGCTCTTTCAGGAGCCTAGGGATGGCCCCGTCGACCGCGCCGGAGGCAGCGACTATCAGGTACCGCTAATCCCTCAGGAACAGGCATACGCTAACCATGGATCGCAGGAGGTACAGGTCGTCGCAGCGGGTGGCTGCCCCAATCCAGCAGCTCCCCACCCCTCAAGAGGAGGGCACCAGGGGCTGTAGGAGAGGGGCCGAGATCCGGCCTCGCCCACGCAGCGGTCGGAGCAAGGCGTCCTCAGGAGGTAGGCCCTCTGCCGGGGAGGTGCCCCAGGGCCTACCCCCGGTAGAGGACCCGTGGTCGTCGGGGGAACCGCTGGCGACCGCTCTATCCCATCGACGGCATCCTCGGTCTTCGGCCGTCGTCGATGGCGATAGTGTGGCGCAAGGCGGGGCCCTCTTCTGGCGATATGAAGAAAGGCCGGTACCTGTGAAGAAGGCCCAGTGCCTGTGAAGCTCGCCGCCCCGTGACACTCTCACGTAATAATGAGTGGGGCTGTACACGCCCCGGAGTCTCCGGAGAGCCGCCCTCGGGCCTCGGCGGCTCCCACCCACGCCCAGTGGCAACACTTAGCTCCGCGCTGGTGAGAAGACGTCGAAGACTAGACTAGGTGCCGGACGCAGCTTTTTCTGCTTTTCTTGCTTTTCCCCTTGGTTCTTGCTTTTCCCTCTTTGGATTTAAGTTGGATTTGAGCTTGAAACTTGCGTGTGTCTGGGGAAGGGGTGTTTAGTCTCGTTCGAGCAATCTCTTGCGTTCTGGTCACCGCTTTGCGTCCGTCCAAGCTTTAGCTGCCTCCCCTCGCGAGCCCCTCGTGAGCCGGGCCAGGCCCAACATGCGCGCAGCCCAGACTGCCATCGCCGCGCCCTCTCAGGAGTTTCTCCTTGCAGGTTCAACAGGCTCGTTTAGGAGACACTCAGGATGCCACGGCCCTCTGCAGGCTAGCTCAGGGCCCACGCGGGTCGAAGGTAAACAAGCCAGTCGGCTCACCATGAACCAGCCTCCCGGCGCAGGCACACGGGTGATATCATGTCTATAAATACGCTAACTGCAAGTTTTTACACGAGGCCCCCCTCCCAAAATGCTCTTACAACCTCCGAGGCCAAGCCCAAACTCTCTCTGCGCAGGGTAAAAGCAGGAACAACACGCGGTCAATCGGATAAATCCCCCAATTCATCCTCGGGGGCACCTCCAGAGTCGCCACTGGCATCGCCGGCCTCGCCGTCGCCTTCTACGCCACCGCCACCAGCACCTGGGCCATTCACCACTCCGCCCTCATCAGCAACTACAACCACACCGTCGTCATCAACGTTGTCTTCCACCCAACACGCCAGATTGTCCCGGACTGCCAGGGGTACCAGTGCGATGGCGGCATCGAAGTCGAAGTGGGGGTCCATGTTCTGAAGATGGCTGAAGACGCGGGAAAAAGCACGCCCAAGTAGGGCACGGCTCCTCTGCTTCACCAACCTGTCGGCTCTGCCCGAATGAGTCTACAGCTGCGTCACCACATCGGTGAAGAACTGAAGATTACCAGCATAGTTAACCACACGAGACTCCCCAACGGCTGCCTCGCAGATGATGCCAAAGGCCGTGTTAGCTCTTTCCCGGAGCTCGCGGAACATGGGGCTGTGCATGTGCTCCAGGGTCTGCCGCTGGCGTATCTTGTCCTCGTTCCGCCGCGCAACGGCCTCAGCCGCGTCCACCCTTTGGTGGAGAAGAAGCACCTCGGCGCGGGAGGAAGCCAGTTCCGCCTGTGCCACGCTAAGGGCGGCCCCGACAGCGTCCGCACGCCGCATCGCTTCATCCAGCTTGGCCTTCAGGGCGACGGTCCTGCCATCTGCTTCGACCTTTATCAACTCCAGCCTTTCCTCGAACTCACGCTCGAGGTTCAAGCGGGCCGCTGCCACCCGGCGATCAACCTCTTCTGAGGCTCGGGCTTCCCTCGCGGCAACATCATCCTCCGCCTGCGCCACCAGGCGCTCCCTCGTCTCCAATCGCTCGAGTTCCAGGGTGCGCTCGGTGGCCTCCAGCGTTAGTGCCTCCTCATGTTTCTGAAGCTCTGCCCGATCGACCGAGCCCCCCTCCATCGATGCAAGGGCCACCGCATGCAACTCCACCTGTTGCTCCAGGGAGCTACTCCAGGCCTTGAGCTCCCACGCCCACTCTTCTGGGGCCCTGCACCGCTGGTTGGCCTCCCGAGCCTCCTTGACGGCCCGGGAGCAGGCCTCCCGAGAAGCTGCTAGTGACACCTCTGCCTTCTCATTATCGAGGTCACGCTGGTGGCGCGCAAGGGCAGCGACCACCTTCAGCTTGCGCCTCTCCTCAGCTAGGCGCAGGCCCTCGGCCTCAAGGCGTGCGTCCTTGTCAGTGAGCTCTACACCAAGCTTGCTCACCGCGTCCGCCGCCCTCCGGAGGAACCCTTGGCAGAGGGCGCGGCCCTCCCGAGCGCGCTCGAGCACGTCTTCCGCATCACCTTCCGCCTCGGGTGCGCGTGGAGGGCCTTGGACCAGCACTCCCCCTCTGGGCAGGGGGCTGGGGGCTGGCGCCCTCGCGATGGCCGGACGCGCCTCGCCGGAAGCCTGGCCCGGGGCCAGTTCGCCCTCCAAGGAAGATCGCAAGGCCAACCTCAGCCAGTCGCTGTCCACAACCAGTCAAAGAGCCCAGGGCAGGCTGGCTATGCCCCGGGAGGGCTAGCGAAGGATGGTCACGAGGTGCGCAGAACCAAGACGCATCACAGGATGGCCCGCCTCTCCAACCGGCCTCACCACAAGGGCAGTGCTGGAGCTCGGGGTGCTTGGGGAAGGTGGAGAGGGCGAGGCCTAGAGGGATGGCTCCTCAGCCATCTCCGTGAACTCGGCAGGGAGGGCCCTGCAGGGCAATGATCAGCTGAAGCAGCAGGAAAGTAAGGAACTGAGAAAGGGAAAAGCTTACTCATCGGTGGCGAAGTATTTCCTGCGCTTCAATAGGCGGCAAGGTTAATCATCACCCAAGGCCTCCCTTCTCTTTAGGAGAGCCTCGAAGTCCACAATGAAGCGACCTAGGAGCTCGGCGCAGGGGTCAGCCTGCGACAAGGAAGAAGCGCCAAGGTGACAGGCGTTGGGGACATCATCCTGGCGCACGCCACAGGACGCCGCACCATGAAGGGTGGCCGGGGCCTTAGGGGCCTCTGCCACGGGGGCCGTGGGCCACGGCTCGATACCTTCAGCCGCCGCAGGGTGGGTTTCAGGAGCTGCCGCCTTAGGGGGTACCGCGTGGCGTCATCGTCCCGACGGTGGCCCCCTCAGCCCCCGACACCCTTTGCCTCCCAGCTCCACCACTCGAGGAAGGACCGTCGTAGGCAACCGGAAGGGCAACCACCACAACTGGATTCTCGCGAGGTCCCCTGAGGCCTGCAGGGCGCAGCCCCCATTCGTCGAAGCTGGGCATCTGCTTCACAAAATCACCCTTGTTTGAGCAAAGGTACAGCAGGGCGCCCCCATGCCGGATGCTGCCAGGGGAAGGGTCCCCAGTCAGGATCATGAGAACCTTCCTCGGCACTTCAGGCGTCAAATCTTCCTCTTGGAGCCTCATGCGGTCTTCGTGCCCCCCTAAGGCCCACATCCGATGGGAATGACGCTGGAGAGGGGCAATGCAGCACAGGAGGAACTCCTTCACCACCTTGGGTGCCGTCACACCAAGCGCCCTCAAGTTCGCGAAGCAATGCCAAATGAATACGAGCCGGGGGCTCGTGAGCGTCTCCTGGCCCTAGCTTGAATTGCGGATAGCAGGCACGGTTGGCTCTGAAAGCAGGGGGCTGGGCACCCCAGCATCCACGTACATCCACCACTCACGGAACCCGGTCGCGGGCGGAGGAAGGCTGAAATCGATTCCCAAAGCTGCTGTTTCTGGTACGGCAAGGAAGCTCACGCACCCCGAGCATTGGGTGGGATCGCTGAGACGCAAAGAGAAGAACTGGCGCAGCAAGGCAACTGAAGGAGGAATGCCCATCATCGCCTCGCAGACAAAAGCAAAACGGCAAGAAGTGTAATGGATTCGGGACCCAAATGCATCATATGGATCTGGTAATGAGAAAGCACAGCGTTGAAGAAATCGGAAAAGGGGGGAACCAGTCCCACCCACAGAGCGTCGGTGAAGTACCGGACCTCGGTGACTGTTCTGTCAATGGAGAAGTGAGACGCGGGCCAGACCGTGGTCCTCCCGCACTCGTTGAAGATGGTGAAGATGGCAGAGCTGACCTTGTCCGAGCCTTCTCGGTTGAGTATGATTGACCGGTCGACAGCAGGAGCCACCGACGGCGAGGGCGGGGTGAGGGCACATGCTTTGGCCCTTTCCCCTTCTTCATCGGAGCCATGGCGACAGGAAGGGAGAAGATGTGAGATTGGATTGGAAGTGGAGGCTGGAGCTCGAGAGAAGGAAGAGCAGGAGGCGCGCGAGCGGCGAGAAGAGGGGAAACTGTGTGCAACAGCGGGTCCGCCTAGCCGGGCGCAAAATAAGGAGGCGTGGCGGAACAGGGACGCCCACGTCCAATCAACCGCCACGCGGCGCCCAAGGCCGCAGGCTATTAGGGCCCGCGGCGCTTCACACTTGCCTCTTCGCTTCTCTGCTAAGCCAAGTCCAAGCACGCCTTGGGCCCGGGGGCTACTGTCGGTGTTCTGGGAACGGGGGTACCCAGACTTGCCTGCCTGCGGCCTACGGTGTGGCTCAAGGAGTGGCCCAGTACGGCCCATCTTCATCAGCACATGCTCAAGACCCTCGCAAGGGGCCAAGCCTCGCGGGGCGGATGACATGAGGCTTCCTCAGGCACGGCCTCGTCAGGCTAGCTCGCGAGGAGGCGGAGAGATCAAGGCGGGTCACCTCACGAGGTGCCCGTGACGCAAGCCATGACGACCAAGGCCAGGCGGGCGCTGGCCTGCGCAGAGTCCTTGTTTCCTCTTTGGTGCAAAGGTGGCAAGCGCAGGCAAGGGTATCAAGCAAAGGCAACCATTTCGGTGCAACAAGACCAAGACCAGCAGGACGACAGAACGGAGGTCATCGTGGAGCCCAAGCCAACGTCATCGTTAGGGTCTTTGGCAGGCGAGGACCAACTTTAGTCAGGATAAGTGTACTAGATGTTCCCCTTCAAAATGGCCAATTGTTGGCGCCCTTCCCGCTCAATATTTGGGAAGAGGCCCAGGGCCTTCGCCTATAAATAGGACTAGCCACCCACAGGGTAGAGGCATCGGATCCGCATCTGAGAGAGAGAGAGAGAGAGAGAGAGAGAGAGAGATAGATAGATAGAGAGAGAGAGAAGCGACTGAACCCCCCTAGCAGTTCATCGCACCAGCCAAGAACAGACCCGCGCGAGGCTATTCTTCCCTTGTACTGTTCCTCATCAACCCCAGAGGCAATCCACCACACCACAAACTAGAGTAGGGTATTACACCACAATGGTGGCCTGAACCAGTATAAATCTCGTGTCCCTTGTCTTGTTCTTCATGTAGTTTTGGATCCTGGCGAGGCAGTGAGACATGGGTAGGCTGGAGGTGTGATCTCCGTGTGCACCCCAATGTTTGAACCTTGAGGGTCTGCCAGAACCCGAAATCCGACACATAGCACCCTTGGAGAGATTCGTGCCATTATCTGTTATAATGCTGTGTGGAAAACCAAAGCGGAAGATCACCTTTTTCATGAATTGAACCGCCGTGGCCGCATCACACTTGCTCACTGGCTCTGCCTCTACCCACTTGGTGAATTTATCAACCGCCAATAGAAGGTGGGTCTTCTTATCCTTGGACCTCTTAAAAGGCCCAGCCATATCTAGCCCCCAAGTTGCAAACGGCCAGGTGATTGGAATCATCCTCAATTCCTGAGCCGGAACATGAGCTCGGTGTGAAAATTTCTGATAGCCATCACACTTACTGACCAGATCCTCCACGTCAGCATGAGCTGTTAACTAGCAAAAACCATGCCAGAAAGCCTTAGCCATTGCCCCTGAGACACTGCAATGATGTAACTCGCCATTGACAATAGTCATGGACTTGGACCACCAAATTATCTGTCTGGCCAAAACTTCATCCTCCGGTAATTCGCCCCGGGTCATATACGCCAGGTACGGCACTGTCCAATCAGGGATAGCGTGAAGAACCACTACCAATTGAACTTCTGGGTCAGGAATAGCCACATCCTCCTCTGTTGGTATCTTGACCGACGGATTATGCAGAACATCAAGAAAAACATTAGGCGGCACCGGTTTACGCCGCGATCCGAGTCGGATCAGAGCGTCCGCCGCTTCATTATTACACCGATCAATGTGCTCGACCTGGTAACCCTTGAAGTGACCGGCAATGATATCCACCTCACGCCGATAAGCCTCCATAAGTGGATCCTTGGAGTCCCACGTACCAGATACCTGCTGAGCCACTAAATCAGAGTCGCCAAAGCAATGTACCCAGATTAAGTTCATCTCCTTAGCCATCCGAAGACTATGGAGCAAGGCCTCATACTCAGCTGCATTGTTAGTATAGGAAAACATTAAGCGGAGAACATAACAAAATTTGTCACCTTGAGGGGAAGTAAGAACCACTCCAGCCCTCGAGCCCTCCAATTGTGTGGATCCATCGAATTGAATAGTCCAGTATGTGTTATCCAGTTTATCCTCCGGTGCCTGCAACTCTGTCCAGTCATTGATGAAATCCACAAGCGCTTGGGACTTGATAGCAGTGCGAGGCATATATTTTAACCCGTGAGGCCCAAGCTCAATAGCCCACTTGGCAACCCGGCCAGTCGCCTCCCTGTTCTGAATGACATCTCCCAATGGAGCGGAACTGACCATAGTAATGGGATGGCCCTGAAAATATTGCTTAAGCTTCCGGCTCGCCATAAAAACTCCATACACCAGCTTCTCCCTATGCGGATATATCTGTTTGGACTCGATAAGCACCTCACTGATATAATAAACTGGCTGTTGAACCGGATACTCCTTACCAGTCTCTTTGCGCTCCACCACAATAGCCACGCTGACAGCTCGAGCGTTAGTAGCCACGTATAACAACAATGGTTCCTTATCAATGGGGGAGGCAAGGACGGGCGGTTCGGCCAACTGCCTCTTCAGATCCTCAAACGCCGCATTAGCAGCCTCACTCCAGACAAAATTGTCTGTTTTCTTCATCATCTGATATAGAGGGATCGCCTTCTCCCCCAACCGGCTGATAAACCGGCTTAGCGATGCAATATGACGCGCCAGTCGATGAACGTCATTGATACACGCCGGTTTTTTCAGGGACGTAATAGCCTTGATCTTTTCTGGATTAGCTTCAATACCCCTATTAGACACCAGAAAACCCAAGAGCTTGCCAGATGGCACACCAAAAACACACTTGGCCGGATTAAGCATCATCTTATAAACCCTCAGATTATCAAAAGTTTCCTGCAAGTCAGCTATTAGTGTTTCTGCTTTCCTGGACTTCACCATGATATCGTCCACATAAGCATGAACGTTGCGCCCAATCTGATTATGAAGACAATTCTGCACACACCGCTGATAAGTCACATGGGCACTTTTGAGCCCAAAAGGCATAGATACATAGCATAAGGCTCCAAAGGGAGTTATAAAAGTCGTCTTCTCCTGGTCCTTAACCGCCATTTTGATCTGATGATAACCCGAATAAGCATCCAGAAAGCTCAACCGCTCACAACCCACCGTAGCATCAATAATCTGATCAATACGAGGGAGGGCAAAGGGATCAGCTGGGCAAGCCTCGTTCAAATATGTGTAGTCCACAAACATACGCCAAGTGCCATTCTTCTTGAGTACCAACACTGGGTTAGCCAACCACTCAGGGTGAATGACCTCCACAATAAACCCTGCTGCCAAGAGCCGGGCTACCTCCTCACCAATGGCCTTGCGTCTCTCTCCATTAAAGCGGCGAAGAAAATGCTTGACCGGTTTAAACTTGGGATCAATATTAAGAGTGTGCTTAGCGAGTTCCCTCGGTACACCTGGCATGTCAGAAGGTTTGCGTGCAAAGATGTCCCGGTTCTCACGGATGAACTCGATGAGCGTGCTTTCCTATTTCGGATCCAAGTTAACACTGATGCTAAACTGCTTGGATGAATCGCCAGGAACAAAATCAATCAACTTAGTCTCATCAGCCAATTTAAACTTCAAAGCCGGATCATGCTCTGTAGTGGGTTTCTTCAGAGAAGTCATATCCATCGGATCAACATTGTCTTTATAGAATTTTAACTCCTCTGTTGCACAAACCGACTCGGCATAAGCCGCATCACCTTCCTCGCACTCCAAAGAAATCTTGCGGCTGCCATGAACCGCGATGGTCCCCTTATGACCCGACATCTTGAGATGCAAATAAACATAACACGGCCTTGCCATGAACTTAGCATAGACCGGCCGTCCAAACAGGGCATGGTACAGACTTCTGATTTTTACCACTTCGAAGGTCAATGTCTCCGACCTTGAATCATGATCATCTCCAAAAATCACCTCCAGAGCTATCTTACCGACCGGGTAGGCCGATTTACCAGGCACCACACCGTGAAAAACAGTGTTCGACGGCTTAAGATTTTTATCCGTTAACCCCATACGCCGGAAGGTTTCATAATACAAGATGTTGATACTGCATCATAGGCTTTTACCTTCACCGCAAGGGGCCGAACCAATATAAACTCCCCGTATCCTTTGTCCGGTATAACCCCTTTAAGCTAATCTCGTTGCGATGGCTCCACGACTAAGTCCTCTCACTAGGACATCTGACATGTTAATTCCACGATAGACGGTTTATTCAATTGCAGTCCCACATGTCAGTGAAAATGCAAGACAACGCATGTCCCCTTTGGTGAGCGTCATGCGAGCCGGACTATCGGGGGTGCGATGCGAATGCGACAGGCGTGCTTTAAGTGTGCCGCCTTTTCCTTTTGAACTTGCAAAGTGTAACATTTTCATGCGATCGATCGATAGAAACCTAGAACAAAATGACGAGGGCAGGGCTTTCCCACGCGTTAGGTGGGTGATGACCCACAAGTACAGGGGATCAATCATAGTCCTTTCGAAAAGTAAGAGTGCTGAACCCAACGAGGAGCAGAAGGAAATGACAAGTAGTTTTCAGCAAGGTATTCACTGCAAGTACTGAAATAATAAGTAACGAGTAGTTTGATAGCAAGATAATTTGTAACGAGCAAGTAACGGTAATGGTAACAAAAGTGCAGAAAGGTAGCCCAATCCTTTTGAGTCAAAGGACATACCAAAACAATCGCTTATAATAAGAAAAGCGTTCTTGAGGGTACACGGGAATTTCATCTAGTCATTTTCATCATGTTGGTTTGATTTGTGTTCGCTACTTTGATAATTTGATATGTGGGTGGACCGGTGCTTAGGTGATGATCTTGCTTGAACAAACATCCTACGTATGATTAACCCCCTTGCCAGCATCCGCAACTATGAGAAAAGTATAAAGAATAAATTCTGACCATAGCATTAAACTTTTGGATCCAAATCAGTCCCTTACGGAATAGCGCATAAACTAGGGTTTAAGCTTCTTCCACTCTAGCAACCCATCATCTAATAACTACTCCCCAATGCATTCCCTTAGGCCCAAATATGGTGAAGTGTCATGTAGTCGACGTTCACATGACACCACTAAGGGAATAACAACATACATACCATCAAAATATCAAACTCATATCAAGTTCACATGATTAGTTGCAACAAGATTTCTCCCGTGACCTCAAGAATAAAAGTAACTACTCACAAATGATAATCATGCTCAAGATCAGAGTGGTATTAACTAACATTTTGGATGTGAACATATAATGTTCCAACAAATAAACCATATAGTAATCAACTACAAGATGTAATCAACACTACTAGTCACCCACAAGCACCAACCACTACTAGAAAAAGGGCTGTTAGTGGTGCACCTATTTTTGCTATTAATGGCGCATTACAGGTGCACCACTATTAACACGCCACTACTAACAAATAGTAATGGCGCACCTCTGGTGCGCCACTAGTATCCCAGATAATAGTGGCGCACCACACAGTGCGCCATTACTATGTCCACAAGTGCGCCATTACTATGCCTCCCAGGGGGCCATATTTACCTTGTGCTCTCGGTTACTAATGGCGCACTTTCATATAATGCACCACTGGTGTGTTTATTCCAGTGCGCCACTAAAGTGCAATACGATGCGCCACTACTATGAATATTAGGAATTATTTTTTTCTTTTCTGATAATTGCACAGGTTACAAAATACATTACTGCACGGAATATAGACATCACAACATATAAACAACAGATTTATCAAATACAATAGAAGATTAGTCTCCGAATACAATTCATCATATTAGTATCCAAATTCAAAATACCGAACAAAGTTAGAACATTACAAGTCTCGAGACCGTGAGTAGCGAGTTTGTCTTCACATTACAAGTCGATATCGATCATCTAAACTACCATCACATAGAAGAGAGCTGCGGTCATCACGATGAGCATCATCGTGATGAAACTGGTCTTCATCTGGTTCCTCCAACGCTCCCTCCTCTCTCCCGCTAGATAGTGCGCGTATCTAGCTTCCTCCTCCACCCTAGTGGTGTACCCTTTGTAACTGTTACCGCTGAAATGGTGAACCTGTCTTCGACACTCCTCCCAGTCGTCGTAGACTCCGGGAACCTTACCCTTGTACACGACATACGACGACATCTCTATGCACTAGACAAACAAAACGTTAGTAGCAATTCACAGACAATACATAAGCAATATATAAGTATGCAACAAAAGGATCGGAAGAGAAAAGCAACACATTAATAGCATGATTTATGGTCCTACTAATAAATAGCATCGATTACATATAAGTTGAACGACTGTCCAAACTAAAGAGACATACAAGTTCATTAAAGTTTAATTACAACTTGAGCTAATCGATATGTTAGAACTACATAGCATCACTACTTTCGACTTGACTCAGGGACCGGAGCGTGGATGAAGCCGCCGTCTATCGTGATGGTCATGAAATCGCGGTCGTTGTTAGCCTACATTTGTAGCGTTGTTTCTATCTCACTGTTGGGCGGTTGATATCTGAGGTAGACTGCCCCGAGGTACGAAGGACATCTTGATGGATGCAAACTCCAACTGGATGCGAAAGAATTCTTGTCTGACAAGCGTGCAGCCCAATCTTTGAGTCCTGGATTGTCGACAAGCGTGCGGCCCAATCTTTGAGATTATTTGGTAGCAGAAGGTGATTATGGTCCCGTACGATCACCCGCATGTGATGGAGGGCGTAGTAGGAATCCTTCTGACCGCCAGGTGGCTGCTTGACGCAGGGGAATGTCGTGGGTGAACACGTGCTTGCCGTACCTACGAATTGGCCTGCCGAAGGTGCCTCCAGATCTGGCGTAGCCGGGGAGAGCTTAGTCTAGAACTTTCTTGATATTTGTATAGTCTTTCTTCGACAGACGGCCCAAGTCGAAATACGTGGCCATGGAATATTTCGGGCTTAAGAGGATGAGTGTGCAATGTGTGTCACTGCACAAAACACAGAATGTTAGAAAAAAAAGAACGATCAAAATCTAAGAAATCATATGTTACGGGGCGGTGAGGGGATGACTTACGGGGCGCCACTTGTGCCTTGAGTTCTTGAACCTCACGCTCCTGGCTTTCCGAGCTGGTCTTTCTCTCCTTTCGCCCAATGTTATAGTATTCTGACCATTTTGTGGACAAGCCTTTGCCGGCCACAAGACCAGCTGACGACGACTTACTGAACTTATCCTTGTTTTTCATTATGTTCAACGCCCTATTTAAAGTGCTGTCCCAAGGGGAGATCTGAGACGACCCCGCGCTACTGCTTTCAGTGTCCCGCGGAAGGAACGCGAACCATTTTGAAATTTGGCTTCATTAATTAGAATGCAACCATATGGAGCTAATTACACGGGGGTATATTCCTTACCAGAACAAGCTCAAGCGCCTTGGTCTTCGGATCCGTGGTAAGCTCCTTTGTTACCGGGTCCACCTTGTACCGGGCCCTGACATAGTTCCTGGTTTGCTTGTCACGGTATTTATCGAAGAGGGGCGGTAGGCCTTGCCCGGCACGCTCCGCGTCCTCCTTGTCCCATATAGGTTCCGCCACTCTATAACCGTCGTGACCAAGTTTGTGGACCCCTAAGTTCAAGTCCCGCATATCTTTCCCCCACTGACTTGATTCCGTGGTTGCGTTGCTCTCGCACTTGGTCTTGAACTCCCGGTAGTCAGCTTCGCTGATCGAAGGATTTGTCTCCTTGATCTTCTCATAACTATCACCTCTTAGAATCCTTCTCCTCACCGCGGCTCTCCAAGTAGCCAAGGCCGTGCTCATCTTCGTGGGCGGCACTGTTCACTTTATTCCCTGAGAGGCGTGTGTTTGCGATGTCACCAGAGAACTTGTATCGTTCGTGCAGCTTCATGAAGAGGAGGTTGCGCAAATTCCCTCGGTCATGATGCCTTAGGTTCTCGGTGTTGATCGAGACGGTGCTCCGGAGAATGCACCCGAGTTTTCCCGAGTACGCACTAACTAATTCTTTGGGCGCCGTTGGATGCCCACTGGAGGACACTTCGGTAAATTCCTGCTTGACGGTGCCGAGCACGTTTGGGCGCCGGTCCTTCCGTTGCCTCTTCGGTTGGCTGCCATCTGTGCGTGCGCTGCCATCATCAGTGGTGGCATCCTCGGCGGCACCATCAGTGGTGTCATCCCCGATGCCACTAGGGGTTGTGTAGTCGGGATCGGTGTCTTCCGCGACGTCCTCATAGCGGTGAGGTTCTAGATTTAAATAATTAAAAATATTCATGAATTCAAAAAGTGCCCATGAAATATAAAATTATTCATGAGTTCAAAAAATTTAAACACTATTTTTCTGGATTTAATGAACATTTTTCTAGATTTAATGGACATTTTCCAAAATGCAAACACTATTTTTCTAGATTTAATGAACCTAATTAAATAAAAATTGGTATACCAATGGCGCACCTCCTAGGGGTGCGCCATAAGTACCTTGACAACAATGGCGCACCTCCTAGGGGTGCGCCATTAGTAACCTTTTTTTTGGATTTTTAGTTGCAAAACATTTGTGAATTGGTAAAACATTTATGAATATGGAAAAATATCATCAAATTTGAAAAAATATTCATGAATTCAAAAAGTGACCATGAAATTTAAAATATTCATGAGTTCAAAAAATATTAACAAATTCAATACTTTTTGTGAGTTAGAAATTCAATTCCATATGTCGAAATACAATAGAGAAATGAAGACTACAATTTAAATACAATCGATCTTAGCTAGCTATCTTTTCACAATCTTCTTGCCCTTATTTTTCACAAATGGAGTTCTTCTCTTGAACAAACGTCCTTTAGGTAGGGTGGTCCTGCTTCTTCTTGTTGTGTATGGCATTTCATCGTCGTCGTCATGTTCCATCTCCGGGTTGCCGTACTTGTCAAAGTCTTGCTCATTGCCGACTCCATCCATTCCGATGATCTTCCTTTTGCCTCTCCTCACGACAACACGACTGGGCTTTGACGGGTCAGTAATGAAGAAGCATTGGTCCACTTGGGATGCCAGTACCCATGGCTCATTTTTCGCGGTGATGTTTGCGCCCGCGGTCTTGGATTTGGTTTCGGGTATAACCATGGTGGTGAAATACCGGTATTCTTTTAGGACGCTCTTGGTCCATCTGACACGAAACATCAGGACCTTCTCTCCAGCGTAGCTCAGCTCCCAGATCTCCTCGATCCTTCCGTAGTATCTGTCCTCGTCGTTACCGGTGTAGGATTCCATCGTTACCCCAGAGTTCTGATAACCATCGCTCTTCATGTCCTTTCCCTCGGTGTGGAATGTGTAGCCGTTGATATCGTACGCCTCATACGTCATCAGGTTATGCTCGGCGCCCTGTGACAAGGTGAATATGAGTTGTTCTTTCGCGGAAGAATCCTCATGTAAAGGGTACGACAGAAGCTTCTCCTTGAACCAACGCGTGAAACATGAGTTGTGCTCTTTGATTATATCTCCGTCCGTCCTCTGTTGGCCTCGATCATTGTACGTCTTCTCAATAATGGTTTTGTGCTCTACCACCCAAGGATCGACCACGTCTATGTGTTGTAGCGCGACTAGGTTTGCTCTTTCAAAGTCGGCGAGTCAACCCTTGAAGTCGACATGCATTTCGCGGCGACCCTCAGGTGACCCCATCCAGCAAGCCTACCGAGGTGCCCGTTGATGGGCAGACCAACGGGGTTCTCGATGCCCAGATAATTCGTGCAGTAGGAGATGCACTCTTCGGTCAGAAAGCCCCTGGCTATGCTTCCCTCTGGACGTGACATGTTGCGAATGTATCCTTTGATGACACCAATCATACTTTCGAACGGCATCATGCTGTGGACGAACTTCGACCCGAGTTGGATGATATCCTCCATGATATGGACCAGCAGATGCACCATAACGTCAAAGAATGCGGGCGGGAAGTACATCTCAAGCTCGCATAGTATCACCACGATCTCTTCCTGTAGCCTTCTGAGTTGCCTCACGCCAACCGACTTCCGAGAGATGACGTCGAAAAAGTTGCATAGGCGAAATAGCGTTTCACGGACGTGCGCGTCCATGATCCCACGGATTGCAACTGGAAGTATCTGTGTCATCAACACGTGACAGTCATGAGACTTCATCCCGCTGAAGTTCTGCTTCGCTGAGTCTAGGTATGTGCTTATCTTCCCCGCGTAACCATAAGGAAGTTTTACTCCTACGAGGCAGGTGAAAAACTGCTCGATCTCCTCCTTACTTAGAGTGAAGAACGCGGGAGGGAAGTCATTTCCAATCTTCCTGGCCTTTTTGCCTTTGCGACGACTTTCCGTGTCCTTCGCCTCATCATCATCATCATCATCATCATCATCATCATTAGGGCATTTTGCGTGAAGCTCCTCCCTGATGCCCATTGATTTCAAGTTTGCCCTTACTTTCGGCCCATCTTTGGTCCTCTCTGGCATGTTGAGCAGGGTACCAAGCAGACTATCGCACACTTTCTTCGTGATATGCATGACATCAAGGCTATGAGGCACACGGAGGATCTTCCAGTACGACAAGTCCCAGAAAACAGACCTCGTTTTCCATACCTTCAACAACGGCTCTGGCGCCTTTCGCTTCTTTCCCGGTTTCGAGCACTCTTTCCAATTTTTCAACAACTCGTCTATTTCCTCGCCGCTCCTCGTATGTGGGTGATGAAGCCATGTACCTAGGGTAGGGTCATGGACCTGTCCAAGATACCCTCCCCAAGGACATCTCTAGAAGGAACCAACTTTCAGTCGACCTGGAAGGGTTCCACTCGATGGACTCGAAGACACTGGACCATGAAGCCAACCACTCGACTGCCAGGAGACCTAAAATCACTCTGCACGCAAATGGTCTCTCATTAAGTAGCTTTTATGGTCATCATAGCACTTTATTTGTGGCGTTACCAGTAACGCCCGACCTTAATGTACCTTAAACCCTGCATAACTGAGGGCCGGAGGGGTCTGGTGGACTCTATATAAGCCATCCCCCTCCTCAGTGTAAAGGGTTTGCACCCCTGTAACTCATATACTGATAATCCAGTCGACCGCCTCCGGGCTCCGAGACGTAGGGCTGTTACTTCCTCCGAGAAGGGCCTGAACTCGTAAACATCTTGCATATACAACTACTCCATAGCTAGGATCTTGCCTCTGCGTTCCTACCCCCTACACTACTGTCAGACTTAGAACCACAACAGTTGGCGCCCACCTTGGGGCAGCTGTCTTAGCAACTTATTGGAGAAGTTGTGATTTTTCCGACCTCTTTCATCATGGTTTCAGGCAGAGTTTTGGTTGAGGGCCGTGAGATCCGTCTCGGCGCGCTCATGTTCATTGCCAACGACTCCGCTTGGCTTCAGGAGGCTCCGCTCGACATCGACGCGCTCCCTGTCTGCGGGGCGACGCACTTTCGCGCGTTTGTCCGCGGCGTCCTCCTGCGGCAACTGTCGACCCAGTACCAGTTGACCCCTGTGTCATCCTCCCTCTGTTTTTCCCGCCGGCGCAAGCATTCCGGTCAGTCGAGGCTTCAGCGGTGGGTGAGGCACGCAGTGGCTCGCCAGTCGGCCACCCCACAAGTTGCGGCGATCGAGCCTAACGAATCCCTCTATGGCCTGTTCGACCTGTCGACTGGCTCCGCAGAGACTGCATCGAAGTGCGACAGCAGTGATCCAGCGGCGGAGGTTCTGATGGTCAATGGACCGCGCAGTCCTCCCGGTTTTCCCCGCGCCGACGGAGGCGACAGCGGAGGCGATCCGGCGCAGGTCCACGAAGAGTATCTCCCCGAGCCCCTCACTTCGCTGCAGAGGGAAGAACTTCGCCGCTGGAACATGGATGCGCTGCACACTCCTATCATTGGAGAAACCCCCAAGGCTCGTGCCTTAGAGGACGCGCGCCTGGCCAACTTGGCTGAGCGCACTCGACTGGAGAACCTCCAGCGGGCACTCGACGAGCGTGCGCAGCAATGGGTTCCAGAAACCAGTTGACGTCAACTCTTTCCACCAACGACTCAGGTATATGGAACTCCGATTCAGAATCTAGCAGCTGCAGCCCGTATAGCAGAGTCGATTCAGCCTTCCTAGTCAGAGGCTGGCAGAGGCTTGTTACAGATCAGAGCATTACTCCGGGCAGCAGGAGATCAAAATTCAGCTGTATCACAGTCACGGAATAGGATTCACAGCAGATCCATCGCTGCGAATACAGTCCAGTCGGCCCATAGCCCAAGATCACCCCCGAGGCGTGAGGAACATGGAGACCGGCGTGATCAGTACAAGAATCGTGAGCAGTATGATCACCGACTTGATCGTGATGATCGGCGTCGAGTGCCCACCCCTCCCACAAGGGGTGGATCGTACGCGCCTCGATAGCAGGATGACAGACGCCATCACAGTGTGGGGCGAAGGATTCTAGTCGACCACAGGGAACCAGGCTTTGATGCGAGATCCATTATCATTCAAGGTCTGTTCGACAGGAATAGAGCTCACCGAGAAGGTCATGACAGAGATATACCCACCAGTAGCAGAGTACACGTCTCAGGACCAGAGTGTTTCAGCAGAACCATCAGGGCCGCGGTGGTTCCTCCCAACTTCAGGTTGGCGACTGGAGTCAGTAAGTTCACTGGTGAGTCTAAGCGTGATACTTGGCTTGAGGACTACCGAGTGGCTGTTCAGATTGGCGGCGACAATGATGAGGTGGCCATGAAACACCTGCCTCTTATGTTGGAGGGCTCGGCCGGAGCATGGTTGAATCAGTTAGCACCCAACAACATTTACACTTGGGAAGATCTTGCCCGAGTGTTTGTCACAATATTTGAAGGAACTTGCAAGCGACCAGCAGGGTTGAAGAGCTGTAATCTTGTGTGCAGAAGTCGAATGAAACTCTGAGGGATTACATCCAGAGATGGATCACATTGCATCACACGGTAGAGAATGTATCTGATCACTAGGCAGTCTGTGCCTTCAAGGAAGGCGTTAAATACAGAGAGTTAAACCTGAAATTCGGTCGAACCGGAGACATGTCTCTGAGTCGAATGATGGAGATTGCCACCAAGTATGCCAATGGTGAAGAAGAGGATCGGCTCCGGAGTGGCAAGCACAAGTCAGTCGCCCACGAAACCGGAGGAGGGAACTCCAGTCGGAAGCAAAAGCAGAAAGCCGAGCCAGCTGCTCCTGGAGAGGCCTTGGCCGTGACTCAATGAAAGTTTAAAGGGAAGCCCAAAGGGTCTTGGAACCCTAAGAAGGTGAAGGACAAGGAAGGGAATGATGTGATGGATTTGCCATGCCACATCCACACGAAGAAAGATGAGGAGGGTAAATTCATTTACCCAAAACATACCACTCGACAGTGTCGGCTCTTGATCCAGCAATTCCAGGGGAAACAACCCAAAGATAAGGAAAAGGAGTCACACAAAGTTGAAGACAAAGAAGATAGTGATGATGGATATCCCCAGGTAAATTCCACCTTGATGATTTTTGCTGATGTTGAAAGCAAAAGTTGATGGAAAGTTATCAACCGAGAGGTGAATATGGTTGCTTCGGTGACACCCAGTTATCTGAAATGGTCTCAGACTGCCATCACATTCGACCAGTCCGATCATCTGACACACATAGCCACCCCTAGGAGGCAAGCTTTGGTGGTCGACCCAGTCGTCGAAGGAACTCGACTGACTAAAGTCTTGATGGATGGGGGCAGTGGCCTGAATATATTGTATGCAGAGACGCTGAAAGGGATGGGCATTCTGATGTCCAGACTCAGTACCAGCAACATGAGTTTCCATGGAGTCATTCCTGGAAAGAAGGCTGAGTCACTCGGCCAAATTGCTCTTGATGTGGTTTTCGGTGATTCCAAGAATTACCGCAAAGAAAAGTTAATGTTTGAAGTTGTGGATTTCCAGAGTGCTTATCACGCTATTTTGGGCAGGCCAGCTTATGCATGCTTCATGGCTTGACCATGCTATGTGTACCTCAAATTGAAGATACCTGGTCCCAAAGGTGTGATCACTATTACTAGCAATCGGAGGAAGGCAGAAGAGTGCTTTCAGAAAGGCTCAAAGATCGCCGATGGTCAGATGGCAGTGGTAGAGCTGCAAGAATACCAGAAAACTGCAGATCCGAGTGTTTTGTTGCGAGCCAAGAAGCCCGCTTCGGAATCAGTGTTTCAGTCGTCCGGTGAGACAAAGCAGATTCACATTCACCCGACCGACCCCAGTGCTGCTCCGACTCATATCTCTACAACACTCAACTCCAAATACGAAGAAGCGCTCATCCAGTTCCTCTGTGAGAACTGGGACATCTTCGCATGGAAGCCTTCTGACATGCCGGGTGTTCCCAGGGAGCTGGCTGAGCACCGTTTACGAGTCAACTCAAAAGTGAAACCTGTCAAGGAACATCTTCGACGGTCCGCCGTCCAGAAGAGAAAGGCCATTGGGGAGGAGGTGGCTCGACTCTTAGCAGCAGAGTTTATCCGAGAGATTTACCACTCTGAGTGGCTCGCCAATGTTGTCATGGTCCCCAAGAAGGACAAGTCACTTCGCATGTGCATCGACTTCAAACATATCAATCAGGCCTGCCCGAAAGATCATTTTTCTCTCCCCCGCATCGACTAAATAGTCGATTCGACCGTGGGATGTGAGCGCCTGTCTTTTTTAGACGCATATTCCGGTTACCATCAGATCCGTCTGTATGGACCTGACGAGATCAAAACAACTTTCATCACTCCATTCGGGTGCTTCTGTTATGTCACCATGCCATTCGGCCTCAAGAATGCCGGAGCCACGTTCATGAAGATGATTCAGAAGTGTCTTCTCACTCAAATCAGTCGGAATGTGGAGGCATACATGGATGATATTGTGGTCAAGTCACGGAAAGGTTCCGACCTGCTGACTAACCTTGCTGAGACATTTGCCAACCTCAAGAGGTATGATATCAAGCTTAATCCATCAAAGTGCACATTCGGAGTTCCTGGCGGAAAGTTACTAGGTTTTCTCGTTTCTGAACGAGGAATCGACGCCAACTTAGAAAAAGTCTGTACTATACTCCGAATGAAACGCCCTGTGCGTGTGCACGATGTCCAGAAGCTTACTGGATGCTTGGCCGCTTTAAGTCGATTCATCTCTCGTCTCGGTGAAAAGGCATTACCTCTTTACCGACTGATGAAGAAGTCAGACAAGTTCGAGTGGACTCCCGAAGCCGATGCAGCATTTGCAGAGCTAAAAGCCCTACTCTCCACCCAGCCGGTGCTTGCTGCCCCAATTAGCAAAGAGCCTTTGCTGATTTACATTGCAGCCACAGGACAAGTCGTCAGTACAGTACTTACGGTCAAGCGGGAAGAAGAAGGAAAAGCCTTTAAAGTTCAGCGCCCAGTATATTATCTTTCTAAAGTTTTGACCCCATCAAAGCAAAGATACCCTCATTATGAGAAGCTTATATATGGGATTTATATCACCACGAAGAAGGTTGCTCATTACTTCTCTGACCATTCCATTACAGTCGTCAGCGACGCCCCTTTGTCAGAGATTCTACACAACAGAGATGTAACTGGTCGAGTGGCAAAATGGGCAATTGAACTACTTCCCCTTGATATCAAGTTTGAGGCAAAGAAAGCCATCAAGTCCCAAGCAATAGCAGATTTCATCGCCGAGTGGATTGAACAGCAACTGCCAACTCAAGTTCACTCGAAGCACTGGACCATGT
This sequence comes from Triticum dicoccoides, assembly GCF_002162155.2. Lineage (NCBI taxonomy): Eukaryota > Viridiplantae > Streptophyta > Magnoliopsida > Poales > Poaceae > Triticum > Triticum dicoccoides. The sequence continues at coordinate 374,025,431 of NC_041387.1, forward strand.
TCTTTGATGGCTCTAAGATGCTGAATGGTTCTGGTGCTGGGGTAGTGTTGGTTTCCCCCCGAGGAGATAAGCTCAAATATGTGCTCCAGATTCACTTTGATTCCTCCAATAACGAAGCAGAATACGAAGCACTTTTGTATGGGTTGCGTATGGCCATTTAACTCGGCGTCCGTCGCCTCATGGTCTATGGCGACTCAGATTTGGTGGTTAACCAAGTGATGAAGGAGTGGGACGTCAGAAGTCCGGCCATGACTGGTTACTGCAATGCAGTGAGAAAGCTGGAGAACAAATTCGAGGGGTTAGAGCTTCATCATATACCCCAACGGAAAAATCAAGCGGCTGATGATTTGGCAAAAATAGGTTCCAAGAGAGAAGCCATTCCCAGTAATGTGTTTTTGGAACACATCCACACACCATCAGTTCAAGAGGATCCTTTCACCGAAGAAGCCCCGCAGCCAAAAAGTGTCACAGATCCGACTGAAGTTGAGGTCCCAACTGTGGTCGACCTGATCATGGAAGTTTTTGTCATCACTCCCGACTGGACAGTGCCGTACATCGTGTATATCCTGAGGAAAGAGCTCCCAGAGAATGAAGAAGAGGCTCGATAGATCGTCCGTCGATCCAAGGCCTTTACTGTGATAAAGGGACAGTTGTACAGAGAGAGCGCGACGGGAGTCAGTCAGAAATGTATAACACCAGAAGAAGGTCAGATAATTCTTGACGATATCCACTTGGGGACCTGTGGTCATCATGCGTCCTCTCGGACCATTGTGGCTAAAGCATACCGAGCGGGATTTTACTGGCCAAGAGCAAATGAAATGGCGAAGGAGATAGTCGACAAGTGTGAAGGATGTCAGTTCTATTCCAATATGTCACACAACCCCGCCTCAGCCTTGAAGACCATTCCACTCGCCTGGCCCTTCACTGTTTGGGGGTTGGATATGGTTGGACCACTAAGAACTAGCAGGAGCGGCTTCACTCACTTGCTAGTGGCAGTCGACAAGTTTACTAAATGGATTGAAGCTAAACCTATCAAGAATCTCGATGCTTGCACTGCTATCAGTTTTGTCAGAGAGTTGATATTCAAATATGGAGTTCCGCATAGCATCATCACTGATAATGGGTCGAACTTCGGTTCCGACAAGTTCAAAGCCTTTTGCGCCTCTCAAGGCACATGAGTCGACTATGCTTCAGTCGCTCACCCCCAGTCGAATGGACAAGCGGAAAGAGCAAACGACCTAATTCTCAAAGGACTGAAACCTCGATTGATGCATGATCTCAAGCACGCAGCAGGCGCGTGGGTCGATGAACTCCCATTAGTTCTTTGGGGATTGAGGACAAATCCTAATCGGTCGACTGGGCGAACTCCATTCTTTCTGGTCTATGGAGCTGAAGCGGTTCTGCCGAGTGACTTGCTTCGCAATGCACGCCGAGTCGAGCTCTACTCTGAAGATGAAGCAGAACAAGCCCGGCAGGATGCAGTCGACCTCCTTGAAGAGGAAAGAGAGATGGCCTTGATCCACTCGACTATCTATCAGCAAGACTTGCGTCGATTCCATGCCAGAAATGTGAAGAGTCGAGCCTTCCAAGAAGGAGACTTGGTCCTCCGAGTGGATCAACAGAAGCCAAACAAGCTCGCTCCTACTTGGGAAGGCCCCTTCATCATCACCAAAGTTTTCCATAATGGAGCGTACCATCTTTACAATGTCAATCGCCAGATTGACGAGCCACGAGATTGGAATGCGGGTTGCTCCGCCCCATTTATACTTAAGTACTCACTCGGATGAGATGTAATAAAAAGTACCTCTGTAGTTTGTTTATCAAAGACAGAGTGTTATAATTTTCCCTGTGATTGTTGTTGCTTTTGTTTACGTGATAAATCCCCAGTGGGTGGCTTAGCTGTGAATCCATTAAGCCTAAGTTTGTAAAAAAATCCCTGCCGAGTGACGAGCAAGCCTCTCACTTGGGGGCTTAGCTGCGAATCCGTTTTGCCTAAGTTTGTAAAAAAATCCCTGCCGAGTGACGAGCAAGCATCTCACTCGGGGGCTTAGCTACGAATCTGTTTCGCCTAAGTTTATAAAAAAAATCCCCGCCGAGTGACGAGCAAGCCTCTCACTCGGGGGCTTAGCTGCGAATCTGTTTCGCCTAAGTTTATATAAAAAAAAATCCCTACCGAGTGACGAGCAAGCCTCTCACTCGGGGGCTTAGCTGCGAATCCGTTTCGCCTAAGTATTTGATAATCCTATCGAGTGGAGAGCAATCATCCCAGTCGGGGGCTTAGCTGCAGTCCAGTACTCGCCTAAGTATTTGAAAATCCTACCGAGTGGAGAGCAATCCTCCCACTCGGGGGCTTAGCTGCAGTCCAATACTCGCCTAAGTATTTGAAAATCCTACCGAGTGGAGAGCAATCCTCCCACTCGGAGGCTTAGTTGCAGTCCAGTACTCGCCTAAGTATTTGAAACTCCTACCGAGTGGAGAGCAATCCTCCCACTCGGAGGCTTAGCTGCAGTCCAATACTCTCCTAAGTATTTGAAAATCCTACCGAGTGGAGAGCAATCCTCCCACTCGGGGGCTTAGCTGCAGTCTAGTACTCGCCTAAGTATTTGAAAATCCTACTGAGTGGAGAGCAATCCTCCCACTCGGA
>NC_041387.1:374028813-374056446 GCF_002162155.2 Triticum dicoccoides
CAGTACTCGCCTAACTATTTGAAAATCCTACCGAGTGGAGAGCAATCCCCCCACTCGGGGGCTTAGCTGCAGTCCAGTACTCGCCTAAGTATTTGAAAATCCTACTGAGTAGAGAGCAATCCTCCCACTCGGAGGCTTAGCTGCAGTCCAGTACTCGCCTAAGTATTTAAAATCCTACCGAGTGGAGAGCAATCCTCCCACTCGGGGGCTTAGTTGCAGTCCAGTACTCGCCTAAGTATTTAAAATCCTACCGAGTGGAGAGCAATCCTCACACTCGGGGGCTTAGCTGCAGTCCAGTACTCGCCTAAGTATTAATCCATTCCGATCTGCGAGGACGACAAGGTGCAGGTCGACTGCTACCTTCTCCTTCGGAGTTACACCACAAATACAACGTGCACTCTGCCAGGACGACGAGGTGCAGGTCGACTGCTACCTTATCCTTCGGAGCTACGCCACAAATACAACGTGCGCTCTGCAAGGACGACGAGGTGCAGGTCGACTGCTGCCTTCTCCTTCAGAGCTACGCCACAAATACAACGTGCGCTCTACAAGGATGACGAGGTGCAGGTCGACTGCTACCTTTTCCTTCGGAGCTACGCCACAAATACAATGTGCGTTCTGCAAGGATGACGAGGTGCAGGTCGACTGCTACCTTCTCCTTCGGAGCTACGCCACAAATACAACATGCGCTCCATCCCGATCCGCAAGGACGCAGGTCGACTACAATCCGTGCTCCATCCTTACCTGCAAGAGTGATGAAGTGCAGGTCGACTGGACTTTCCACCTCAGAGCTGCATCTCAAGCACTAAATTATATCCCGAGTGAATAACAATGTTCGCTCGAAGGCAAATGCAAGCATATTCAATGATAAGCCAAGTTCAGATAACATCCTACAGGTTCAGAAGTGCTCAGGCGTCAAGCCTGTAAAAGTTTATCGGTTACAAAACCACTCGGCATTCCGAGGCAAATTTACGGCGAAGCATAGAAGTTTTTCTTACTCATAGGTGGAGGACTGGAGGGTGCGACAAACTGGTCCAGGTCGATTCCGTCATCAATCTGAGTGGCAGCAGCAATGAAGGTCTCCATGAAAGATTGGAAGTCGTGCTTCTTGGTATTGGCCATTTTGATGGACGCCAGCTTGTCCTCTCGCGCATCCTTGCAGTGAACACGGACCAGGGACAGAGCAACGTCAGCACTGCACCTGGCAGAAGATTTCTTCCATTCTTGCACTCGACCTAGAACTTCATTCAGTCGAGTCATTAGAGACTCGAGGTCATTTTGAAGCGTCACTCCCGGCCAGAGTGTCATGTCGATTCACGACACCGCAACCTTCAGTCGAGCAAGGTAGTCAGCAACTCCAGCAACACAAGATTCTAGTCGGAGCACGTTCATAGCGGCTTCATCCTTAACAGGAGAGTTAATGGGGTCCAAGCTTGTCCCCACTCGACTAGTCTCCTCCTCAAAGTTTTGGCAGAATTCTATAAACACAATTCGAAGTTGAGCCAACAGTTCTATGATGAGTCGATGATAACAAGTCAGTCGGATAGAAGAGATTACCTTCAAGCATGATGAATAACTTCTTGGAGAGCCCTCCCAGATAAGCCTCCAGATCGTTCTTCTTCCCCGCCAGTTCGCTAGCCTTGTCACTCAGAGCTATCTTATCATTCTTCAGACGGCTGACCTCCTTGTTGGCCGCGTTGAGAGCAGCTTTCAGACTGGCGTTCTCCTCTTCAAGTTTACCGATTGAAGCCAGTTTTTCTTCCGCAAGCTTCGTTTTGTCCGAAGCCGCCTTCTGCGCCTCGGCGAGGTCACAGTCCTTCTTCTTCAGAGCCTCCTTCATTTTATCTGCAAAGTGATAATGAGATCAGAATTAGGAATGGGCAGAAAGATAAAGACAGTCGTCAAGATTCTCACCAACCATACCTTTCGCTTCATCTTTCGTCTTCTTAAATTTCTCCTGAACAAGCTTCAAGTCAAGATTGAGCTGGATATGTTTGTTCTCCAATTCAGTATAGCGAGCCATAAGCTCGCAAGATTTCTGCGAAGGGTAAGTTGACAGACATCAAAGACAGGTTGCTTCCGAGTGACTAAGAGAAAAATCGTAGCATTTCTAAGACTACAGCCGAATCAAAATATTCAACAGTAGTCTCGGGGACTACACCCAGTGGGTGCACTCAGCGTGCCCCCACTGGTTCTACCGACTCGGTTCGACCAGTCGACCGAAAGAGACAAAAAGGTTATGATCTTAAAACACAGCTAACTACCCGCAGTCAGCCACGGTCTCATCATGATCTAAAAAAACAGGTTCTTCAGACCTTAGTTGACTGCCAGCAGTCGACTATGGTCTCGAGGACTACACCCAGTGGGTGCACTCAGCGTGCCCCCACTGGTTCCAAGATTCCATTCGACATGGTCCGACCAGACCGAGTAAAGAAGTTAGAGTGAAGAAATTCAAAATACAAAGACTACAGTTGACTGCCAGCAGTCCACCATAGTCTTGGGGACTACACCCAGTGGGTGCACTCAGCGTGCCCCCACCAATCCAAAAATTCAATTGACACACCCAGTGGGTGTACAGATACAAAGATCTTCGGAAAGAAAGTCTTCAGATAGCATATCCTAACAGAACAAGCGGTGACCAACTAACCTGGACGTTGCTCTGAAGGGCTGAGCTAGCGTCATAGGCTGCTTGGCTGGCTTCCCGGATCGCCTTCACCTGCTCCATCATGATCCCCGCCTGGCGTATAGCCTCCTTAGAAGCACCCGCTTGGTCCTCTGGGACATGGTGTGTGGCGAAAAGGGAAGGCGGGTCAGCAGGCGGTGACGAAGGTCGAGCACTCGTCAGTGGTATATCGAAGGACACAGAAGTCTGAGTGATGTTGCCACCCTCCTGAACCAGCGTCTCAGGCACTGATGCAACCTGAGTGGTCTTGCCAGCCGGCGCCTTTCTATTCCTCCTCGGCCTCAATGGCGCCTCGTCGTCATCATCAGGGAGATCAATGACATGAGGAGCAGCTTCAGGAAAAGTCCAAAGTTAAAAACAAAAATCCAATCGACGAAAAGCGAAACTAAAGAGATCATACCAAGGTTGGAGGTGGCAGCGTCTTCCATTTCCTGGTCTTCATTCCTGGCAGAGGTCTCGGAGGTGGCAGCACTGCAGATTTCAGAAACCAGTCGGTTAGCCAACGAGTCGACCAAAAGTCTGTCCATGCTAAACGAGAAAACACAAAGTTCTGCTGTTACCCGGAGATGGTGGGAATGGTCATTCTCATCTTGGGCAAGGCCTTCGGCGGCTTTGATGACGCTGCTCGTGGTTGCTTCGGTGCTTTTTCAGTCGGCGTCAGAGAAGTCGTCCGAGGGTGCTTTGACGACTGCCCAACGGGCGCAGTCGCTTTGCCATGTTCGTTCGTGGGGTCATGGGTGAGCTTGGATCGCCTTTCCGTATGAGGAGGATCGACTTCCTCCTCCTCCTCTTCATTGGAGCCATCGTCATCATCTTCCCCCTCACCATCAGATTGCCACTCCTCCTCACTTTCGCCTCCGCTCGCCTCCTCCTCCTCGGCCTGTTCTTGCGCCCCGTTGGGCATCGAGTACATCTCAGTGGTGGCCTAGAAGACAACAAACAAGACAAAAGTCAGTCGACTGATTTTAAGCAAACAGAATGAAGAAAATAAGGTCACAGTTGGAGATGCAGAACTGGACCTGGTCTACTTCGTATGATTGGTCGAGTGGAGGAATCCTCTTGGCTCCTCGGGGGTTGCGTTTGTTCCCTGTGATGGCAGCCAGCCACCTCTCCAGCGTGGCATCCTTGACCTCCTCTGGGTGGATACGAGTGGTGTCCTTAGTGCTAGAATACATCCACATCGGATGGTCTCGATATTGAAGTGGCTGGATGTGTCGTCGGGGGAAGACCTCCAAGAGGTCCATGCCGGTCACCCCGTCACAGATAAGCTAGACAACACGTTCGACCAGCACCTTAACCTGCGCCTTCTCTTCCGGGATCACCTTCAAAGAGGAAGGCTTCCTCACTCGGTCCATACAAAAGGAGGGAGTCCGGTCGACTGCCCTGGCGTCGGCTGGTCTTTGCAGTAAAACCAGGTCGACTGCCAGCCATGGGCCGAGTCGAGAAGGATCATGGCCGGAAAAGAACTTTTCCCCCTCATCTGAACCCCAAGACCCCCACACATCTGAATCACTTGTGTTCTCTCGTCACTCGGATTGGCCTTTTTCACCGTCTGGGAGCGACAGGTGAAAATGTGCTTGAAAAGACCCCAATGAGGCCGACAACCCAAGAAATTCTCGCACAAAGACACAAAAGCAGCGAGGTACACGATGGTGTTGGGTGTGAAGTGGTGGAGTTGCGCCCCAAAGAAATTCAGAAATCCCCGAAAGAAAGGATGAGGCGGCAAAGAAAACCCACGGTCGACATGGGTGGCCAAGAGAACGACCTCACCCTCCCAAGGCTGTGGCTCAGACTCCTTCCCCGGGAGCCGCGCCGATCCATGGAGGATCAGTCCTCCATTGGCCAGGTCATCAAGGTCTTCTTGACGAATTGTCGAGCGGATCTACTCGCCCTGGATCCAGCCCTGCGGCAGGCCGGCCCTCGATGAAGATCCGCCCTGACTGGTCGCCCTTTCCTTCACCTTCGCCGTCGCTTTCTTCGCCCGCTCCAGGGCCGCCGTCTTCTCTTTCACCATCCTTGCCGGCGAGACGCGCACGGAGCAGCGGCGCTGAGATGGAAGCGAACGCGGCGGATAAGTCTGAGGAAGAGGGGAGGAAATGAGAGCGCACTGTTCAAAAACCCCCGTCCGGCGCCTTATATGAGGTTACTTCCGAGTGACTGACTTGTAGGCCTGGGCGATCCTATCAAATCCCGCAACAGTCGCGCGTGCGATACGTGGCGAAAAAGGTGGCTCAGAGATCGAGGTGTCCCTGCCTTATCCCATCCGATTACCACGGCCTCCTCCGCCCCGCGCGCTTCCCGAATTTCGAATCCCGCTAAATCCGCAAGCTGCAGAGCAACTTGTCAGACGGGAGATTTCCTCCGCTCTGTTGTTTGGAGTTCTCCAAGTAAAGAAATTCACTCGACGGATACAAAGAATGGATCAAGGCGACTGAAAAAGAAGTTGGTGCCGTCACCTAAGTTCATTGATCCAGAACAAGACATACTCATCGCACGAAAATGGGTCGGAAGTGTGTTCAACTCCTTCCCCACTCAAACCTTGATCCATTCGGGGGCTAATGATGAAGCCATGTACCTAGGGTAGGGTCATGGACCTGTTCAAGATACCCTCCCCAAGGACATCTCTAGAAGGAACCACCTTTCAGTCGACCTGGAAGGGTTCCACTCGACGGACTCGAAGACACTCGACCATGAAGCCAACCACTCGACTGCCAAGAGACCTAAAATCACTCTGCACGCAAATGATCTGTCATTAAGTAGCTTTTATGGTCATCATAGCACTTTATTTGTGGCGTTACCAGTAACGCCCGACCTTAATGTACCTTAAACCCTGCATAACTGAGGGCCGGAGGGGTCTGGCGGACTCTATATAAGCCATCCCCCTCCTCAGTGTAAAGGGTTCGCACCCCTGTAACTCATATACTGATAATCCAGTCGATCGTCTCCGGGCTCCGAGACGTAGGGCTGCTACTTCCTCCGAGAAGGGCATGAACTCGTAAACATCTTGCGTATACAACTACTCCATAGCAAGGATCTTGCCTCTCCATTCCTACCCCCTACACTACTGTCAGACTTAGAACCATGACAGCGGGCGTCTTCGGGGTTCGGTTTAACCATCAAACAGATCCTTGTGTTTTCTCCACGAGTCATCATCGCGAAGCCACCTTCGCTGTCCCATGAACATGGTTTTCGAAGACCCAAGATCTCTATCTAGCTGGCGATATGCTGTCTCATCCATGCACCTGACGCATCCAGAAAATCCGTGGACCACCTGCCCCGCGACATATCCGTAACCGAGATAGTCGTGCACCGTCGTGAGCAGTGCGGCTCTATGAATATGAAAAAATATCATCAAATTTGAAAAAATATTCATGAATTCAAAAAAGTGCCCATGAAATTTTAAAATATTCATGAGTTCAAAAAATTAACAAATTCAATACTTTCTGTGAGTTAGAAATTCAATTCCATATGTCGAAATAAAATACAGAAATGAAGACTACAATTTAAATACAATCGATCTTAGCTAGCTATCTTTTCACAATCTTCTTGCCCTTATTTTTTGCAAATGGAGTTCTTCTCTTGAACGGACGTCCTTTAGGTAAGGTGGTCCTGCTTCTTCTTGTTGTGTATGGCATTTCATCGTCGTCGTCATGTTCCATCTCCGGGTCACCGTACTTGTCGAAGTCTTGCTCATTGGCGACTCCATCCATTCCGATGATCTTCCTTTTGCCTCTCCTCACGACAACACGACTGGGCTTTGACCGGTCGGTAATGAAGAAGCATTGGTCCACTTGGGATGCCAGTACCCATGGCTCATTTTTCGCGGTGACTTTTGCGCCCGCGGTCTTGGATTTAGTTTCGGGTATAACCATGGTGGTGAAATACCGGTCTTCTTTTAGGACGCACTTGGCCATTCTGACACAGAACATCAGGACCTTCTCTGCAACGTAGCTCAGCTCCCAGATCTCCTCGATCCTTCCGTAGTATCTATCCTCGTCATTGCCGACGTGAGTTCTGATAACCATCGCTCTTCATGTCCTTTCCCTCGGTGTAGAATATGTAGCCGTTGATATCGTACGCCTCATACGTCATCAGGTTGTGCTCGGCGCCCTGTGACAAGGTGAATATGAGTTGTTCTTCCTTAGAAGAATCCTCATGTAAAGGGTACGACATAAGCTTCTCCTTCAACCAACGCGTGAAACATGAGTTGTGCTCTTTGATTATATCTCCGTCCGTCCTCTGTTGGCCTCGGTCATTGTACGTCTTCTGAATAAAGGTTTTGTGCTCTACCACCCAAGGATCGACCACGTCTATGTGTTGTAGCGCGACTAGGTTTGCTCTTTCAAAGTCGGCGAGTCAACCCTCGAAGTCGACATGCATTTCGCGGCGACCCTCACGGTGACCCCATCCAGCGAGCCTGCCGAGGTGCCTGTTGACGGGCAGACCAATGGGGTTCTTGATGCCTAGACAATTCGTGCAGTAGGAGATGCACTCTTCGGTCAGAAAGCCCCTGGCTATGCTTCCCTCTGGATGTGACATGTTGCGAACGTATCCATTGAGGACACCATTCATCCTTTCAAACGGCATCATGCTATGCACGAACGTCGGCCCGAGTTGGATGATATCCTCCACGATATGGACCAGCTAATGCACCATAACATCAAAGAATGCGGGCAGGAAGTACATCTCAAGCTCGCATAGTATCACCACGATCTCTTCCTGTAGCCTTCTGAGTTGCCTCACGCCAACCGACTTCCGAGAGATGACGTCGAAAAAGTTGCATAGGCCAAATAGCGTTTCACGGACGTGCGCATCCATGATCCCACTGATTGTAACTGGAAGTATCTGCGTCATAAGCACGTGAAAGTCGTGAGACTTCATCCCGCTGAACTTCTGCTTCGCTGAGTCTAGGTATCTGCTTATCTTCCCCGCGTAACCATAAGGAAGTTTTACTCCTATGAGGCAGGTGAAAAAGTGCTCGATCTCCTCCTGAATTAGAGTGAAGCACGCGGGAGGGAAGTCATTTCCGATCTTCTTGGCATTTTTGCCTTTGCGATGACTTTCCGTGTCCTTCGCCTCATCATCATCATCATCATCATCATCATCATCATCATCATCATCATCATTAGGGCGTTTTGCGTGAAGCTCCTCCCTAATGCCCATTGATTTCAAGTCTTCCCTTACTTTCGACCCATCTTTGGTCCTCTCTGGCATGTTGAGCAGGGTAGCAAGCAGACTCTCGCAAAAGTTCTTCGTGATATGCATGACATCAAGGCTGTGAGGCACACGGAGGATCTTCCAGTACGGCAAGTCCCAGAAAACATACCTCATTTTCCATACCTTCAGCAGCGGCTCTGGCGCCTTTTTCTCCTTTCCCGGTTCCGGGCACTCTTTCCAATTTTTCAATAGCTCGTCTATTTCCTCGCCGCTCCTCGTACGCGGGCATCTTCTGGGTTTAGTTTCACCATCGAATAGATCCTTGCATTTTCTCCATGAGTCATCGTCGCGAAGCCACATTCGATGTCCCATGAACACGGTTTTCGAAGACCCGGGATCTCTATCTAGCTGGCGATACGTTGTGTCATCCATGCACCTGACGTATCCAGAAAATCCGTGGACCACCTGCCCCGCGACATATCCGTAACCGAGATAGTCGTGCACCATCGTGAGCAGTGCGGCTCTATGAATATGAAAAAATATCATCAAATTTGAAAAAATATTCATGAATTCAAAAAGTGCCCATGAAATTTTAAAATATTCATGAGTTCAAAAAATATTAACAAATTCAATACTTTTTGTGAGTTAATAATTCAATTCCATATGTCGAAATACAATAGAGAAATGAAGACTACAATTTAAATACAATCGATCTTAGCTAGCTATATTTTCACAATCTTCTTGCCCTTATTTTTTGCAAATGGAGTTCTTCTCTTGAACGGACGTCCTTTAGGTAGGGTGGTCCTGCTTCTTCTTGCTGTGTATGGCATTTCATCATCGTCGTCATGTTCCATCTCCAGGTCGCCGTACTTGTCAAAGTCTTGCTCATTGGCGACTCCATCCATTCTGATGATCTTCCTTTTGCCTCTCCTCACGACAACATGACTGGGCTTTGACGGGTCGGTAATGAAGAAGCATTGGTCCACTTGGGATGCCAGTACCCATGGCTCATTTATCGCGGTGACGTTTGCGCCCGCGGTCTTGGATTTGGTATCGGGTATAACCATGGTCGTGAAATACCGGTCTTCTTTTAGGACGTTCTTAGCCCATCTGACACGGAACATCAGGACCTTCTCTCCAGCATAGCTCAGCTCCCAGATCTCCTCAATCCTTCCATAGTATCTGTCCTCGTCGTTACCGGTGTAGGATTCCATCGTTACCCCGGAGTTCTAATAACCATCGCTCTTCATGTCCTTTCCCTCGGTGTAGAATGTGTAGCCGTTGATATCGTACGCCTCATACGTCATCAGGTTGTGCTCGGCGCCCTGTGACAAGGTGAATATGAGTTGTTCTTCCGTGGAAGAATCCTCAAATAAAGGGTACGACAGAAGCTTCTCCTTGAACCAACGCATGAAACATGAGTTATGCTCTTTGATTATATCTCCGTTCGTCCTCTGTTTGCCTCGGTCATTGCACATATTCACAATAAAGGTTTTGTGCTCTACCACCCAAGGATCGACCACGTCAATGTGTTGTAGTGCGACTAGGTTTGCTCTTTCAAAGTCGGCGAGTCAACCCTCGAAGTCGACATGCATTTCGCGGCGACCCTCACGGTGACCCCATCCAGCGAGCCTGCCGAGGTACCTGTTGACGGGCAGACCAACGGGGTTCTCGATGCCTAGATAATTCCTGCAGTAGGAGATGCACTCTTCGGTCAGAAAGCCCCTGGCTATGCTTCCCTCAGTACGTGACATGTTGCGAATGTATCCTTTGATGACACCATTCATCCTTTCGAACGACATCATGCTGTGCGCGAACGTCGGCCTGAGTAGGATGATATCCTCCATGATATGGACCAGCAGATGCACCATAACATCGAAGAATGCGGGCGGGAAGTACATCTCAAGATCGCATAGTATCACCATGATCTCTTCCTGTATCCTTTTGAGTTGCCTAACACCAACCGACTTTCGAGAGATGACGTCGAAAAATTTGCATAGGACAATTAGCGTTTCACGGACGTGCGCGTCCATGATCCCACGGATTGCAACTGGAAGTATCTGCGTCATCAGCACGTGACAGTCGTGAGACTTCATCACACTGAACTTCTGCTTCACTGAGTCTAGGTATCTGCTTATCTTCACCGTGTAACCGTAAGGAAGTTTTACGCCTACGAGGCAGGTGAAAAACTGCTCAATATCCTCCTGACTTAGAGTGAAGCACGCGGGAGGGAAGTCATTTCCGATCTTCTTGGCCTTTTTGCCTTTGCGATGACTTTCCGTGTCCTTCGCCTCATCATAATCATCATCATCATCATCATCATCATCATCATTAGGGCGTTTTGCATGAAGCTCCTCCCAGATGCCCATTGATTTCAAGTCTGCCCTTACTTTTGGCCCATCTTTGGTCCTCTCTGGCATGTTGAGCAGGGTACCAAGCAGACTCTCGCACACATTCTTCGTGATATGCATGACATCAAGGCTGTGAGGCACACGAATTATCTTCCAGTACGGCATGTCCCAGAAGACAGACCTTGTTTTCCATACCTTCAGCAGCGGCTCTGGCGCCTTTCGCTTCTTTCCCGGTTCCGGGCACTCTTTCAAATTTTTCAATAGCTCGTCTATTTCCTCGCCGCTCCTCGTACGCGGGCGTCTTCGGGGTTCGGTTTCACCATCGAATAGATCCTTGCATTTCCTCCACGAGTCATCGTCGCGAAGCCACCTTCGATGTCCCATGAACAACGTTTTCGAAGACCCGGGATCTCTATCTAGCTGGCGATACGTTGTGTCATCCATGCACCTGACGCATCCAGAAAATCCGTGGACCACCTGCCCCGCGACATATCCGTAACCAAGATAGTCATGCACCGTCGTGAGCAGTGCGTCTCTATGAATATGCAAAAATATCATCAAATTTGAAAACATATTCATGAATTCAAAAAGTGCCCATGAAATTTTAAAATATTCATGAGTTCAAAAAATATTAACAAATTCAATACTTTTTGTGAGTTAATAATTCAATTCCATATGTCGAAATACAATAGAGAAATGAAGACTACAATTTAAATACAATCGATCTTAGCTAGCTATATTTTCACAATCTTCTTGCCCTTATTTTTTGCAAATGGAGTTCTTCTCTTGAACGGACGTCCTTTAGGTAGGGTGGTCCTGCTTCTTCTTGCTGTGTATGGCATTTCATCATCGTCGTCATGTTCCATCTCCAGGTCGCCGTACTTGTCAAAGTCTTGCTCATTGGCGACTCCATCCATTCTGATGATCTTCCTTTTGCCTCTCCTCACGACAACATGACTGGGCTTTGACGGGTCGGTAATGAAGAAGCATTGGTCCACTTGGGATGCCAGTACCCATGGCTCATTTTTCGCGGTGACGTTTGCGCCCGCGGTCTTGGATTTGGTATCGGGTATAACCATGGTCGTGAAATACCGGTCTTCTTTTAGGACGTTCTTAGCCCATCTGACACGGAACATCAGGACCTTCTCTCCAGCATAGCTCAGCTCCCAGATCTCCTCAATCCTTCCATAATATCTGTCCTCGTCGTTACCGGTGTAGGATTCCATCGTTACCCCGGAGTTCTAATAACCATCGCTCTTCATGTCCTTTCCCTCGGTGTAGAATGTGTAGCCGTTGATATTGTACGCCTCATACGTCATCAGGTTGTGCTCGGCGCCTTGTGACAAGGTGAATATGAGTTGTTCTTCCGTGGAAGAATCCTCAAATAAAGGTTACGACAGAAGCTTCTCCTTGAACCAACACATGAAACATGAGTTATGCTCTTTGATTATATCTCCGTTCGTCCTCTGTTGGCCTCGGTCATTGCACATATTCATAATAAAGGTTTTGTGCTCTACCACCCAAGGATCGACCACGTCAATGTGTTGTAGTGCGACTAGGTTTGCTCTTTCAAAGTCGGCGAGTCAACCCTCAAAGTCGACATGCATTTCGCGGCGACCCTCACGGTGACCCCATCCAGCGAGCCTGCCGTGGTACCTGTTGACGGGCAGACCAACGGGGTTCTCGATGCCTAGATAACCTGCAGTAGGAGATGAACTCTTCGGTCAGAAAGCCCCTGGCTATGCTTCCCTCAGTACGTGACATGTTGTGAATGTATCCTTTGATGACACCATTCATCCTTTCGAACGACATCATGCTGTGCACGAACGTCGGCCTGATTAGGATGATATCCTCCATGATATGGACCAGTAGATGCACCATAACATCAAAGAATGCGGGCGGGAAGTACATCTCAAGATCGCATAGTATCACCACGATCTCTTCCTGTAGCCTTTTGAGTTGCCTAACACCAACCGACTTCCGAGAGATGACGTCGAAAAATTTGCATAGGCCAATTAGTGTTTCACGGACGTGCGCGTCCATGATCCCACGGATTGCAACTGGAAGTATCTGCGTCATCAGCACGTGACAGTCGTGAGACTTCATCACACTGAACTTCTGCTTCACTGAGTCTAGGTATCTGCTTATCTTCACCGTGTAACCGTAAGGAAGTTTTACGCCTACGAGGCAGGTGAAAAACTGCTCAATATCCTCCTAACTTAGAGTGAAGCACGCGGGAGGGAAGTCATTTCCGATCTTCTTGGCCTTTTTGCCTTTGCGATGACTTTCCGTGTCCTTCGCCTCATCATAATCATCATCATCATCATCATCATCATCATCATCATCATCATCATTAGGGCGTTTTGCATGAAGCTCCTCCCAGATGCCCATTGATTTCAAGTCTGCCCTTACTTTTGGCCCATCTTTGGTCCTCTCTGGGATGTTGAGCAGGGTACCAAGCAGACTCTCGCACACATTCTTCGTGATATGCATGACATCAAGGCTGTGAGGCACACGAATTATCTCCCAGTACGACAAGTCCCAGAAAATAGACCTCGTTTTCCATACCTTCAGCAGCGGCTCTGGCGCCTTTCGCTTCTTTCCCGGTTCCGGGCACTCTTTCAAATTTTTCAATAGCTCGTCTATTTCCTCGCCCCTCCTCGTACGCGGGCGTCTTCGGGGTTTGGTTTCACCATCGAGTAGATCCTTGCGTTTCCTCCACGAGTCATCGTCGCGAAGCCACCTTCGATGTCCCATGAACAAGGTTTTCGAAGACCCGGGATCTCTATCTAGCTGGCGATACGTTGTGTCATCCATGCACCTGACGCATCCAGAAAATCCGTGGACCACCTGCCCCGCGACATATCCGTAACCAAGATAGTCATGCACCGTCGTGAGCAGTGCGGCTCTATGAATATGCAAAAATATCATCAAATTTGAAAACATATTCATGAATTCAAAAAGTGCCCATGAAATTTTAAAATATTCATGAGTTCAAAAAATATTAACAAATTCAATACTTTTTGTGAGTTAGAAATTCAATTCCATATGTCGAAATACAATAGAGAAATGAAGACTACAATTTAAATACAATCGATCTTAGCTAGCTATCTTTGCACAATCTTCTTGCCCTTATCTTTCGTAAATGGAGTTCTTCTCTTGAACGGACGTCCTTTAGGTAGGGTGGTCCTGCTTCTTCTTGTTGTGTATGGCATTTCATCGTCGTCGTCATATTCCATCTCTGGGTCGCCGTACTTGTCGAAGTCTTGCTCATTGGCGACTCCATCCATTCCGATGATCTTCGTTTTGCCTCTCCTCATGACAACACGACTGGGCTTTGACGGGTCGGTAATGAAGAAGCATTGGTCCACTTGGGATGCCAGTACCCATGGCTCATTTTTCGCGGTGACGTTTGCGCCCGCGGTCTTGGATTTGGTTTGGGGTATAACCATGGTGGTGAAATACCAGTCTTCTTTTAGGACGCTCTTGGCCCATCTAACACGGAACATCAGGACCTTCTCTCCAGCGTAGCTCAGCTCCCAGATCTCCTCGATCCTTCCGTAGTATCTGTCCTCGTCGTTACCGGTGTAGGATTCCATCGTTACCCCGGAGTTCTGATAACGATCGCTCTTCATGTCCTTTCCCTCAGTGTAGAATGTGTAGCCGTTGATATCGTACGCCTCGTACGTCATCAGGTTGTGCTCGGCGCCCTGTGACAAGGTGCTTATGAGTTGTTCTTCCATGGAAGAATCCTCATGTAAAGGGTACGATAGAAGCTTCTCCTTGAACCAACGCGTGAAACATGAGTTGTGCTCTTTGATTATATCTCCGTCTGTCCTCTGTTGGCCTCGGTCATTGTACGTCTTCTCAATAAAGGTTTTGTTCTCTACCACCCAATGATCGACCACGTCTATGTGTTGTAGCGCGACTAGGTTTGCTCTTTCAAAGTCGGCGAGTCAACCCTCGAAGTTGACATGCATTTCGCGGTGACCCTCACGGTGACCCCATCCAGCGAGCCTGCCGAGGTGCCTGTTGACGGGCATACCAACGGGGTTCTCGATGCCTAGATAATTCATGCAGTAGGAGATGCACTCTTCGGTCAGAAATCCCCTGGCTATGCTTCCCTCTGTACGCGACATGTTGCGAACGTATCCATTGAGGATACCATTCATCCTTTCGAACGACATCATGCTGTGCACGAACGTTGGCCCGAGTTGGATCATATCCTCCACGATATGGACCAGTAGATGCACCATAACGTTGTAGAATGCGGGCGGGAAGTACATCTCAAGCTCGCATAGTATCACCATGATCTCTTCCTATAGCCTTCTGAGTTGCCTCACGCCAACCAACTACCGAGAGATGATGTCGAAAAAGTTGCATAGGCCAAATAGCGTTTCACGGACATGCGCGTCCATTATCCCATGGATTGCAACTGGAAGTATCTGCGTCATCAGCACGTGATAGTCATGAGACTTCATCCCTCTGAACTTCTGCTTTGCTGAGTCTAGGTATCTGCTTATCTTCCCCGCGTAACCGTAAGGAAGTTTTACTCCTACGAGGCAGGTGAAAAACTGCTCACTCCCGACTTAGAGTGAAGCACGCGGGAGGGAAGTCATTTCTGATCTTCTTGGCCTTTTTCCCTTTTCGACAACTTTCCGTGTCCTTCGCCTCATCATCATCATCATCATCATCATCATCATTATCATCATCATCATTAGGGCGTTTTGCGTGAAGCTCCTCCCTGATGCCCATTGATTTCAAGTCTGCCCTTACTTTCGGCCCATCTTTGGTCCTCTCTAGCATGTTGAGCAGGGTACCAAGCAGACTCTCACACACGTTCTTTGTGATATGCATGACATCAAGGCTGTGAGGCACACGAAGGATCTTCCAGTACGGCAAGTCCCAAAAAAAACCTCGTTTTCCATACCTTCAGCAGCGGCTCTGGCGCCTTTCGCTTCTTTCCCGGTTCCGGACACTCTTTCCACTTTTTCAACAGCTCGTCTATTTCCTCGCCGCTCCTCGTACGCGGGCGTCTTTGGGGTTCGGTTTCACCATCGAACATATCCTTGTGTTTTCTCCATGAGTCATCATCGCGAAGCCACCTTCGATGTCCCATGAACACGGTTTTTGAAGACCCGGGATCTCTATCTAGCTGGCGATACGTTGTGTCATCCATGCACCTGACGCATCCAGAATATCCATGGACCACCTGCCCCGCGACATATCCGTAACCGAGATAGTCGTGCAACATCGTGAGCAGTGCGGCTCTCATAGGGAAATATTCTTTCTCTCCAGCTTCCCACGTATTGGCTGGCGTTTTCCACAGCGTGTCTAGCTCCTCTTTCAGCAGCCCCAGATACAGATTGATGTTGTTCCCTGGTTGTTTCGGCCCTTCAATTAGCATACTCAAGTGAATGTACTTCCTCTTCATGCACAACCAGGGGGGAAGGTTGTACATCCACACAAACACATGCCAGGTGCTATGTGTGCTTCTCTGGCTGCCAAACGGATTGATTCCATCGGTGCTCGCGCCCAGCATGATGTTCCTTGGATCGTCCCCAAATTCTGGGTGTTCCAAGTTCAGTGCTTGCCACTGACTCGCATCCTTAGGGTGACTCAACATCTTGTCTTTTTTATTTATCTCCGGATCATTTCTGTCATCTTCTCGCTTCTTCTCCTCCCTATACGCGTGCCAATGCAGGAGCTTTGCTACCTTAGGGTCCGCGAAATATCGCTGCAGACGAGGAGTGATCGGAAAGTACCACACCAATTTTCGAGGAGCTTTCTTCCTCTTCTTGTATCGAGTGACACCACACACCGGACATATGGTAGACTCCGCATGCTCGTCCCGATAAATGATGCAATTGTTCATACACCCATGGTATTTCACGTGCGGTAAATCCAGAGGACACACGATTTTGTTCGCCTCCTCGAAACTGGTTGGGCACTTGTTCCCCTTGGGAAGACGTTCGTGCCAGAATGACATGTTCTTGTCGAAGCATGCGTCGGTCATTTTGTGTTTTACCTTCATCTCCAGAGCCATGAGCATTACTTTCAGGCGGGTATCCTCGGGCCTGCATCCTTCATACAATGGAGTAACCACGTCTATCTCCAGTTGATCCAGCTTGGCTTTCTCTCGGGCGGCAGCTCTTGTTTTACCCGTCTGCTTGAAAAGCAGCTCTTGAATATGAGGGTTCTGCACCCGGCCCATCAATGGTCCATCGTCGTCTGCTCCGGCATCTTCATCTTCATGATCATGCCCTTTGTCTTCTCCGAAATCTTCCTCATCATCATGTCCGGCATCTTCTACATGATGACTGTGTACTGCATCTACTTCGTGATCATGCCCTGGAGATTCTTCATCTTCTCGCCCGCCCTCGCCGCGATTGTCTTGCTGCCCTTCCTCATTTCTTGCGCGGCCCCCATGGACGACTTCATAATCATCTTCATCACCTTGCCACCGATAGCCATCCATGAAACCACGCAAGAGCAGGTGGTCCCGCACCTATACGGAATCCGGGTCCATAAGGCTCTTCAGCTTGTATCTTCGACACGGACATCTTATCTCCGTCTCATTCTTTTGAAGCATCTCGGCCTTCGCGGAGCTCAAAAACCTATTCACGATGCCTTCAGTCATTGTGCGGACCATGGTCGCCTGCGGGGTAGAGCAAAACGATATTTTTGAACCAATTTTTTGGCATGACTTTGCCTAAAAATAGGACAAAAAAGAATGCATAGTGCAAAATTCTCGCCGAAACGGAAATGAATCAACATTCCGGCAAAATAGTGGCAACTATCGCATTTCAAATACCGGTACTTGCAAAGACAAACATATGCAACACCAAAAACATATGCAACACCACAAACATACGTAGATCTAGGCCATAAAAAGTGCATGTGCACATTGTTGGAGGGAGAAAAAATGTAGATCTACAACATAAAGAAAGCTTTCCCCTTACTTACCTATCAAAAAAAAGGAAATTTAACCACTTAATTTGGGTGAATCTATGGTGCAAATGAGGTGAGGAGGAGGCACCCGAGACAAGATTGGAGGAGGAGGTGGAGAGAATGAAGTGGGGAAAGTGAGTGTGGTAGGTGGCTATCCAAAATATCTAGCTGCTCTCAGGTCACCAATGGCGCACCACCTAACAATGCAACCATTAGTAACCGTGGTTACTAATGGCGCACCTATTATGTGGTGCGCCATTACTAGTTTTGCAAAAAAATAAAAAAAATGTTAGTATTGTCGCACCGTGGTTGTGGTACGCCATTACTGGTTTGAACTAGTAATGGCGCACTATACCATGGTGCGCCATTACTAGTTTTAAAAAAAAAGTAAATTTTTTTGTTAGTAGTGGCGCACGGAGTGTGTGGTGTGCCATTACTAGTTAAAACTAGTAATGGCGCACTATACCATGGTGCGCCATTACTAGTTTTGGAATAATAATAATAATTTTTTCTGTTAGTAGTGGCGCACCGTGGGTGTGGTGTGCCATTAGTGTTATGGACACTAATGGCGTACCTACACATGGTGCGCCACTACTATATAGCAGTGGCCCACCACATATGTGGTGCGCCATTAATGTGCATATTAGCTATAGCCCTTTTCCTAGTAGTGAACCTATAGTTCTGGTACAAAGATTGAACACAAGAAATGAACTAGGGTTTGAGAGGAGATGGTGCTGTTGAAGATATTGATGGAGATTGCCCTCCCCAATATGGGAGAGTTGTTGGTGATGATGATGACGAAGATGATTTCCCCCTCCGGTAGGGAAGTTCCCCCGGCGGAATCACTCCGCTGGAGGGCAAAAGTGCTCCTACCCAAGTTCCGCCTCGAGACGGCGGTGCTTCGTCCCGAGCCTCCCCTTATTTTTTAGGTCAAAATGACTTATATACCGGAAGACGGGCACCAGAGGTGGACCGAGGAGGGCACAACCCACCAGGGCGCGCTTGGGCACCCTGACACACTTAGGTGGGTTGTGCCCACCTGGTGGGCCCCTCTGGTACTTATTTAGTCCATTAATTCTTATATATTCCATAAAAAAATCTCCGTAAAGTTTTAGCTCATTTGGAGTTGTGCAGAATAGATAGCGTGGCGTAGCTTTTTCAGGTCCAGAATTCCAGTTGCCGCTATTCTCCCTGTTTGTGTGTACCTTGCATATTATAAGAGAAAAGGCACTAGAATTAGTCCAAAAGGCATTATTATACATAAAAACAATATAAATAACAATAGGAAAACATGATGCAAAATGGATTTATCAACTCCCCCAAGCTAAGACCTTGCTTGTCCTCAAGCGAAAACTAAAATCGAAAAACATGTCCACATGCTTAGAGAGAAAGAGAGGTGTCGATAAAAACAAAATACGGACATCGAAGCATCATGTATATTATTATAACTGCAGAAAACTTTAATATAAAACTTTATCACAGAACTTTTATCATAAACTTCTCATGAGTAAGTAACAATTCATCACAATATCAAAGTATAAAGCGTAAACTCTATTGGAAACCAGCACACTATGTTCTCAGCCAACTTTGCAACTACAATTCATCATCTTTTCAGGAAGGGTCACATATCAGAGCCTTTTTTGGCAAGTCCACATACTCAATCATCATATAGTCCTCTATGATTGCTAACACTCATCGCATACACATGAGCAAAACGTTTCAACCGGACACATAGAAATATAGGGACTTATAGTTTCGCCTCCCAACATACTCACCTCAAGGGTGATGTCAACAATAATAACTCATGCTACCCATATCCAGCTGGATATATGTGCCTAGATCTTTCCTCACCACATGATGCTTGCAAAAAAACAAAATAAAAAGGAATAGAGAGAAGAACTTGACTCTTGCATAAAAGTAAATACATAAAAGTAAAAGATAGGCCCTTCACAGAGGGAAGCAGAGGTTGCCATGCGCTTTTCGTTTGTATGCTCAATCTCTTAGTGCAAAAGAACGTCACGTTATATTGCCCCTTATGATAGCAACCTTTATTATGCAGTCTATCGCTTTTATTCTTTGCCATCACAAGTTCGTACAATGCTCAATTTTCTCTTACACCAAATGATCCAACACCGTTAGAAGTAATTTCTATTGCCTTATTGCACCGATGACAACTTACTCTAAGGACCTTACTCAATCCTTAGGTAGGTATGCTGGACTCTTCAAAATAAGATTTGGGTTTAAGGGTTTTTGGATGCACAAGTAGTATCTCTACTTAGTGCGAATTTTTTGGCTAGCAAAGATGGGGGTTAGCACCACATGTTGAAGGATCTATGACAATATAACTTCTATGTGAATATGAACAAACATAAATCATTACGTTGTCTTCCTTGTCCAACGTCAACCATTTGGGCATATAATATTTTGATGGGAGCTCACAATCACAAAAGATGTCCAAGATAGTGTATTTGCATGTGAATCTTCTCTTCCCTTATTAATTCTTTCATGAATTGCATCATTGACCAATTAATACTATGTTTGTAAATCTCCAATAAATTTTTCTACTTATACTCTTCCTTATGTGATGTCATTACTTACCATAGGATTATCATATGATATTTTTCATTTATTTCCTTTCTTTTTATTGAACATGAAAATAAAGAAAACAATACTTCAAACTAAACTTTATTATATATCTTGCACACGATTACAAGGATAGATCACTAAGAAAAAAGTCAAAAAGAAAGGATCGAACTAAAGTTTTATTCATCTAAAGCAAAAGATAAGTATGGATCGAACTAAGATAAGTAACGGCAAAATATAGTAGAGGTGATACAATACCGGGGCACCTCCCCCAAGCTTGGCACAAGCCAAGGGGAGCGCCCATACCCGATACTCAATTTTCCTTTGGTGATGAAGAAGGAGGTGGTGGTGATGAAGTAGAGGGTTTGTCTTTCTTTTCCTCCAACATACGCCGGAGGATAATGTTATCTATCCTCAACTCATCATTCTCCATCTCAAGCTTTATTATCGTCCTACATAACGCCTCCATGCTTTCGTTCTTAAAATGAGGAGGGGCTGGTTCATCTTCATCTTCTTCATCGGAGAACCATATATACGGAAAGGTGTCCTTGAAGATATTTTTGTCTAAAGGCTAATAAGAAACTGGACACTCCTCCTCGAAATTTTCAGATGACATAATTTCAGATCTGTCAGGAAAACAACGAGAAAAAGAAAACAATAGATTTCTCCGTGATACGGTGGTTAATAGGTTTGGGGGGTATATAAAGATTTTTATCTTGGGAAACAAGCAAACGGAAGAAAAGGGAGCCGGAAGGTACCTGAGGTGGGCACAAGCAAGGCGCGCCCTGGTGTCTTGTGCCCACCAGGGGTGCCTTCCTGGTTGTTTCTTATTTTCCTAATTTTTGTTATATTCCAAAACAGACAGAAAATATTTTTGCGGATTTTTTGGAGTCCGTTTACTTACCGAATCACATACCTCCTCTTTTTCACGATTCTGGAGTGTTCTGGAAGGTTTCTTTTATGTGTTCTTCCGGTGTCATAGTTTGGATAATATTGCTTTCAACATTAATGGGCGTACCAGAGATATAATGTTTTATTCTTTGCCCATTAACAACCTTCGGGTTGGTACCTTTGGCATTATTTATTTTGATAGCTCCAGATCGATAAACCTCCTGGATAACATAGGGTCCTTCCCATTTGGAGAGGAGTTTTCCCTCAAAGAACTGAAATGAGAGTTGTACAAAAGAACATATTCTCCAACTTTGAACTCACGCTTTTGGATTCTTTTATCATGCCATCTTTTGACTTTTTCTTTAAATAACTTGACATTTTCATAAGCTTGGGTTCTCCATTCATCTAATGTGCTAATATCAAATAATCTCTTTTCGCCGACAAGTTTGAAATCATAGTTGAGTTCTTTAATTGCCCAATATGCTTTATGTTCTAACTCAAGAGGCAAATGCCAAGCTTTTCCATAGAGCATTTTATAAGGAGACATACCCATAGGGTTTTTATATGTTGTTCTATAGGCCCAAAGTGCATCATCTAATTTCTTAGAACAATTCTTTCGGGACCTATTGACAGTTTTTTTAAAGTTAACTTTATTGCCCTATTGCTAAGTTCAACTTGACCACTAGACTGAGGATGATTGGGTGATGCAATTCTATGGTTAACATCATATTTCGCAAGCATTTTACGGAAAGCACCATGAATAAAATGTGAACCACCATCAGTCATTAAATATCTAGGGACTCCAAACCTTGGGAAAATAACTTCCTTAAGCATTCTAATAGAGGTATTGTGATCAACACTACTAGTTGGAATAGCTTCTACCCACTTAGTAACATAATCAACAACAACCAAAATATGTGTATACCCTTTAGAGGAAGGAAAATGTCCCATATAATCAAAACCCCATACATCAAATGGTTCAATAGCAAGAGAATAATTCATAGGCATTTCCTAATGCTTACCAATATTACTAATTCTTTGACATTCATCACAAGATAAAACAAACTTATGGGCATCCTTGAAGAGAGTAGGCCAATAAAAACCAGATTGCAATACCTTGTGAGCAGTTCTATCTCCCGCATGATGTCCTCCATAAGCTTCAGAGTGACATTTCCATAGGATTTGTCCCTATTCATGCAAAGGTACACAACGTCTAATAATACCATCTACTCCTTTATAAAGATGTAGGTCATCCCAAGAGTAATTTCTTAAATCATAGAAGATTTTTTTTCTTTTGTTGGTATGTATTTAGCTACAATGTAATTAGCATAGTAAGCAAACCAAGGAGTGTTATGAGAAACATTTATTGCAGCTAGTTGTTCATCAGGAAAACTATCATTGATAGGTTGTGGGTCATCAAGAATATTTTCTAGCCTAGACAAGTTATCAGCCACGGGGTTCTTAGCTCCTTTTCTATCACTGATATGTAAGTCAAATTCTTGTAGCAAAAGAACCCACCTAATAAATCTAGGTTCAGCATCTTTCTTTTCCATAAAATATTTTATAGCAGCATGATCGTTGTGAGCAATTACTTTAGAATCAATAATGTAAGATCTAAATTTATCACAAGCAAACACCACTGCTAAAAATTCTTTCTTAGTAGTAGCATAATTTTGTTGGGCACTGTCTAGAGTTTTACTAGCATAATGAATAACATTTAATTTCTTATCAACTCTTTGTCCTAGAGCAGCACTAACAACATAGTCACTATCATCACACCTAATTTCAAAAGGCAAGTTCCAATCAGGTGGTTGAACAATAGGTGCAGAAATTAAGGCTCTATTAAGTGTTTCATAGGCTTCTACACAATCATCATAAAAAACAAATGGAACATCCTTTTGTAAAAGATTTGTAAGAGGCCTATAAATTTTAGAGAAGTCTTTAATAAATCTCCTATAGAAACCAACATGACCGAGGAAACTACGAATACCTTTGATATCTTTAGGACATGGCATTTTCTCAATTGCATCAACTTTAGCTTTATCCACCTCAATACCACGTTCAAAAATTTTATGCCCCGAGACAATGCCTTCATTAACCATAAAGTGGCACTTCTCCCTATTCAAGACAATATTAGTTTGCTCGCATCTCTGCAAAACTCAATCAAGGTTGCTTAAGCTATCATCAAAAGAAGTTCCATAGACGAAAAAATCATCCATGAAAACCTCAATAATCTTTTCACAAAATTTAGAGAATATAGCACTCATACATCTTTGAAAGGTAGCAGGTGCATTGCATACACCAAAAGGCATACGTCTATAAGCATAAGTTCAAAAAGGACAAGTAAAGGTGGGTTTCTCTTGATCAGGTTGTGAGACAGGTATTTGAGAAAAACCAGAATATCCATCAAGGAAACAAAAATGTGTGTGCTTTGATAACCTTTCTAGCATTTGATCAATAAAAGGTAGAGGGTAATGATCTTTTCTAGTTGCTTTATTTAATTTTCTAAAATCAATTACCATTCTGTAGCTAGTAACAATTCTTTGTGGAATAAGTTCATTTTTATCATTTGGAACAACAGTAATACCTCCGTTCTTAGGAACACAATGAATAGGGCTTACCCATCTACTATCAGCTATAGGATAGATAGTACCCGCTTCCAAAAGCTTTAATATTTTAGTTCTTACCCCTTCTTTCATTTTAGAATTTAAACGTCATTGGTGATCAACAACATGTTTAGCATCAGGCTCCATATTAATTTTTTGCTGACAGAGAGTGGGACTAATGCCCTTTAAATCATCAAGAGTATATCTAATAGCAACTCGGTGCTTCTTCAGAACATTCAATAATCTTTCTTCTTCATGTTCTGAAAGGTTAGCACTAATAATAACAGGATATATCTTTTTCTCATCAAGATAAGCATATTTCAAAGTGTCTGGTAATTGTTTTAATCCAAACACAGGATCACCTTTAGGTGGAGGAGGACCTCCTAGAGTTTCAATAGGCAAATTATGTTTAAGCAGAGGACGTTGTTCAAAGGAAATCTTATCTATTTCATTTCTTTCATGCAGATGCATATCATTTTCATGGTCTAGCAAATATTGTTCTAGTCGATCAGTAGGAGGCATGACGATAGAAGCAAGACCAATTATTTCATCCTTACTAGGCAATTCTTTCTTGTGATGCTTTCTGCTAAACTTATAAAAATTAAACTCATGAGACTCATCACTAAAACTAACACCGACAATTCGTTTCTCACAATCTATTTTAGCATTAACGGTGTTCAAGAAAGGTCTACCAAAGATAATGGGATAAAAGTCATCTTGTGGGGAACCAAGAACAAGAAAATCAGTAGGATATTTTATTTTCCCACACAAGACTTCAACATCTCTAACAATCCCAAGTGGTGTGATAGTGTCTATTTTAGCAAGTTTAATAGTAACATCTATATCTTCTATTTCAGCAGGTGTTATATCATTCATATTTTCTTGATATAAGGTAAAAGGACAAGCACTCACACTAGCACCTGTGTCGCATAAACCGTGATAACAGTGATATCCTATTTTAACTGAGACAACAGGCATGCCAACAACAGGTCTATGTTTATCTTTTTCATCGGGTTTGGCAATTGTAGCAGCTTCATAACAGAAGTAAATAACATGCTCATCTATATTTTCAACTAGGAGATCTTTAACCATATCAACACTAGGTTTAACTTTGATTTGTTCAGCAGGTTTGGAAGTTGCAATATAACTTTTGTTGACCACAGTTGAAACTTTAGCATGTTCCTTTATCCTAACAGGGAAAGGTGGTTTTTCAATATAACTAGTAGGAACAACTGGATCAACATTATAAATAATAGTTTCATCTTTAGCTATTACCGGTTCTTTAATTTCTTCTTTAATAGGTGGGTGATATTTGAACCACTTCTCCTTAGGGAGATCAACATGAGTAGCAAATGATTCACAAAAGGAGGCTACTATCTTAGAGTCAACTCCATATTTAGTGCTAAACTTTTGAAAAGCATCGGTATTCATAAAATATTTAACACAATCATACTTAAGCTTAATACCTAACTCTGTACCTTCTTGAGTTCCTAATCTTCAGAGTTGCCTTTAATTATTTCTAAAAGATCCCACCAGAAGTCAATAGTTTTCTTTATAAAGGAAGCAATACAAGAAGTATCGAGCATGGAATGATCATCATGAGAAAGCTGAGCATAAAAATTCTAAATGATAATTTCTCTTGAGAGCTCATGATTGGGGCATGAATATAACATTGACTTAAGCCTCCCCCAAGCTAGAGTGATACTTTCTCCTTCATGAAGCCAAACATTATATATCTAATTCCGATTACGATGAACTAGATGCATAGGATAATTTTTTGGTGAAATTCCAATTTCAATCGATTCCAATTCCAAGATCCAATATCATCGCATAGCCTATACCATGCCAATGCTTTTCCCTTCAAAGATAAAAGGGAAAACCTTCTTCTTAGCTTCATCTCTGGGTAAACCTGCAAGCTTAAATAATTACAAATTTCATACACATATATCAAGTGCATATAAGGATGTTCGGTTCCATCTCCTGCATAAGGATTAGCTAGCAGTTGTTCTATCATACCCAAAGGAATTTCATAACCAATATTTTCAGTAGGTGCAGTAGGTTGAGGGGTAACTAATTATGGTTCTGGTTGCGGTGAAGATACCCCGAACAAACCCCTCAAAGGATTGTTTTCCATAGTGACAAGTAACAATTTATTTCAGCACGTAGTGATAATTTTTCCTTACCGATTTCCACTTACCAAGAGCACTTCACTCCCCGGCAATGGTGCCAGAAAAGAGCCTTGATGACCCACAAGTATAGGGGATCAATCATAGTCCTTTCTATAAGTAAGAGTGTCGAACCCAACAAGGAGCAGAAGGAAATGACAAGTAGTTTTCAGCAAGGTATTCTCTGCAAGTACTGAAATTATAAGTAACGAGTAGTTTGATAGCAAGATAATTTGTAACGAGCAAGTAACGGTAACCGTAACAAAAGTGCAGAAAGGTAGACCAATCCTTTTGAGGCAAAGGATAGGCCAAAATGGTCTCTTATAATAAGCAAAGCGTTCTTGAGGGTACACGGGAATTTCATCTAGTCACTTTCATCATGTTGGTTTGATTTGTGTTCGCTACTTTGATAATTTGATATGTGGGTGGAACGGTGCTTAGGTGATGTTATTGATTGAACAAACCTCCTACTTATGATTAACCCCCTCACAAGCATTCGCAACTACAAGAAAAGTATAAAGAATAAATTGTAACCATAGCATTAAACTTTTGGATCCAAATCAGTCCCTTACGGAATAGCACATAAACTAGGGTTTAAGCTCCTATCACTCTCGCAACCCATCATCTAATAACTACTCCACAATGCATTCCCTTAGGCCCAAATATGGTGAAGTGTCATGTAGTAGACGTTCACATGACACCACTAAGGGAATAACAACTTACATACCATCAAAATATCGAACACATATGAAGTTCACATGATTACTTGCAACAAGATTTCTCCCGTGACCTCAAGAACAAAAGTAACTACTCAGAAATGATAATCATGCTCCAGATTAGAGGGGTATTAAATAGCATATTGGACCTGAACATATAATGTTCCAGCAAATAAACCATATAGTAATCAACTACAAGATGTAATCAACACTACAAGTCACCCACAAGCACTAATCTATAGTTCGGGTACAAAGATTGAACACAAGAGATGAATTAGGATTTGAGAGGAGATGGTGCTGTTGAAGATGTTGATGGAGATTGCCCTCCCCAAGATGGGAGAGTTGTTGGTGAAGATGATGACAATGATTTCCCCCTCCGGGAGGGAAGTTCCGCTGGCAGAATCGCTCTGCCAGAGGGCAAAAGTGCTCCTGCCCAAGTTCCGCCTCGAGACGGCGGCGGTTCGTCCCGAAAGTCCTCCCCTTATTTTTTCTAGGTCAAAATGACTTATATACCAGAAGAGGGGCACTGGAGGTCGACCGAGGAGGGCACAACCCACCAGGGCCCTCCTGGGCTCCCTGGCACACCTAGGTGGGTTGTGCCCACCTCGTGGGCCCCCTCTGGTACTTATTTGCTCCATTATTTCTTATATATTCCATAAAAAATCTCTATAAAGTTTCAGCTCATTTGGAGTTGTGCAGAATAGGTAGCCTGACGTAGCTTTTTCAGGTCCATTATTCCAACTACCAGTATTCTCCCTCTTTGTGTGTACCTTGTATATTATGAGAGAAAAGGCATTAGAATTACTCCAAAAGGCATCATTATACATAAAAATAATATAAATAACAGTAGGAAAACATGATGCAAAATGGACGTATCAACGGGCTAGTTTGGCCTAGTGGGTTTGAGCGATATGACGTGCTACAACGCCTTCCACTTGCTCCATTTTTATGTAAGCAAGCATCTCCACAAATTTACACCGGCATCTGTCCGAGGACACTGATGCCAGAGGATGCCATCCAATGCTGCCCGCATACTTTTCGACAACTATATGAACTAACCAGACGAAATTCATGTAAACAAAGCATATTTCAAATTAACCGGATGAAATTTCATTACATTTCGAAAACTTTTCCTATAAACTTGACGAAATTCATTACTTATTTCGCACAAACCGTACTAAAACCTACTGTAAACCTAATCTAAATGATCGCCGGCCCCAACCACCATGTCTGGCCACGAACCCCGAGAACTGACGCTCCGGCTATTGCCTTTGCCTCCTCCTCACCCGCCTCGGCTTTGTCCAGGTCCGCCTCGATAACCTCCTACTCTGGAGCACAAGGTTCTAAAGATTTCCGCCTCCATGTTGCTGTCAAGCGGCTAATCAGCTACTGACGTTTACCCCACCAAGCTTGGCATCGACTGAGTGGAGGAGCGGTGGACTTCTTGGGACCAGAGCGGCGGTGACCTACCATGTACTACTCTTCCTAGCTGCCGGCTGCGCCCGTGCACATGCGCATGCTTCATGGTCG
>NC_041387.1:374056764-374098579 GCF_002162155.2 Triticum dicoccoides
GATGTCCTTCGCCTGCTCCTGCGACAGTACGTCCAAGAGAGCTTTGGAGCGCACCAAGAGCGAAGCTGATAACCCACAAGTATAGGGGATCGCATCAGTTTTCGAGGGTAGAGTATTCAACCCAAATTTATTGATTCGACACAGGGGGAGCCAAAGAATATTCTCAAGTATCAGCAGTTGAGTTGTCGATTCAACCACACTTGGATAACTTAGTATCTACAGCAAAGTATTTAGTAGCAAAGTAGTATGGAAGTAATGGTAACAGTGGCAAAATAACACTAGCAGTTTTGTAGTAATTGTAACAACATCAACGATAAAGTAAATAAGCAAAGAACAATATGTGAAAAGCTCGTAGGCATTGTTTCAGTGATGGATAATTATGTCGGATGCGATTCCTCATGTAATAGTTATAACATAGGGTGACACAGAACTAGCTCCAGTTCATCAATGTAATGTAGGCATGTATTCCGAATATAGTCATACGTGCTTATGGAAAAGAACTTGCATGACATCTTTTGTCCTACCCTTCCGTGGCAGCGGGGTCCTATTGGAAATTAAGGGATATTAAGGCTCCTTTTATTAGAGTACCAGACCAAAGCATTAACATATAGTGAATACATGAACTCCTCAAACTACGGTCATCTCCGGTAAGTATCCTAATTATTGTCACTTCGGGGTTAACGGATCATAACACATAATAGGTGACTATAGACTTGCAAGATAGGATCAAGAACTCACATATATTCATGAAAACATAATAAGTTCAGATCTGAAATCATGGCACTCGGGCCATAGTGACAAGCATTAAGCATAGCAAAATCATAGCAACATCAATCTCAGAACATAGTGGATACTAGGGATCAAACCCTAACAAAACTAACTCAATTACATGGTAAATCTCATCCAACCCATCACCGTCCAGCAAGCCTACGATGGAATTACTCACACACGGCGGTGAGCATCATGAAATTGGTGATGGAGGATGGTTGATGATGACGACGACGACAAATCCCCCTCTCCGGAGCCCCGAACGGACTCTAGATCAGCCCTCCCAAGAGAGTTTAGGGCTTGGCGGCGGCTCCATATTGTAAAACGCGATGAATATTTCTCCCTGATTTTTTTCTCCCCGAACGTGAATATATGGAGTTGGAGTTGAGGTCGGTGGAGCTTCAGGGGGTCCACGAGGCGGGGGCGCGCCCTAGGGGGGGCACCCTCGTGGACAGGGTGTGGCCCCCATGACCTTGATTCTTTCGCCAGTATTTTTTATTAATTCCAAAATGTTGCTCTGTGGATTTTTTGGTCATTCTGAGAACTTTTATTTCTGCACAAAAATAACACCATGGCAGTTCTGTTGAAGACAGCGTCAGTCCGGGTTAGTTCCATTCAAATCATGCAAGTTAGAGTCCAAAACAAGGGCAAAAGTGTTTGGAGAAGTAGATATGATGGAGACGTATCAACTCCCCCAAGCTTAAACCTTTGCTTGTCCTCAAGCAATTCAGTTGACAAACTGAAAGTGATATAGAGAAAACGTTTACAAACTCTGTTTGCTCTTGTTGTTGCAAATATGTAAAGCCGACATTCAAGTTTTGAGCAAAGATTATGAACTAACCATATTCACAATAACATTTAGGTCTCATGTCTTATTCATATCAATGGCATAATCAACTAGCGAGCAATAATAATAAATCTCGGATGCCAACACTTTCTCAAAACAATCATAATATGATATAACAAGATGGTATCTCGCTAGCCCTTTCTGAGACCCCTAAACATAAATGCAGAGAACCTATGAAGATCAAGGACCGACTAAACATTGTAATTCATGGTAAAAGATATCCAGTCATAGTCATACTAAATATAAATTAATAGCAATGCATGAAAATGACAGCGGCGCTCTCCAGCGGGTGCTTTTTAATAAGAGGATGATGACTCAACATAAAAGTAAATAGATAGGCCCTTCCTAGAGGGAAGCAGGTATTTGTAGAGGTGCCAGAGCTCGATTTTGAAATAGAGATAAATAACATTTTGAGCGGTATACTTTCATTGTCAACATAACAACTAAGTGATCTCGATATCTTCCATGCTACACACATTATAGGCGGTTCCCAAACAGAATGGTAAAGTTTATACTCCCCCACCACCAACAAGCTTCAATCCATGGCGTGCCCGAAACAACGGGTGCCTCCAACCAATGTTGAGGATATCGCTTATCGTTATCGTCCCAGTCAGCTAGGGATTAGAGATTAATAGGAAATCAGTCGATTAATCGATTTTATCGGTCGACTATTAATCGGATATTTTTTTGCAAATCTCAGGTTCCCAACACTAAAATACGCTATATTCAACACCAAAACAATATTTGATAGAAGTGTTACCTTGATTTCTAGCCTCTGAATCCTTGTATAATGACAAAAAAGTATGACACCAATACGTATTGCGTAACAAGGTCCACAAAACATAAATAAACATAATTTTTGCAAACATAGTGCTATGAATATGTCTGATTTATCGGTAGATTCTTGGTAAATCGCTTGTGGGAGCGGTAAATTAGTCCAAAAGATAAATGGCGAAGATAAGACATAATATTATCTGTCACCCCCTGATTAGCGATAAATTGGAAGGTTAATCGTTGAATCGGAAGATTTCTTGAACAGTGCCTCCAACTAACAACAATCCTGGGGGAGTTTTGTTTGCAATTATTTTGATTTGATTTGAGCATGGGACTGGGATCTCGGTTACCAGCCATTTTCTCGTGAATGAGGAGCGGAGTTAACTCCTCTTGAGAATAACCCACCTAGCATGGAAGATATAGACAACCCTAGGTTATACATGAGCTGTTCGAGCATACAAAACATAATTTCATTTGAAGGTTTGGAGGTTGCCACATACAAATTTACTTGGAACGGCAGGTAGATACCGCATATAGGAAGGTATGGTGGACTCATATGGAATAACTTTGGTGTTTAGGGATTTGGATGCACAAGCAGTATTCCCGCTTAGTACAAGTGAAGGCTAGGAAGAGACTGGGAAGCGACCAACTAGAGAGCGACAACAGTCATGAACATGCATTAAAATTAATCAACACTGAGTGCAAGCATGAGTAGGATATAATCCGTCATGAACATAAATATCGTGAAGGCTATGTTGATTTTGTTTCAACTACATGCGTGAACATGTGCCAAGTCAAGTCACTCGAATCATTCAAAGGAGGATACCACCCTATTATACCAGATCACAACCATTTTAATAGCATGTTGGCACGCAAGGTAAACCATTATAAGGTCCTAGCTAATTAAGCATTGCATAAGCAACTATAATCTCTAATTGTCATTGCAAACATGTTTATTCATAATAGGCTGAATCAGGAACGATGAACTAATCATATTTACAAAAACAAGAGAGGTCCAGTTCATACCATCTTCTCTCATCTCAATCGGTCCATCATATATCGTCATTATTGCCTTTCACTTGCACGACCGAACAGTGTGAATAATAATAATAGTGCACGTGCATTGGACTAAGCTGGAATCTGCAAGCATTCATGTCAGGACCCCGACTCAATGCCACATCGATCTAGCATGTAACACCTCATATCACTTTGCGGCCTCATGCACGGTATTCCCACGGGTCTCGCCTTACCTTTGCCCGGGACCGTTTGCGCCTTTTGGCACACATATATGATAGTGTCGCTAGCACCCATATGGTAAGGAGCCCGGGCTGACATGGCTAGTCGTAAACCCAAAGTGGCACAAACTTACAGGGACAGGCATCCATGACCCAGCATCGAACGTGTCGGTCATCAGCAAGTGAATCCGGGCTGTAGCACTGGGCTAGCAGGACTCCGGTATCCATCGCGTGACATTTCCCCGAAGGGACAAACACAGGAACGAAGAAGGACACATGCCGGCCAGCCTAAGTGTTCCGGAGCAGTAGCAAGCTACCAAGGCTCAGTGGAAACACTAGGAGACATTTCCCGGTAAGAGAGGCTACTAAGAATAAACAACTAGATAGTCAGATCCTACACATACCAAGCATTTCAATCATACACACAATACGCTCGATATGTGCAAATACAACAAGGCATCACAACATGACTCTACGACACAAGTACTTTATTTAAAGGCTCAGAGAGCCATACATAGCATACACACAAGTACGGGTCACATGACCCAGCATTCAAGTCATACAAGCATACAAGCCAACAGCGGAAGTAACTTGTCTGAGTACAGACAACTAGTAAAATAAAAGAGGTTTGGGGAAGCCTGGCTATACTACATGGTCCTTCACAAGCTCAGGATCACCACCTGGGCCTCAGTCTACTCATCGATGTCAACGTCTACGAAGAACCCATCAGAAGGGGTTGCAGCGTCTTCTGAAAAAAAGTAATTTAAAGCAACATGAGTACAAAGGTACTCAGCAAGACTTACATCAGATCCTACATACATGCACATTATCAAGAAGGGTTGGTGGGGTTATTGCAGCAAGCCAGCTTTGACTCTTGGCTAAGCTATCCTACGAGACACCAACTTGAAATGGTTTTGCGCACACGAGTCCACTACACACCAACTCAATACACTACCGAGGATCCACCTCCGTCTTCCTACGGAAGAGCCATCCTCGGCACTCACGCTTATCTTGAGATTTTTAGTAGTATCCATTTACTTGTCTATGAACTGTATAGGCAACCAAGTAGTCCTTTACCGCGGACGCGGCTATTCGAATAGATGATGTTAACCCTGCAGGGGTGTACTGCTTCATACATGTTTCCACCACTTAACGTCTGCACACGACATGTGCTCGGTAGACTTCAAGCGAAAGCCGACGTGGGTGTGGACCACGACCTACCTAAACACCTAAGTCTCTAGTCCAGGTTTATCGCCTATTCAGGTTCCATCCGCAGGGAGTCCGGTCGAGGTTTCCACATACGGCCCTGAACGATGTGTACAGGGTTCCAAGACACCTAACAGGTCAGGTGCCCGTGTACCCGGCCACGTACCTACCGCATCACAGCCCACCCCGCGGGTCAGCGCTGTCCACGGCCTCCAGTAAGCTACAAACACCAGAAACTACTTGTAACTCCTAGACAGAGGACTAGGGTGAATAAGAAGTCGAGCGGGGTCATATTTCAGGGCCCAATGTATGGCAGTAGCTGAATCTTAAATCACAAATACAGATCTCAGTGCTTAAGGCCGGCTTCAATGAAACAACCCACCATATACTCCTACATGGCCTCTCATCGATACCTTTACCAAATCGTGTTGAACACATCACTCTCATTACCGGTCATGATCATTTCACTCTAGCCCATCACCCAGATGAATCAGACCTGACACGACTCTAAGCATAGCAGGCATAGCAAGGTAGGAACAACACATACATATGGCTCAATCAACTCCTACACATGCTAGTGGGTTTCATCTAGTTACTGTGGCAATGACAGGTCATGCAGAGGAAATGGGTTCAACTACCGTAGCACACAGCAGTTTGAAACGCGTTGTCTTAATGTAGTAAAAGAGAGCAGAAGCGAGAACATGGGATTGTATCGATATGATCAAATGGTTGGTTGCTTGCCTGATGGGTCCGTGCACTGGTATTGTTCTTCGTTGGGGTAATCGTGGTGCTCCTCGGAGGCAGAACCTGCCGCAAAGAGCACCGATACACAAACATCACCAAACAATATGCAACAACATGATGCATGCATGAGACATGGCAAAATGAGTGTATTGGGCTAATGCAACTATGACCAGATGGGTTTGAACCATTTTGAATCAAAGATTCAAGTTTCAAACTCAAAAATGGCCCTTATAAGTGCTTTATCTTGTTCTGCACTAAACATCAGCTTAAATTGTTTAAACATGCATGAAACCAGCACAGATGGATAGATTGGATTTTTTAATCATTTTTCATATATAAAACTTTGCATTTGGAGTTACAGATTAATTTCTATGATTTTTTGAAGTTTGTGGTATTTCCTGGAATTTCCTGTATAAAAATAATTCTAGTAAATAAATTACTGCGTCAGCATTACGTCAGGATGACGTCAGCGGTCAACGGAACAGTCCAGGTCAACCCTGACTAGTGGGTCCCATGTGTCAGTGTAATTAGTTTAACTAAATATTAATTAAAACTAATCTTGATTAGTTAACAGGGCTGGGCCCCACCTGTCATTGACCCAGGGGGGTCAAACTGGGCCCACCCATGGTCAAACGAGGGGTCACAGGGTGAACTCACCGGAGTTTAGCCGCCGGCGAGGCCGAACGCGGTGGCAAGAGTGGTTTTGTGCATTCCGGCGACAAAAAGAGCGACGGAGGGCATCTACGTGTAGCTGGGAGCAAGCCGCAGCTCTTGGTGGTGTTGGTTGAGCTCGGGGTGGCCGGAAATGGCGTCGGCGACGACTTTGGCGGTCGCCGGAGTTCGGATGATGATGAACCCGAGGCTACGGAGCACGGCGAGGCTCGTGGTGAGGTGCTACGGGTTCCTATGAGTGCGGTGAGTGCGTTGGACATGGTGGTGTGGCCAGTTGGTGGCCGGAGTCACGTCGGTGACGAGCTCCGCGGCGGCGCGTGCAGGTGAGCTTCGTGCAGTTGCTACGGGGCTCGAGAGCGAGAAAGGAAAGGGGGAGAGGTAGCTGGGCTCACGGCGGTCTCGAGGGAGCAGACGGCGCAGTCGGGGACGAGCTGGTGCGGTGGTGACGGCGAAGGGGGTCTCCGGCGATGGCGGAGTCGGGCGAGGTTGGTGCAGAGGCCTCGGGGCAAGCGAGCGCTCGGGGCTCAGCTAGCTCGAAGAAGAGGAGGGCGGCGGAGCTCCTGGACACGACGACACGGCGCAAGGATGACGGAGAGCGCCACTACGGTGACGGTGCGGCTGCGGTGGCGTCGGCCATGGCGTGGGAGAGCGAGGGAGAGAGGCGGGGGGAGAATGGATGTGTCCACGGGGTTCGGGGCGCGACGTGGAGCTCATACCGGTTGGCAGAGAGGCGAGGGAAGGAAGCAGGGCGGCGGGTAGCTGCGTGGCGCGTGCTGGTGCCGCCGTCGAGCACCTGCCTGCCTGCCTGGCGAAGGCAAGCAGCTCGCTGGAGCGGCTGCTGGGCTGGGCCGGCTAGGTGGGCTGGCTAGTTGGGCTGCCAGGTTAGTTCCCTCTCTCTCTCTTTATTTACCTTTTTTTATTTATTCTGTAACTTTGTGGACTTACTAAAAATACCTATGTCACATCCCTGGTCCTGTTATGCACTAGGCTAGATCTCATGTGAGCATCATGTTTTAATTCAAATGAAATTTGAATTGAGGATTTTTCAAAGCCTCAGAAACCTTCTAAAAATGATCAACATTAAAATCTCCTCAAAGAAGTCCAAGAAAATGTTCCTCTTAGTCTCTGAAAGTATTGCAAAGAGGTAAAACTCAAAACAATATTTTTGGTATCTCAGAGTTAATTATTTTGGGCCTTTGAATTAAATAAATAGCTATTTGCATTGGATATATATTTGATATATAAATAATATATGTCCAATAATTACTGGAACATTTTATGTGGTTTGGTATATTTTAACTCTAGCCACATAACTATTTTCAGGATTTTATAAAATGGTTTAGTATTTTACTAAACTAAAACAACACAGAACAAAATAGATAAATAGAAAACAATAAATAAAAGCAGAGAGAGAACTTACCTCAGCTTACCTGGCAGCCCACCCACAGCCCAACACTGTGCAGCCCATCTGCGCGGCCCAGCCCACCTGGCCCCCCTTCTCCTGTCATCTTCCTCCCCTCGCACCGAAGCTGCTCGGTGGCAAGCGCTGGCGATGCCCCGGCCACCTCCTGCTTCCCCCGGCCTCCCTAGCGACGCCACGACGACGCCTCGTGTCCCCTCGCTCCTCTTCCTCCCTCGCTGCTCCCTCTCTCTTCCCCGAACACTCTTCCTCCCCTCCTCTGTTCTCCTCACCGAGCGGAGCCCGTCGCCGCCGCTTGCTGCTGCCGCGGCCACCGTCTCCCCCTCATCCCTCTGACGTGCCCGAGAGCCCCACCTCCGCCTTCTACGCCTTCTCGACGAGCCAAGCAACGGGGGACGCGCCGTATCGCCGCCATCGACATCATCTTCAACCTCGGGCACCGCCGATCTCCGTCGCCGATATGTCGTCCACAACCCGTCCCCGAGCCCAACGAGACCGCCGACGAACTCGCTGTGAGCTCCACTCCGTTTCCCCTCCTTCATTTTGCTCGTTCCGTGCCGTAGCACCCCCGCCCACATTCCCGAGCACCGCCGTCCGCCATGGCCGCGTAGCTCTCCTGACCTGAGCCCCTCCGCTCGAACCCGTGGCACCAGCGCGCTTCTGGTGGCCCGTGGATGCCGTCTGGACCATCAGCTTCTCCCCTAGCGCGCCGCAGCCCCAACCCCGCACATGGCCGAACTCCGGCCGCCGCCAGGAGCCCGTTTCCGGCGAACCCCGGCCTCCCTGTGCCCAGCTGCATGCGCCACTAGATGCGCGGGAGCACGGGCTCCCTCTTGGTGCCCTCAGCGCGACCAGCCGCGGGCTATAGCGCCATCCCGAGCAACTCCGGCGAGGTCCCGCCGTCGCCATGGTCGCCGGCGTCACTAGCCAACGTGGCCGCGTGATTAGCACTAATCACGACCAGCTATCCTCCCCAGAGCCGCTGACGCATGGGCCCCACGCCCTTATTTAGTCCTTATCTTTTCTGTTAAGTTTTAATCTAACCACCATGGGCCCACACGTCAGCTTTGACCAAGCTGACGTGGCTGTTGACCTGGTCCCACCTGTCATTGTCACTAACCAGCACTAGTCACTGACCAGTGGACCCCACTGGTCAGGTTTGACCTGGGGCACCCAGTTGACTCTGCTGACGTCACAGTGACGTGGGGCTGACGCAATAAGTATTTTCTGGATTTAAAAAATAATCAGGAAATTCCAGAAAATAGCTAAAACTTCAATAAATCATAGAAATTCAACCGTAACTCCAAATTAAATAATTTATATATGAAAAATTATCAGAAAAATTCAAGGAATCCATCTGTACCATTTTCATGCATGTTAGAACAACTTATAGCTGCTGTATAGCACAAATCAATTAAATGGCATTTGAATAATCACATATGGAGTTTGAATTTGAATCTTGTATTCAAACCAACTTCATTTAATCTGTTGCTAGTTGCATTAGCTCAAAACACATTCATATTGCCATGTCATAGCATGCATCATTTTGTGCATTGCATTGATTGTGTTCTTCTTTGTTGCCGGTATCTGTTCCCTCCCGGTAGACGATGTTCCGACGTTGTGATCGTTGACACTGATGAAGACTCAATGTTATCTTCAGAAGTGCCAGGCAAGCAAAACCCCCTTGTTCATTCTGATACAATCCCACTCTCTCGCTCCTGCTCTCTTTTACTGCATTAGGACAACAACGATTCATCTGTTACCTGCTGCGGTAGCTGAACCCCTTTATCCTTTGCATGACCTGTCATTGCCACAGTAAATAGATGAAACCCACTAGCATGAGTAGGAGTTGTTTGAGCCCTGTTGTGCCTACTCATTCATGCTTGTTTGTCATGCCTGCTACTGCTTAGAGTTGAGTCAGGTCTGATTCATCGGGGATGAATCAGAGGCGTGTGAACATGTCCTGCTGTGTGTGAGCTAAGTGTGTGAACACGATTTGGTAAAGGTAGCGGTGAGAGGCCATGTAGGAGTACATGGTGGGTTGTCTCATTGCAGCCGTCCTCAGGAACTGAGTTCTGTGTTTGTGATCCATGATTCAGCTACTACCACGCATTGGGCCCGAAACCAATGGACCCTCTCGGCTTCTTAATCACCCTTGTCCTCTGTCCAGGAGTTGCAAGTAGTTTCTGGTGTTTGTAGTATGCTGGAGGCCGTGCGCAGCGCTGACCGTAGGGGTGGGCTGTGATGCGGTAGGCACGTGGCCGGGTAAACCGGGCGCCCGTTTGGTGTCACGGAACCCTGTTCACATCGTTTGGGGCTGTGAGCGAAACTCCGGCCGGATCTCCTCATGGATGGAACCCGAATAGGCGATAAACCTGGACTAGAGACTTGAGTGTTTAGGGAGGCCGTGGCCGACACCCACGTTGGGCTTCCGCTTGAAGGTTGCCGAGTACATGTCGTGTAAACGGCGGTAAGTGGTGAGAGCGTGTGTGAAGAAGTACACCCCTGCAGGGTTAACATCATCTATTCGAATAGCCATGTCCGCGGAAAAGGACTTCTGGGTTGCTTATATCAGTTCATAGACAAGTGAAAG
The DNA here is from genome assembly GCF_002162155.2 of Triticum dicoccoides. Classification (NCBI taxonomy): domain Eukaryota; kingdom Viridiplantae; phylum Streptophyta; class Magnoliopsida; order Poales; family Poaceae; genus Triticum; species Triticum dicoccoides. The sequence goes on from NC_041387.1 coordinate 374,067,024, forward strand.
TGGATACTCTAAAATACGCAAGATAAGCGTGAGTGCTATGGACGGCGTTCTCGTAGGGAGACGGGAGCGGATCCATAGTGGTGTATTGATATGGTGAATATGTGGACTCGTGTGCGCCACCTGAAGAGTTACTTGCAATCATAGTTTAGGTTAGCCACTGAGTCAAAGCTGGCTTGCTGCAGTTAAACTCCACCATCCCCTTTGTTGATAATGATGCATATGTAGATAGTTCTGATGTAAGTCTTGCTGGGTACATTTGTACCCACGTTTGCCTATTTTATGTTTTTGCAGAGAGACTTCAGTCTCACTAGTAATTCCGCGTGGTCTTCGACGTTTAGCTTGTTACCTCAGCTACGATCTTGTGCCTCGGCAGGATTGGTAGATAGTCAGGCTTCTCAGCCTTTTTCATTTATAGATGTCTGTACTCAGACATGTTAAGCTTCCGCTTGTGCTTTGATTTGTATGCTCTGATTGTGGGTCAGGAGACCCATGTTTGTAATATCTCGCTCCTCGGAGCCTATTGAACAGAGTACTTGAGTCGTAGAGTCATGTTGAGATGCCATCTAGTTGTTTATCTTTAGTAGCCTCTCTTACCGGGAAATGTCTCCTAGTGTTTCCACCGAGCCATGGTAGCTCGCTACCGCTCCGGAACACTTAGGCTGGCCGGCATGTGTCCTTCCTCGTTCCTGTGTCTGTCCCTTCGGGGAAATGTCACGCGATGAATACCAGAGTCCTGTTAGCCTGCTACAGCCCGGTTCACCGGAGTCCTGCTAGCCCAGTGCTACAGCCTGGTTTCACTCACTGATGACCGACATGTTCGATGCTGGGTCATGGATGCCTGTCCCTGTAAGTCTGTGCCACTTTGGGTTTACGACTAGCCATGTCAGCCCGGGCTCCTTATCATATGGATGCTAGCGACACTGTCATATACGTGTGCCAAAAGGCGCAAACGGTCCCGGGCTAAGGTAAGGCGACACCCGTGGGAATACCGTGCGTGAGGCCGCAAAGTGATATGAGGTGTTACATGCTAGATCGATGTGGCATTGAGTCGGGGTCCTGACAACCTAAACAACTCCAAAATTCACCAAACTGCTCATGGCCATTAACTGGAATATATCCAGCATGGAACATTTTAGTTTGGGATTATTTGAGCATTTAAAATAATTTATATAATTTAAATGCCCAAACTCAAATACTTATGATTTAATTCAAAGACCTTAGGATGACCTAGAAAATTGTGCACCACTTTTGGCAAAGGTTTTGAACCAAGGCAAAAATGATGGACATTTTAGAAGGGCATTTCAGGTTCATTGAAAATATTTTTAGTAAACCCTAGTTGGTTTCAGAGGGGGCTGGGGGTTCTGTCATCCCCATTTCAGGTTTCTGTTGAGAAAAATAGACATGATGCAACACTCTAATGCATGAACTAGCTAGGGTGTGACAACTCACCCCCACTGAAAAGAATCTCGTCCCGAGATTTAGGTTCCTCCGGAAAGAAGGCGGGGTACTCAAGTTGAAGACGATCCTCCCTTTCCCAAGTTGCTTCCTTCTCAGAATGGTGCGACCATTGAACCTTGAGAAACTTGATATTATGACGTCGAGTGGTACGCTCGGCTTGATCGAGGATACGAACGGGGTACTCTCGATACGTGAGGTTATCTTGAAGATCAAGCGTTTCGTGGTCCACTCCACGGATAGGATCCAAGAAGCAACACTTGAGTTGAGAAACATGGAAGACATCGTGGACTCTGGAGAGATGCGGAGGTAGTTCCAATTGGTAGGCAACTTCTCCTCGTTTAGCGAGAATGCGAAAGGGTCCAATGTAGCGAGGAGCCAATTTGCCTTTGATACCGAAACGATGGGTTCCCTTCAGAGGAGTAACCCAAAGGTAAGCCTTCTCGTCGACCTCAAAAGTCATAGCCTTATGTTTTCGGTCATATTGACTCTTTTGACGAGATTGGGCTGTTTTCAACTTTTCACGAACGATGCGAACTTTCTCTTCTGCTTCCTGGATCATATCCGGGCCAAAGAATTGTCTTTCCCCAGTTTCTGACCAGTTAAGGGGTGTTCGACACCTTCGTCCATAGAGAATTTCAAAAGGGGCTTTACCCAAGCTAGATTCATAGTTGTTGTTATAAGCAAATTCGGCAAATGGAAGGCATTTCTCCCAATCCATTCCGAATGAGATAACAGAAGCTCGAAGCATGTCTTCTAGAATCTGGTTGACACATTCTACTTGACCACTTGATTGAGGGTGAAAAGCAGTGCTAAAGGAAAGGCGGGTTCCCATAGCATTTTGGAAACTTTCCCAAAATCGAGAGGTGAAGAGACTTCCTCGATCCGAGTTAATTTCCAGTGGAACACCATGGAGGGATACTATCCGGGAGATATACAAGTCTGCTAGCTGACTAGCAGTTATACTCTCGCGAACAGGTAGGAAATGGGCCACTTTGGAAAGACGATCAACAACGACGAAGATAGCGTTATTCCCTCTCTTGGTCCTGGGAAAACCGGTGATGAAATCCATACCAATTTTATCCGATTTCCATTCAGGAATAGCTAGGGGTTGAAGGGTGCCAGCAGGCTGTTGATGCTCTGCTTTTACACGACGACAGACGTCGCAACGAGCAACAAACTGAGCAATGTCTCTCTTCATCCTAGTCCACCAGAACCTCTGGCGTAGGTCCTGATACATCTTGGTACTACCGGGATGAATGGTGAGAGGAGATTCATGAGCCTCCTTAAGGATCAACTGCCGTAAATGTTGGTTTTTGGGAACCACTAGGCGGTTCTGGAAGTACACAACACCATGATCATTTGTGGAGAAACATCTAGCACCTTCGCTAGCAATGTTCTCCTTGATCCTAGACATCCCTTTATCTCGCTTTTGGGCAGCGATGATTTGATCCGTAAGAGTAGGTTTCGCCACCAAGGTGGAAAGAAATCCTTGAGGAACGATGTGAAGATTAAGCTTCCGAAATTCCTCATGGAGAAGCGGTTGACTTTGTTGTAACATCGGATTGTTACAGTTAGATTTACGACTTAGTGCATCAGCCATGACATTGGCTCTTCCTGGGGTGTAAGTTATCCCTAAGTCGAAATCTGTGATCAACTCGACCCAACGTCTTTGCCTGAGATTCAAATCCGGTTGGGTGAATATATACTTCAGACTTTGGTGATCAGTGAAGATTTCGCAACGATTACCGAGGAGGTAATGTCGCCAGGTTTTGAGTGCATGGACTACAGCTGCAAGCTCTAGATCATGAGTAGGATAATTCCCCTCATGTGGGTGCAATTGCTGTGAAGCATAAGCAATTACGTGACGATCTTGCATAAGAATGCAACCTAGTCCTTTTCATGAGGCGTCGCAATAGATAACAAAGTCCTTAAAGAAATCTGGTGGTACCAGTACGGGAGCAGATGTCAGGCGTCTTTTCAGTTCCTGAAAGCTGTGCTCACATTGTGGAGTCCACTCAAACTTTTTATCTTTCTTGAGGAGTTCAGTTAGAGGTTTGGCAACCTTGGAGAAGTTCTCGACAAAGCGGCGACAATAGCTCGCTAAGCCAAGGAAACTCCGAACTTGCTTGACCGATTCAGGTGGAGTCCAATTAAGGACGGCTTGAACTCGCTCAGGATTGACAGCAATACCCTTACCAGAAATTACATGTCCTAGATAGGTCACTTCTGGCAACCAAAATTCGCATTTAGAAAATTTGGCATAAAGGCGATGCTCTCAAAGTTTCAACAACACTAGCCTTAGATGCTCAGCATGTTCTTCCTCGTTCTTGGAGTAGATGAGTATATCATCGAGGTAAACCATGACGAACTTATCCAAATACTCCATGAAAATTGAGTTCATTAACCGAGAGAAAGTGGCGGGAGCATTGGTTAAACCGAAGGACATGACGGTGTACTCGTATTGGCCATAACGAGTAACAAAGGCCGTTTTAGGAATGTCCCCGTTCCTGATTTTGATTTGATGGTAGCCCAACCTCAAATCCATTTTGGAGAAGACGGAGGATCCAGCAAGCTGATCATACAGATCATTGATCCTGGGGAGCGGATACTTGTTCTTGATTGTGACCAGGTTGACTGGTCGATAATCTACAACCATCCGATCCGTACCATCCTTCTTCTTGACGAAGAGAACGGAACAAGCCCATGGAGACAAACTAGGACGGATGAAAGCCTTTTTCAAGGACTCATCGAGTTGTTTCTTAAGCTCGGCTAGTTCTAGTGGTGCCATTTTATAGGGTCTTCTGGAAATTGGGACAGTTCCTGGAATGAGATCTATTACGAACTCGACATCTCTGTCAGGTGGAACACCTGGCAATTCTTTTGGAAAGACATCCGGAAAGTCACGGACTACCGGAACGTCTTCGAGGTCTGGCAAAGGACTGGCGGTAAGAGAATATAGCTGTCGCTTGGCTACTCGGGTCAAGACATTGACTATCTTTCCCGAAGGATGGGTGAGTTGAACGGTCCTAGAGAAGCAATCAATCTTAGCATGATGGGCTGACATCCAGTCCATACCCAAAATGATATTAATATCCGAAGATTTGAGGGCTATCAAAGATGCAAGAAAAACAAGTCTGTCGACTTGAATTTCATTCCCATGGCTTACTCTAGAGGTTTGCCATGTAGAACCAGGAGTAGAAATTTCCATAGTGGGCGGCATGTCGCAGAATGCGGTGTTATGCAAACGAGCATAATTTTCGGATATGAATGAATGAGATGCTCCAGTATCGAAAAGAACAGATGCCGGGTGGCAGTTAACAAGGAGCGTACCAAGAACGATGTTTGGATCCTCTTGAGCTTCTTTAACAGAGATACAGTTGACATGGCCACGTGCAGCGGTGGCCGGCTTGGCGTAGAACACTTTCCCTGTCGGCTTGCCACGACCAACAGCTTTTCCAGACTGGTTGGGGTTGGTCTGGGGACACTCGCACAGGTAGTGACCTGATTCCCCACACTTGAAGCATGTCACGGAGCTGGTGCGTGGAGGAGCATTGTTGGTTGGCCCACCATAGGGCTTGGCTGGTGCATACTGTTGAGCTGGGTGAGGCGCTTGGTAGGATGGACTTGGTGTGAACCTGGGTGGCAGGGCATTGTTAGGCACCCACACCCGGCACTTCTGAGGACCAGCACCGGATGAGGAAGCCATGTCACGGCCATGCTTGCGTGTTGCTTCATAATCAGTCTGACCAGACTCAGCACTGATGGATTTGTTTACAAGCTTCTAAAATGATGTGCACTCATGCAGACGAAGGTCACGGCGAAGCTCAGGGCTAAGTCCCTTGCGGAACCTTGCTTGCTTCTTGGCATCAGTGGAAACTTCCTCAGTTGCATACTGTGCTAGGTTACCGAACTCCCTACTGTATGCATCCACAGAGAGTCGACCTTGAGTGAAACTGCAGAACTCCTCACGTTTACGGTCCATAAGACCCTCCGGAATGTGATGTTCATAGAAAGCCTCGCTGAATTCAGCCCAAGTAGTGACCTGGCCCACTGGGCGCATGGCTCCATAGTTCTCCCACCAGAGACTGGCGGGGCCTTCAATATGATATGCAGCAAATGTGACCTTGTCAGCCTCAGCTATGAGTGCAGAGCGTAGCTTGTGAGTAATACTACGAAGCCAGTCATCGGCGTCGAGAGGCTCGACGGAGTGGTGGAAAGTGGGTGGATGTAACTTGATGAAGTCGCTGAGCGACACCAAGTTATTCCTCTGATGGTGTGCTGTGTTTTGCTCGATGCGCTCCAACAAACTGTTGGTCTCCCGCTTGTTTCTCTCAGCTTCCAGCATAACCTCGGCCAGAGAAGGAGGGTGAGGCAGGTTTGTTTCCCCAACTCTGCTGCCTTCGGCCTGCTCTGGGGGAGCAGGGTTGGTGCGGGTGTTAACCATCCTAGGAAAACAAGACAATGGTTTAGTCCAGGATGATAAGATTCCGACATAGAAATGTAGAATGTAATGGATAACTTGGAATGTAAGATGATCGTCCGTATGACATGGTAGATACAGAAACTGCTTCTTTTATTCCATCGTCATACGCACCATACAAGGTTTAGTACAAAACCAAACAAAGTACTACTACGGTGAAAGGAAGATTACATCTCATCGAAGGCATTCTAAGCTCCTATACATTATTTTTCTACACCTCCAGAAGGTGGTACAAGCTAAGTCATATCCCACGAGTCGCGCAGGACGGTGGACGATACAACTAGTACGATACTAGTGATACTACTACTAACTCAGACAGCTCCGTAGTAGTCTTCATAGAAGTCACCTCCATAGCCTGGAAGCTCAACGTGATCATCCGGAAATAGTCGGTCCCGTGGAGCTTGTGGACCATAGGGGCTAGGATGAGGTCTTGGACCAACAAACGGTGGCCTGCGGGGACCACGAGGTGGGGTGATGCCTCCTACATCACGCCAATCCATCATGTCTGGCAGAGCAGATCTCACAGGATAGAGATCTCGCATATCCATATATCCATCTTGCACAACCGGTGCAAACCGAGTCAAAGTGGCCCAATGATCAGCACGGGTATTGAAAAGCTCCAGTCTCAAGGCCCGATTTTCACGGTCCTTGTCTTCAAGCAACTGTGTAGTGGTCCGGGTTAGTGAGTCCTCCTGAGTGGAGTCAGCATAGATAGCCTGGAGATACCCTTGTGCTCCCGGAAGTGAAGCTGGCATATATCGGAAGTCGGAGTCCCGAAATAGGCCAGTCCTGACTCGCATGATGGTCATCATAGAGTAGGCAGCATCCTGCACAACCATCTCAATAGTAACCCCGAGTCCATAGGAGCAGTGGAGGGGCTCGATAGATCCAGGATAAGATGGAAATATCCTGACGGTGCAAAAATATTGACTTCGATTAAAGTCTCAGAATTGCTCTTCGACCGTGTATTCAGGATACCAACGGTATCCTGCCTCAGTCATTACCCTGACCAACATGGCAGTATGGCCGGGTACATCTAGGCATCGAGTTAAACGAACCACTTGATTCTAAGGACTGGAAGCCATCTGGAACATGATAAAACACAAGACATTAGAATTTGTAGCAGAAATTGGACAGCATAACGACAGTAAATGCTGAGAAAGGATTTTGAGGCATTTTGCAAAGAATTGCATAGACACTCAACAACATCATATCAAGGTTCTGGGTCCATCTTAGCACATAATGGGGTAGTAGAACTGAACTAGGCTGGTAACCATCAAACCTATAAGGTACTACTGATTAGTAACACGTGAACCTGATAGAGAGATGAGATCCTAATTCCTTAACCCCCGGTGGAAGAATAGACTGACTCAGATCAGAATGTCATGAGATAAAGGAGTAAAAAGAGCCTTACGTTCCATCCCACAATCAATTCCCCTACATATAACTAAAGCATTTCTAGACTCAACATCGACCAGTTTGGCTTGGAGAACCTACAGGCAGTTCGGCTCTAATGCCAACGCTGTCAGGACCCTGACTCAATGACACATCGATCTAGCATGTAACACCTCATATCACTTTGCGGCCGCATGCATGGTATTCCCGTGGGTGTCGCCTTACTTTGCCCGGGACCGTTTGCGCCTTTTGGCACACGTATATGATAGTGTTGCTAGCATCCATATGGTAAGGAGCCCGGGCTGACATGGCTAGTCGTAAACCCAAAGTGGCACAAACTTACAGGGACAGGCATCCATGACCCAGCATCGAACGTGTCGGTCATCAGCAAGTGAATCTGGGCTCTAGCACTGGGCTAGCAGGACTCCAGTATCCATCGCGTGACATTTCCCTGAAGGGACAGACACATGAACAAAGAAGGACACATGCCGGCCATCCTAAGTGTTCCGGAGCAGTAGCAAGCTACCAAGGCTCAGTGGAAACACTAGGAGACATTTCCCGGTAAGAGAGGCTACTAAGAATAAACAACTAGATAGTCAGATCCCACACATACCAAGCATTTCAATCATACACACAATATGCTCGATATATGCAAATACAACAAGGCATCGCAACATGACTCTACGACACAAGTACTTTATTTAAAGGCTCAAAGAGCCATACATAGCATACACACAAGTATGGGTCACATGACCCAGCATTCAAGTCATACAAGCATACAAGCCAACAGCGGAAGTAACTTGTCTGAGTACAGACAACTAGTAAAATAAAAGAGGCTTGGGGAAGCCTGGCTATACTACATGGTCCTTCACAAGCTCAGGATCACCACCTGGGCCTCAGTCTACTCATCGATGTCAACGTCTACAAAGAACCCATCAGAAGGGGTTGCAGCGTCTTCTGAAAAAAAGTAATTTAAAGCAACATGAGTACAAAGGTACTCAGCAAGACTTACATCAGATCCTACATACATGCACATTATCAAGAAGGGTTGGTGGGGTTATTGCAGCAAGCCATCTTTGGCTCTTGGCTAAGCTATCCTACGAGACACCAACTTGAAATGGTTTTGCGCACACGAGTCCACTACACACCAACTCAATACACTACCGAGGATCCACCTCCGTCTTCCTACGGAAGAGCCATCCTCGGCACTCACGCTTATCTTGAGATTTTTAGTAGTATCCATTTACTTGTCTATGAAATGTATAGGCAACCAAGTAGTCCTTTACCGCGGATGCGGCTATTCGAATAGATGATGTTAACCCTTCAGGGGTGTACTTCTTCATACATGTTTCCACCACTTAACGTCTGCACATGGCATGTGCTCGGCAGACTTCAAGCGAAAGCCGACGTGGGTGTGGACCACGACCTACCTAAACACCTAAGTCTCTAGTCTAGGTTTATCGCCTATTCAGGTTCCATCCGCAGGGAGTCCGGTCGAGGTTTCCACATACGGCCCCGAACAATGTGTACAGGGTTCCGAGACACCTAACAGGTGCCCGTGTACCCGGCCACGTACCTACCGCATCACAGCCCACCCCGCGGGTCAGCGCTGTCCACGGCCTCCAGTAAGCTACAAACACCAGAAACTACTTGCAACTCCTAGACAGAGGACTAGGGTGAATAAGAAGTCGAGCGGGGTCATATTTCAGGGCCCAATGTATGGTAGTAGCTGAATCTTAAATCACAAATACAGATCTCAGTGCTTAAGGTCGGCTTCAATGAAACAACCCACCATGTACTCCTACATGGCCTCTCATCGATACCTTTACCAAATTGTGTTCAACACATCACTCTCATTACCGGTCATGATCATTTCACTCTAGCCCATCACCCAGATGAACCAGACCTGACACGACATTAAGCATAGCAGGCATAGCAAGGTAGGAACAACACATACATATGGCTCAATCAACTCCTACACATGCTAGTGGGTTTCATCTAGTTATTGTGGCAATGACAGGTTGCTTGCCTGATGGGTCGGTGCACTGGTATTGTTCTTCGTTGGGGTAATCGTGGTACTCGTCGGAGGCAGAACCTGCCACAAAGAGCACCGATACACAAACATCACCAAACAATATGCAACAACATGATGCATGCATGAGACATGGCAAAATGAGTGTATTGGGCTAATGCAACTAAGACCAGATGGGTTTGAACCATTTTGAATCAAAGATTCAAGTTTCAAACTCATAAATGGCCCTTATAAGTGCTTTATCTTGTTCTGCACTAAACAGCAGGTTAAATTGTTTAAACATGCATGAAACCAGTACAGGTGGATAGATTGGATTTTTCTGATCATTTTTCATATATAATACTTTGCATTTTGAGTTACAGATTAATTTCTATGATTTTTTGAAGTTTGTGGTATTTCCTGGAATTTCCTGTATAAAAATAATTCCAGTAAATAAATTACTGCGTCAGCATTACGTTAGGATGACGTCAGCGGTCAACGGAACAGTCCAGGTCAACCCTGACTAGTGGGTCCCGTGTGTCAGTGTAATTAGTTTAACTAAATATTAATTAAAACTAATCCTGATTAGTTAACAGGGCTGGGACCCACCTGTCATTGACCCAGGGGGGTCAAACTGGGCCCACCCGTGGTCAAACGAGGGGTCAGCGGGGTCAACTCACCGGCGTTTAGCCACCGGCGAGGCCGAACGCGGCGGCGAGAGTGGTTTTGTGCATTCCGGCGACCAAAAGAGCGGCGGAGGGCATCTACGTGTAGCTGGGAGCAAGCCGCAGCTCTTGGTGGTGTTGGTTGAGCTCGGGGTGGCCGGAAACGGCACCGGCGACGACTTTGGCGGTCGCCGGAGTTCGGGTGATGATGAACCCGAGGCTACGGAGCACGACGAGGCTCGTGGTGAGGTGCTACGGGTTCCTACGAGTGCGGTGAGTGCGTTGGACATGGTGGTGTGGCCAGTGGGTGGCCGGAGTCACGTCGGCGACGAGCTCCACGGTGGCGCATGCGGGTGAGCTACGTGCAGTCGCTACGGGGCTCGAGAGCGAGAAAGGAAAGGGAGGAGAGGTAGCTGGGCTCACGCCGGTCTCGAGGGAGCAGACGGCGTGGTCGGGGACGAGCTGGTGCGGTGGTGACGGCGAAGGGGATCTCCGGCGATGGCGGAGTCGGGCGAGGTTGGTGCAGAGGCCTCGGGGCAAGCGAGCGCTCGGGGCTCAGCTAGCTCGAAGAAGAGGAGGGCGGCGGAGCTCCTGGACATGACGACACGGCACAAGGACGACGGAGAGCATGACTACGGTGACGGTGCGGCTGTGGTGGCGTCGACCATGGCGTGGGAGAGCGAGGGAGAGAGGCAGGGGGAGAATGGATGTGTCCACGGGGTTCGGGGCGCGACGTGGAGCTCATACCAGTCGGCAGAGAGGCGAGGGAAGGAAGCAGGGCGGCGGGCAGCTGCGTGGCGCGTGCTGGTTCCACCGTCGAGCACCTGCCTGCCTGCCTGGCGAAGGTAAGCAGCTCGCTGGAGCGGCTGCTGGGCTGGGCCGGCTAGGTGGGCTGGCTAGTTGGGCTGCCAGGTTAGTTCCCTCTCTCTCTCTCTCTCTCTCTCTCTCTCTTTATTTATCTTTTTTTATTTATTCTGTAACTTTGTGGACTTACTAAAAATACCTAAACAACTCCAAAATTCACCAAACTGCTCATGGCCATTAACTGGAATATATCCAGCATGGAACATTTTAGTTTGGGATTATTTGAGCATTTAAAATAATTTATATAATTTAAATGCCCAAACTCAAATACTTATGATTTAATTCAAAGACCTTAGGATGACCTAGAAAATTGTGCACCACTTTTGGCAGAGGTTCTGAACCAAGGCAAAAATGATGGACATTTTAGAAGGGCATTTCAGGTTCATTGAAAATATTTTTAGTAAACCCTAGTTGGTTTGAGAGGGGGCTGGGGGTTCTGTCATCCCCATTTCAAGTTTCTGTTGAGAAAAATAGACATGATGCAACACTCTAATGCATGAACTAGCTAGGGTGTGACAATTCAATTCAAGGGAGAAGACAAGGTATTATGGGTTCTTGGTTAAATCAGCAATAATGCATATGAGAGCCACTCAAAATTTCCATCATGGTCTTCTCCTCTCGACCTCCAAATAAATAAAACTATTTACACGGGAAAGCTCCCAACAAGCAAAAGAAGAACGAGAAATCTTTTTGGGTTTTCATTTAATTTACTACTACTACAAGCATAGAAAGTAAACTAGCTCAAAGCTACAACTAATTTTTTTGTTTTTCTTAGGGTTATTCAAACACACAAGAAGAAAGCGAGGAAAAGAAAATAAACTAGCATGGACAGTACAATGAAAAAGTATGAGCACCGACAACTAGAATGTGTGTGTGAACATGAATGTAATGTCGGTGAGAAATACGTACTCCCCCAAGCTTAGGCTTTTGTCCTAAGTTGGTCTATGCCCACGGATGGCCTGGAGGATATCCAAAGTTGTAACTGGGGTCATACTGAGATGCAGCAGCCATCGCCTCACAAGCTGCAGCTTGGAGGCGGGCAACCTCCGTCCTCCTCTCGTACTTGTTCGCCTCCTCCCTGGTTATAAAATATCTCCTTTTTGCCTAAAAGTCAAATAAACTAGGAGCAGGGAGAGCAACATGGACAGTGCGACGTATGTCAAATATTAGTCGGTATTGGAGAAATGGTTCATTCCTCTCAAGAAACTGATGGCTAACCATGGCGTCATAATCTAAATAAGCAGGGGGCAACTCCATATCCCCTTAATGTATGGATCTCAAGAAAATTAGCTACACAGGTTGCATAAATCCCACCAAACAAGTCTCCAACTAAACCATTATTATGCAACCTATGTGCAACAATGGCCCCCAAGTTATATTGTTTATCTCCTAATACAACACTCTCGAGACCACTAAGAACTGGAACACACATGTGACAAGCTTCATCTTTACCGTTAATGCATCTACCTATGAAGAGAGCAAAAATAATGCATAGCAGGAAAATGAATGCTCCCTATGGTAGCTTGTGCTATTTCTCTAGATTCCCCCACCGTGATACTAACAAGAAAATATTTATATTCGGATTTGCAAGGTTCACTAGCACTAACCCATTGCGGGAGTTTACAAGCGGTAGTAAAATCTTCTAGGTCCATGGTATATGATTTATCATAAAGATCAAATAGGACAGTGTGAGAATTGTGTGTAGATGTAAATTTGAACCTTCTCACAAAGGAATCAGTTAAATGGTAGTATTGAGGGCACTTATCTTGCATGAAGTCCTCAAGATCAGCATTACACACATATGCATCAAATTCATCCTTGATGCCTGATTTGACCATAAACTCTTCTGACGGCCATTCACAAGGCCGTACATAAGCTTCCCTCGGTGGTTCCTCGTCCTGCTCATGTATTGCGAGCCTGGGTCCTTGCTTCCATGAAGAGGCACCTTTGTACATTTTCCTAGACATATTTCTTCCTCTGAAAAATTTCTGAAAATTTTAGTAACTCCAAATAAAAGTGAACCAAACTCAATGAAATTGATAGTAACTACTCCCACAAGTGCCTAGAGACTATATCATGCATTAGAACTACTTGGGACCATATCAGTTTGACATGCAAGCTCAAGAACAGGGTCACCTAGGGAGCAAAAAATTGCAATGAATAAAGCACTAGAACAAAAACTAATTGGACAATTGGAGGAGTCACATACCAAAGAACAATCATCCAAAGCAGTTTTGTGAATGGAGCTTTGAGCAAGGAGATAGAAACTGGCAGCAAAATGAGCTAGAAATCGTGCTTGAGCTGGATAATGATTTTTTTGGGAGGAAGAAGAAGAGCATGGGTGCAGGAATAAGTGGAGGGGGGCCACCGTGGGCCCACGAGGCAGGGGGCGCGCCGCCTGGGGGTGGGCGCGCCCTAGACCCTCGTGGCCAGGTGCTTGCTCCCCTGCTGTGTTCTCAGTGCCAGATATTCTCAAATATTCCAGAAAAAATCATACTAAATTTTCAGGGCATTTGGAGAACTTCTATTTTCGGGGTATTTTTTTATTGCACGGATAATACTGAAAACAGACAGAAAATACTTTTTTTTCTTTATTTAATCCAAATAACAGAAAGTAAAAAGAGGGTACAGAAGGTTGTGCCTTCTAACTTCATCCATCTTATGCTCATCAAAAGGAATCCACTAACAAGGTTGATCAAGTCTTGTTAACAAATTCATTCAAATAACATGGAACCGGAGAAATTTCGAATAACACTAGGTTACCTAAATGGGGATATGCACATCCCCAATAATAAGAATATCATATTTCTTCTTGACAGTAGGAAGAGGAAATTCAAAACCTCCAATAATAATAGTTGGAATTTTTCCAATAGAATTGATACTGTGAACTTGAGGTCGTTTCCTCGGAAAGTGTACCGTATGCTCATTACCATTAACATGAAAAGTGACATTGCATTTGTTGCAATCAATAACATCCCCTACAGTATTCAAAAAGGGTCTACCAAGGATAATCGACATACTATCGTCCTCGGGAATATCAAGAATATCAAAGTCCATTAAGATAGTAACGTTTGCAACCACAACAGGCACATCCTCACAAATACCAATAGGTATTGCAGTTGATTTACCAGCCATTTGCAAAGATATTTAAGTAGGTGTCAACTTATTCAATTCAAGTCTACGATATAAAGAGAGAGGCATAACACTAACACCGGCTCCAAGATAAGATAAAGCAGTTTTAACATATTTTTTTTTAATGGAGCATGATATAGTTGGTACTCCTGGATCTCCAAGTTTCTTTGGTATCTTTCTTTTATTTGTAATTAGCAAGCATGGTGGAAATTTTAGCTTCCGGTATCTTTCTTTTATTTGTAATAATATCTTTCATGTACTTAGCATACGGATTTACTTTGAGCATATCAGTAAAACGCATACGCAAAAAGATAGGTCTAATCATTTCAGCAAAGCGCTCAAAATCCTCATCATCCTTTTTCTTGGATGGATTAGGAGGAAAAGGCATGGGTTTCTGAACCCATGGTTCTCTTTCTTTACCGTGCTTCCTGCAACGAAGTCTCTCTTATAATAATGTTGATTCTTTGATTGTGGGTTATCAAGATCAACAACAGGTTCAACCTCTACATCATTATTATTACTAGGTTGAGCATCAACATGAACATCATCATTAACATTATCACTAGGTTCATGTTCATCACGAGATTGTGTTTCAGCATCAGAAATAGAAATATCATTGGAATTCTCAGGTGTGTGTACAACAGGTTCACTAGAAGCATGCAAAGTCCTATCATGTTTCTTCTTCTTCTTTTTAGAGGACTAGGTGTATCAACATTATTTCTCGGAGAATCTTGCTCAATTCTCTTACCGTGGCCTTCAGGATACAAAGGTTCCTGAGTCATTTTACCCGTTCTAGTTGCCACTCTAACAGCAAAGTCATGTTTATTATTTAATTCATCAAGCAAATCATTTTGAGCCTTCAGCACTTGTTCTACTTGAGTGGTAACCATATAAGCATGTTTACTAATAAGTTTAAGTTCACCCTTAACTCTAGACATATAATCAGTCAAGATCGTAGTTGAGGGATAAATCTTAGTTCTTTCGTCCTTCAAGTTCCTCATAGTGATCAGCAGATATAAATCCCAAGTGACTCAAAGAATAGAGCTATGCTCCCCGGCAATGGCGCCATAAAATAGTCTTGATAACCCACAAGTATAGGGGATCGCAAGAGTTTTTGAGGGTAGAGTATTCAACCCAAATTTATTGATTCGACACAAGGGGAGCCAAAGAATATTCTCAAGTATTAGTAGTTGAGTTGTCAATTCAACCACACCTGGATAACTTAGTATCTGCACGAAGTATTTAGTAGCAAAGTAGTATGGAAGTAACGGTAACAGTGGCAAAAGTAACACTAGCAGTTTTGTAGTAATTGTAACAGCAACAATGGTAAAGTAAATAAGCAAAGAATAATATGTGAAAAGCTCGTAGGCATTGGATCAGTGATGGATAATCATTTGGATGCGATTCCACATGTAATAGTTATAACATAGGATGACACAGAACTAGCTCCTGTTCATCAATGTAATGTAGGCATGTATTCCAAATATAGTCATACGCGCTTATGGAAAAGAACTTGCATGACATCTTTTGTCCTACCCTCCTGTGGCAGCGGGGTCCTATTGGAAACTAAGGGATATTAAGGCCTCCTTTTAATAGAGTACCGGACCAAAGCATTAACACATAGTGAATACATGAACTCCTCAAATACGGTCATCACCGGTAAGTATCCCAATTATTGTCACTTCGGGGTTAACGGGTCATAACACATAATAGGTGACTATAGACTTGCAAGATAGGATCAAGAACTCACATATATTCATGAAAACATAATAGGTCCAGATCTGAAATCATGGCACTCGGGTCCTACTGACAAGCATTAAGCATAGCAAAGTCATAACAACATCAATCTCAGAACATAGTGGATACTAGGGGTCAAACCCTAACAAAACTAACTCAATTACATGGTAAATCCCATCCAACCCATCACCGTGCAGCAAGCCTACGATGGAATTACTCATGCACGGCAGTGAGCATCATGAAATTGGTGATGGAGGATGGTTGATGATGACGACGACAACGAATCCCCCTCTCCGGAGCCCCGAACGGACTCTAGATCAGCCCTCCCGAGAGAGTTTAGGGCTTGGCGGCGGCTCTGTATCGTAAAACGCAATGAATGTTTCTCCCTATTTTTTTCTCCCCGAACGTGAATATATGGAGTTGGAGTTGAGGTCGGTGGAGCTTCTGGGAGCCCACGAGGTAGGGGGGCGCGCCCTGGGGGGGCCCACCATCGTGGACAGGGGGTGGGCCCCCTGACGTTGATTCTATCATCAGTATTTTTAATTAATTCCAAACAGTTGCTCAGTGGATTTTTCAGGTCATTCCGAGAACTTCTATTTCTGCACAAAATTAACACCATGGTAGTTCTGCTGAAAACAACGTCAGTCCGGGTTAGTTCCATTCAAATCATGCAAGTTAGAGTCCAAAACAAGGGCAAAAATGTTTGGAAAAGTAGATACGACGGAGACGTATTAGGAGCCGGTGATGTCCTTTGTGTTCTCCTGTGATAGTACATCCAAGAGAGCTTTGGAGCGTGAGGAGGCCATGGTTGGAGTGGTGCCGATAGAAGGAAGGGACCGGAGGAGAATGACTATGGGTCTTTGGCTATGGCTGGGGGCTAGAGCTAAAGTTAATATGGCGGGCGAATGTCAATGAGCCGCGGCAAACGGATGGACGGTTAGCGTCGGAGTAGGTTCGTCGGCAGCCGCGTATCATTAATGTGGGCGGCAGGCGGACGGATGGCCGTGGTGTCGTTTACGCTGAGTAGTCGCTTGCACCAGGATGCCGCGTGGGTGGGACTGAGCTTCAGTGACGTAACTGCAGGTGCAGTTGGGTCACTAACATGTGGGCCAGATGCCTATTGGGCCCACTTGTCAGTGACCCAACTATAACTTCAGTTACGTCACTGAAGCAGCGTTCGTGCGGGTGGCGCTCTCTCGTCCGTCACGCTGCTGCAATGCCGGCGCTAGTGAGAGGTCGCGTCGAGCCTGAATGCGGCATTGACGTTCTGGAGCGACGGTGACCATTTCATGCAGGAAGTGCACGCTAGCGATGGAAGGGGTTTCGGTAGGCCTGGGCGGTCAGACGCTGGCGTGGTGGTATATTGTTTTTGTAGTTAACCAAATGATGTATTTTTGCAAGGAGCAAACGCGACGCACATGCATGGATGCGGAAGACCCACACACATGCAGTGCGCACGCGTATGCACATAATACATACCAGCACGCACGCGGACGCACTTACGCAGTTACGCTTATGATTGTACTGAAATAAATTGTGTGAACTCATGGATGACAAGCCTTTGAAGCGTATGCGCCACATATAGACAACCAGGCGTCCATACAACCGCTCGTGTCGACAGCTAGCCTTCGACGACCACCATTAGACACACACAACCATGCATAACTTACGAATAATGGATGAATCGATCAAACACACACTCATGTGCAATGGCACTATCATCGGTCGCTCACGATACATATATAGGTACCATAGTACCCTCTCTAGCTAGGTTGTTTATAGAATGTCGTTGTGACGGATGATATACATGAGCAAGGCGCCGAGTCACATCGTCGCATCGTGTACAGAGCCATGGTTAATGTCGAGCATCTCGGCGCCCAAGCACGAGTAAGACGTTGGTGTTAAGCCAGGTGAATACATGCTCGGTGTTCGCGGATGCCACCAACAAACGTCTAAACAGTAATGTCAGGCACCGCCGGGGCACGTAGGTGATGGGCTTGCCTTTTGCGTTGCGCCATGAGCAGAACTTTCATTGAGAGGGCGACGTGCATGCATTACCATGGTTTGACAGCGTGAGGGTGAGTGTCTGCGCGCGTACAATCTACTTGCGTCTGTGGGCGGTGTGCGCTAATGTGTGCATCATGTGTAATATAAAAAATATTAGTTTGTGCATTTAACGCAAAGTATTTCATTTTCATTTGGCTGACGAATGTGTGTTGCAGCGATGAGTCTGTGGTTTGATTCCTCACATACGCATAATTTTGGTTTTTATTTCAATCTCCACTGACAGGTAGGCCCGCATAGATAGATAAATACAGAACACGAACTGATGAGGCACATGTGGATTGTTTGACTGGTCAACCAGACAAATACGGAGCTATACGCTGAGCCAGTGACCGTATAATCACCATATCTTGTATATAACGACAATATTGACTGTATTCTTAAGTACAATGATTAAAGTGAGCTGTCAAGACAAGTTCAATGACTGCAAATGCATTTTACTCAGTAATAAATGACCTGGATTGAAGGGGAATCCAAATTTCTCTTCTTCATCTGTCCTTGAGCTCTTGATAAACCAATGCAATATATGGTTGTCCGGCCACTCCGGCCCAGAGCTCTCACCAAGCGTCGTTCATGCCACCGCGCCGCACACTAATCGGTAAGAAAGCGTTGGCATACCACCGCGCCGAGTTCCTCGCCGCCCATGATGACACACAAAGTGGTAGGGAAGCGATGGCATCCCGCCGTGCCAAGTTCATCACCGCTCGTGACCTCACACCTACGTGGGCAAACATTGAAGCTGCCAAGGCCGAACGGGCGCAGAGCAAGAGGCGGCAAAAGCAGCACAGAGGGAGCAGAAAAGGTAGAAAGCACTTAAGAAAAGAGAGGCCCGTCGCCGCAAGAAAGAAGAGGACGCACACGCTGCTGTAGAGAGCTCGGCGGAGATCCAAGCACGGTGGGGTGTCACCGATGAAGCCGGGAAGGAGAACAACGATGTCTGGCCAGCATGTGAAAAGTTGTAGTACTAGTAGTTAGTGTGTGTGTGTGTGTGTCTGTCTTGCATGTACATTGATTTAATTAATTACGAGCATGTACCAGTACTAGTTACTACTGTAGTTTCTAGAGAAAATTACCAGTACATTAGCCTAGACTCAATGGAAAAATTCCTATCCTATGCATCAAATGGCATATCTTTCTCTATAGGAATTGAGATGCATGTCATCTCACTCCCTATGATTTTCATATTCCTATAAAATTCATATCCTATGAACGAAAGGAGGCTTCCGCTGGAGTATAGTACTACTATAGCTAGAAGTATTGCTGGTACAGTAGTATTCTTCAAGAAGTGGAATTCAACGAAGTCATGATGGTTCCTTCGTCCGAGCAACTTTATAGTGGGGAAGGTTGGGCCTATGATTTGATGGCTCATTAGTCATTATTTCTGCAGCGCGACGACCCGAGTGACTCTCCCTTGGAGTTCTGCGTGCATGGCAAGTGAACCAGGATGGTCGATGTCCCAGATGTCAGCAAACAGAAGTATTCTTTCCAATATCGAGGAGCAAGGAAACTTCCTGGTATAGTATCACTGTTGATTTATATTTATTTATTTATTTTTGATGAAAGCTAGCATTTCAACTCTTACGACGAAGGAGTGCCAAACACGACACGTTTTGGATGTCCCACACGTCAGCGAAATGAGTGGGACATGAATAGAGTGGTAGAGTGTCTCCACTTCTTCCACTTCTAGGTCGGAGACCACACATAGTACTAGTAGTACGAATTGTACAAAGTGCGACCCAGGTAGAAATACGCGTCTAGTTGTAAGGTCTCGGGCCATACACACGTAAACAAATATAAAACCTAATATGTGCCTCCAATTAATATAGTAGTAGAGTACTTAGGCACGTACATCATAATATCACCGTGCATTGCACGTACAACATTTAGTGGTAGTAAGAGACAAATGCCTATATGCCATGCATGTTCATACCATTTGTGCCTTTCTACTTCACTTACTGCGCTACATTACTCACGTTCGTACATCCCTGGGTACATGTCCATCTCATAGTTCCAGTCCCACGTGTTCTTCATAGATGGAACGATCCATAACGGTGGGCAACGGGACTCCATATCATCGCAGCTTCTTAGTGTGGCTCCCCATGAAGGAGACTCATCCAAACTGAAGTGGCATAGATCAGGGATAGGGGCATTGAAGATATGAATCCCTCGGTGCACAATGAAAACACCTCCGTTCTTCATGAATAGCAGGCCATCAGCGTCGTGCACAGAAGGTGGCATCATTTGCACTATGGGGTAGTTGTCCCCAATGTAAATCAAGTACTCTTCAAGTGTGTTCATCCGCACCCAGGTAGCATCACGGGGGTCAAACACGCCGCCGTCCATCTGGTACACCTGGCATCTCAAACCTGGATACATGCTGACGTGCATGGTTATGGTCCATGCAGTATAATAAGGTGACGTAAGCAGGGGATACTAATTAAAATAAAATACTTTATATTGCTTATCTCTATGAGGGGAAGGGAAGCAATGTATAGACCAACTGCGGCATGGGCGACCACAAACAATTTGAGAGTGTTACCTGGGCCATGTACATTAATTAAAGTAGGAGTAGTTTTGTTTGATGGGATTATGGCTACCTAGCTAGTACTACACAGAATTGAAATTGTTAAGCCCTTTATAGTTTATACAACTGGGATTATAAAGTTGCGTTGATGGCTATCCCAATCAATAAAAGAAAAGAAGGAAAGAACTACTCCTGCTCCTGATGTACAAAGAGACATGTACTGAAATGTTATAAGATGACATGGCAATAAGATATATGATAGTTCCTGGCTCTAGTACTCTTGGATCGGAGAGAGGGGGTTACCTGTGTACACGATCAGGGTACGATCGTGATAGATCGTGGCACCTTGTTGCCCTTCAATGGTACCATGGGTAATGACTGCTAAGATAGTATGTCCCAACTGGGTGTCGTCAGCTACAAGGTTCCAAGTTAGACCAAATGCCTCATGCACATCCATGATTGGCGATCTGATTTTGATCGGGGGATGACTTTCCCTGCATAATTTTGCAAACAAGGCGGAATTCATAGAAACCGGATGAAAATCATTACATTTCGAATTTTTTTCATATAAACCGGACGAGATACATTACAATTTTCATACAAATTAGAGTGAAACCTACTCTAAAGAAGTTGCAACTGTAATGTGGGCGGGGCACAGATGACGGCCGACCGTGGTGTCATTTGAGGCTACTCATAGTGGGGTCATACACTACAAAAAATACACTTTTGTGATGATACGTGTTTGTCACAGTAGGTCACGTTTTCTGTCATGCATGTACATCCATGATGATTTTATGACAGAATCAAGATAGTCATACCTATGCTATCGTAGAAGTGTTCCATGACATTACCAAAATTATCATCACAGAAGTGTCCACTTCCATCATGATAAATCGCGTGTCATAGAAGTGCTTTCGTCAAGTGTAACCAACACATGGCATCCACCGTAACGGGTCGCCATTAGGCTATCGGGTTCTGGTTTGGATCCGATAAGCCATTAACAGCCAGGACCAATGGGGATGTTCCACGTGTAAAATTATCATTCGGCCAGCAGGACCACGTGTCGGCCTGCCGTTCGGATAGTTGTCATCCAGCGAATGGACGTAATGTGCCTATGATACGTCAACATGTGTCTCAGCCCAACAGTGGCCCATTCAGGTTAAAAGGCCGGGCCTATCAAAATAAGCGGGCTGAACCATTAGTGGCCTACATGAGTCAGGCCCATTCACAAGCACGGCCCATACAAGTTACACAGAATCGGCCCATCAAAGGCCCATTCTAGATTTGACAATTTCCAGCCCATAGTCAGTTTCAGCCCGTTATAGCCCATCGTTAGTTCCAACCCGTTAACGGCCCGGAACATCTGTCGGCCTTTCCGCAACCCATTCCGCAGTTGGGCCAATTCTAGCCCGTTGTGACTTTAGGCCTGTCCTTGGCCCATTTAGTAAATGGTCCAATTCCTAGCCCATTTTGTCTTTCGGCCTGTTATAGCCCATCGTTAGTTCCAACACGTTAACGGCCCGGAACATCTATCGGCCTTTTCGCAACCCATTCCACAGTTGGGCCAATTCTAGCCCGTTGTGACTTTAGGCCTGTCCTTGGCCCATTCAGTAAATGGTCCAATTCCTAGCCCATTTTGTCTTCCGGCCTGTTAACGGCCCGCACAATAGTTGGGCCTTTGACTTTGGGTCCATTAGGGGCCCATGTTCCGCACGACAAAATTTCAGCCCGACGCGACTTTCGGCCTATTAAAAGCCAACTTTGCAAATTAGGCCTCCTCTGGCCTATAACACTTTCGGCGGTTACTGGCCCGTAATGTAAAAGTCCCGAGACAAAATTGACATTTATTTCAGCCTGCTAGAGGCCCACGGGCCATTTCCATTTATACGGCCCTATCGAGCTTTCGGCCTGTTAATGGCCTGCTAAGAGCCGTTGTTATGGTGGGCCACATAATTTGGGATCGACTAAATATTATTTTGACCATCCCAATTAAGGCCGCTTTGACTACACATGCTTGTTCATTTGTATGGCGTCTAGGAAATGTTTGGCGTGTTGGCCCCCGTTTCAACGATATAGTCAAAGAATTATCCTACTCTATACTATCGCCTCTAAAAAAATACACTATACAATAAAAAGACTAAGGCACAGAAACATAGAATAATCCTACACTATACAATAAAGAAATTACAGTCGAATATACCCACTGGGCAATATAGTTCAGCACCAGTGATAATAAAGCATACATAAACAACAAATTACATACACTGGACAAATAAAGCTCATACATCATGGACACGCATCAACAAAACTTACCATTTGAACTATAATTTCTTCAGAAAATAGGATCAGCCAGATTCAGATAGCACAACTTTTAGTCTGCAAAATCTCCAATTCCTTCGTGGTTACCTCAATGTCTCGTTTCATTTTGTTGACTCCAGTCTCAACTTGTTGATTGCATGTTGAGAATCATGTACATGTTTTCTTCCCACCTCTAGTTGATGCTCGAGAACATCAACACATTCCAGTTCTAACCTATAATCATTAGGTAACGGCCATGCCGCACTGCTAGTAGATCTTTATGTTGATATCACTTCATCCTGAAATGTTTCTGTAAGTACACATGACTAGGAAAAAAATATAGTTACAACAATGAAGCGAGCAAGACAGACTATTTTGTACATGGCAAAACATGACTAACAATAATGTTATAGGTCATGAAGCATAAGCATGTGATATTTAAAAATTATAAAAATGGTAGTCTGTGCAGCCCGCATACAGAAATATCTCTTAGCTCACCAGAGGATCATGATGTTGAGGCCAAATCCAAAACACAGACATGTTACAAATTTAGATAGGACGTTGCGTATAAGTGAGCAAGCAGTTGGCCATTCTGTAGCTCAATTAGAGTCTTAGGGAGCATAGTGAACAGCAGAGGGATTCATACAAACCTACTATAGCAAGCAAAACTATGCAACCATTAGCCTAGTATAAACTAGATTGTGAGCCTCATGTAGTAATAGTTGGTTAATAGACTTCAAAGCTTCAGGCACACTTCGCCAGAGTAATTAAATGGTAAGACCTTTCATTAAGTCAACTAATAGTTATACAGGTACCCAACATCAGGCATCATTGTTTGGGAATCTCATTAACTGAGGACAAATAAGGCAATTGAAAAGAGCAATTTAACTATGCCTGAAACAAACAAGCAATAAAAGAACTGTTGAGTTGGATACGGTGACTTACCTTAACTGGTTGAACAGGCTCAGCGCTGCTCCTCCTTCTCTTGCAAGGCTCCTTCCTAACATCTTGTACTTGGAAATCCTCAATCTTATCTTCATTGCACCCCCTTTGCAACGTGACACAAACTAGTTACTCGTCTCCTTGGAAGATAAATATGCATACTTTCTAGTCTGTGAGCAACACAAAAGGATGAGATTATAACAAAACAACACCACATAATGAAACATGCCACATCTCTTGCACACAATGAAATGAGCATTTACTATGTGTGCACTATGTAAAAACTAGGCATACCTTCGAACTGGATCTCGAGGTACTCTTGGAGAGCCTACTTTAGTGTAGAACCAAACCTTTATGTCACCTATGAGTTAGACAAGCCCCCACTATAGCATCCCTTAGTGTTTAAATCATTGACATGTTCTGTTATAGTGTTAGGTCAAGAACAGCAAGTAATCAAAGCAAACAGTCCTAGTATGGTTGGCTGATACAAACAAGCAGTTGAACATATATGTGAGCAAATCTTACATATCAAGAAAAGAAGCAAAGAAGGAGGCTTTCAGACCATCACTTGACTGACCAAATTAAAGGGGCATTTAAACATCATGTGCAACATATGAACTAACATAAACATTGCATATTCCAGATTCTATAATGAAATGCACATGTATTAGGTTATGCCATGTATGATGATGCCTAAATGTACACTATAGCAGGCAGGAGTGATTCATCATTGCACGCACAATTGAATTGCAGGTTAAGGGCCAGTTCTATTTCACCTTTTCAGAGCCTATTGTCAAAATAAGCCATAAAAGATGTAAAGAAGTCATTTTTGAGTTATGGGCTTGGGCTTAACTTATTTCACTTTGGAGGGGGATGTTTCGGGTAGAAGCTTACTAAAAATTGAAGGGAAGGGAAATAGTGAAATGACATTATTGTCTGCCTATATTACACTGAAAATGCCACTGCTCATGCCCGGATCACACCTGACCCTCAAGTAAAAACAAACACACAAGCATTCATTTCCACTTGCATCTCCTCTCCCCTTTCCCTTTACCTCAACCCCCTTCCTGTAGCGCTAGGGTTCCTCCGGCGAGCCATCGCCACTGGTCTCATCTGGCCTGGTCCTCGATGATGCTCTATCCAGCTAGGCTACATGGCCGGCGGGTAGGGCCAAATCTCCCCGGCTGCTCCTCCCTCTGGCGCCGCCCCTCATTCTCATGGTCTCTAGCAGCTGCTCCACTGTGGTCCGTCCAATGCACTACTCCGGCGGGCGCACACAACTATGGCCGATGCCACATTGCGGCATATAGCGCCCGTTCGGACCCGTTGGAGAAGCTACATACGGAGCTGGTGGCTACCCCTCCCCGCTTCTTGCTAGACCATAGGCCAGAGAACCACCGTTTGCCAAAAAGCGCCCCAGGCAAAGGAGACAACAAGTCTCGAACCCCAGGCGAAGTGTGAGGATCGCGTGTGGTGTGGGACAGGGCTTGCATGCTTCAAAGCAGCAAGGAGTGCTAATCAGGAAACTATGTTGGGCGAATGAAGGGGACCAGATTTCGGATGACACATTGCTTGCTTAAGCGCAATTGTTCCAACAACCACTAACCGACAAACACATCAAGGCCATTCTGGCTTTTTTGGTTGGGAGCCCTCAATCCTCCCCTTGCTTGATCATGATGAGGTGGTGGACTGTACACACTAGTGCCCGGTCCGTGGAGTTCTTGCTAGGATTTCGCAATGAGTACACAACCATACAAGGTCCTTGTGTGGAACGTCCGTGCTTTGAATAGCCCGGCTCGTAGATGTGCCATTAGCCAGGTGGTGTTCACAAGGAATCCTGCGGTGGTTTGCTTCCAGGAGACTAAGATGGAAGTTGTAACGCTTGACATTGTAAGGCAGTGCCTTGGTAATAAATTCGATCGCTTTTTCTACCTATCGGCTGTTGGTACATGGGGTGGGATCCTACTCGCTTGGGATTCCTCGCTCATTGCGGTATCCACCCCCCACTACACCAGTAACACTCCGACCGCACTTGTGCAACCTTGCGAAGGGAAATAATGGTGGCTAACGGGAGTATACGGTCCACAGCTTGACCATGAGAAGATTTACTTCATGCAAGAACTCATTGATATCCGTGACCTTCAGGTGGGGCCCTGGGTGGTCGTGGGGGATTTCAACTTGCTTGTAAGCCCTGAGGACAAGAGCAATGAGTTGATCAACAGACGAATGATGGCCCGGTTTCGCAGGCGTCTTAACATGCTCGAGCTCAAAGAGTTATATCTCAATGGTAGACGGTATACATGGTCGAAAGAGAGGGCACGAGCAACCCTGGAGAAAATCGATCATGTCTTCTGCACCAATTCCTGGGAGGATTTGTACCCAAATAACCTTGTCACGACGCTGAGTACCATGGTGTCCGATCACACCCCTATGCTGCTGAATCTTGATGCCGAATTGAACATGGGCCGGAGGTTCAAGTTTGAATCCTTTTGGAAGAGGCGGATGGGTTCTTTGATACAGTAAGGGACGCTTGGGAGTCGGTCCCTCATGGTGGAAACCCTTATGTTATTCTCGACCAAAAGCTTAGGGCCATGGCCAAGGCCTTGAAGAAGTGGAGAGACCGGTGGGTCAACAACATTAAGATGCAAATCGCAATTGTGTTTGAGGTCATTCTCCGGCTTGATACTGCCATGGACACAAGAGATCTCTCCTCTCAGGAGCGGGAACTGCGCAAGATTTTGAAAAGGAAGCTGCTTGGACTGTCCTCCCTTTAGCACATGATTGCCAGATTGCGTTCCCGCCTCCTCTTTCTTTGTGATGGGGACGCGAACACCAAGTTATTCCACAGCCACGCTCGTCACCGCCAGCGGTGCAACATGATCACCGTTCTCAGGCAAGGAGAGGCTGTTGCCATGGGCCAGGACAAGCTGTCATGCATGGTGGATGGATTCTACGATCGATTGTTGGGCGAGGCCCCACCGGGGACACATGCTCTTAACCTGGAAGTCCTGAACCTGCCTCATAGAGACCTGACACACCTCAAGGTGCCTTTCACGGAGGAGGAGATTGAGCAAGTAATCAAATCTATGCCCATGGACAAGGCACCGTGGCCGGACGGCTTCACCGGTAGGTTATATGCTTCATGCTGGCACATAATCAAGGACGACATCATGCGTGCCATGGACCTCTTCCACCAAGGCGACATGCGGGGACTACCGTGATAAAAAAAGCCATTGTTACTCGAAAACTCAAAACGGTGCCCGGGCTCATCTGCTCCCTCTCAGCAAAAAATTCAAAACAAATACTAGGAAAATTCAAAAAAATCCAATTTTTTTGTGGTGGTAGATAATTTGACGCGTGAGGTGCACCCCAAAATTCAACTTATTTGGACATCTGAGCAGCTCTCGGCAAAAAAGACAAATCGGGTCAAAATAGTGCATGAACAGTGAACATTTTTACATACCCTGATTTTGTCTTTTTTGCCGAGAGCTGCTCAGATTCTCAAATGAGATGAATTTTGGGGCGCACCTCACGCGTCAAATTATCTACCACCACAAAAAAATTTGGAATTTTTTGAATTTTTCTAGTATTTTTTTTTTGAATTTTTTTCTAAGCGTGGGTGCAGATGAGCCCGGGTGCAGATTAGCCGCACTCATTGTTACTCTACTTCCCAAGATCGATGGAGCGGTGGATCTAAAGGACTTCCGTTTGGTCAGCCTCATGCACAGGGCAATAAAGATCTTCGACAGGGCAATGGCCGTCAGGTTGGCCTCCGATCTGCCCATGCTTGTTGGCATACACTAGAGTGCTTTGATCAGAGGACGATTGATCCACGACAACTTCATGTTGGTCCAATGCATGGCACGCCGGCTCCATGCCCTTCGAGAACCCACGATCATGCTTAAGCTTGACATCACGAAAGCCTCCGACACGGTACAATGTCCTTTTCTCCTTGAGGTGATGCGGACGATGGGTTTTGGAGCACGGTGGATCGAGTGGGTTTGTGGACTCCTGGCCACATCTTCTACGCGAGTTATGGTAAATGGATACCCCGGCAAGCCCATATACAATGCATGGGGCATGAGGCAAGGTGCGCCTCTCTCACTGATGCTCTTCATCTTGGCTATGGAGCCGTTGCACAAAATGTTCCAACTGGCGGCCTCCCGTGCTCTCCTGACTCCACTGGCCAGAGCGGGGATGGAACAGCGACTATCGCTTTTTGCTGATGATGTGATGCTTTTTATCAAACCGACCGAAGCGGATCTATGTGCCAGTGCCTGGATCCTTCAGTTCTTTGGCGAGGCATTAGGCCTTAGAGTGAACCTCACCAAGAGTACAACATTGCCGATCATATGCACTACAACTGATATGGAAAGGGTGGAGCAATTCCTGGGATACCCAACGGGCACATATCCTTGCAAGTACCTTGGCCTCCCGTTATCAATAAGAAAGCAAACGTCAGCCTAGCTCATGGGTCTTGTGGACTGCCTGGCGCGCAAGTTACCAACTTGGAGGGCTGCCTCTATGCCTAAGAGCGGACGCTTATTGTTGATCAAATCGGTCCTTTGTGCCACACCAATTCATGCGATGATGGTGCTCGACATCCCTCAGAAAGTGATCAAGGCCATGGTGAAAATCTGTAGATGGTTCCTTTGGTGTGCACGCGAGAGCGCGAATGGTGGTCAATGTAGAGTGGCCTGGGAGGCTGTGTGTGCGCCTAAGTGGGCGGGAGGTCTGGGCCTGCTGAAAGGATCGAGAAGAGGTGTCTAGAGGGGGGTGAATAGACACTAAGCAAGAAAAGTTGCAGTTTTTAATTTCTTTAAGTTGAAGTGGAGTTTTGGCACAAGTTTAACATTCACAATACATATCAAGAAAGCATGCAAAGAGTATATGAGCAGCGTAAAGTAAAGCATGCAATTTGCAAGGATGTAAAGGGATGGGATTGGAGTGTGCAAATGCAATTTGGAGACACGGAGATTTTTGAGCCGTGGTTCCAATAGGTGGTGCTATCGTACATCCAGGTTGACGGAGACTTCAACCCATGAAGGGTAACGGTTGCGCGAGTCAACGGAGGGCTCCACCCATGAAGGGTCACTACTAGGAAAATGCTTATAGATAGAAGTTTACTAGTAGCGAGTTTCTTTTACCCCACGCTACTAGTAAGTACCAGTAGCGCTGTGTGGAAAACACGCTACTACTAACATATAGCAGCAGCGTTTGTTTGTTTGGGCCGCGCTACTGTTACATGGGCCGCGGGGTAGCATCTATAGCCCACTTAGCTGTAGCGTTTGTTCTGAAAGGGCACTACAGCTGGTGGGCTTAGCAGTAGCGTGGTGCTCCAACCAGCGCTACTACTAACGCTAAAGAAAACCGGTCCGCGAGCGCCCCCACACCGCCCTCGTCTCACACAATCCCCTCCGCCCGACGACGATGCCGCCGTGGTTAGGGTTCGTCCCCGGCTGCCTCACCCCCATCGACGGTGCCGTACACCGCCACCACGCGCGGTCGCCTCTCGCCTCCTTCGATGCTCCAACCCCGTAAGTCCCCCTCTCAATCTCGTCCTCCCTGCGCTCGCCACAGTAGCCCCTCTCGATCTCTCGGTTTGGGTTTGTCCTAGGGGCTCCAATTGATTTGCCGCGAATGAGGGTTGTGTTGGGCTTAGTCAGAGAGAGAGAGAGAGAGAGAGAGAGAGAGAGAAGAAACATTGAGGGTTGTGTTGGGTACCTGCTGCTGTGCGCGGCGGCAGCACAGTGCGGATGGTCCGGATCCGGGGGCCGCGGTGACGGGAAGAGTGTGGGAGGTGACGGTGGTTCGGGCAGGGGAGGAGGAGAAGAGCAGCATCATGGCTTGAAGTTTACGGGGAGTGGAGTGGAGAGCAGAGCAGAGCAGAGTAGGGAGCAGTGGAGTGAGAGTGAGAAACAGAGAGCGAGTGGTTGGTGTAATAAGTGCTGGAATGGATTTGGATGCGTCTAGTAGTATAGGAAGGAGTACCAATATTTTGCTTGACTTGACCTGCCAAAGTCTTTGCTTATTTATGTTTTCTTTTTCATCCTTGCCATAAACTACTCCTAGCATGTCAGTAATTTATATACTTCATTTGTGTCGGTCGATTTTGTGTGAAGCCATGAGGCCGAGACCGAGTAGTATTTCATCACATACTAGTATTTTGCTCGAAGCCATGAGGCTCATGTTTGATTTTTTGCTTTGTGGTTGGGCGGTTTCGACTTTTCTAATGTGATGTTATGGATATTGCTTCTATAGGAGTGTAAGTGCTCGGTTTAGTGTGCTTTGTTGTGAGAAATCATCAAGATTTAGGATTACTGATAAGAAGGGGGTAGTTTATTTAGTGTGCTTTGTTGTGATTAACGAAGATGAGATGAGATCAAAGTATTGTTATGTTTTTCCATATATTTGTTTGTTACATCTCTAGATTATTGAGCTACTAGTATTGTTTAACCTTGTGTTTAGTGCAAATTTCATGCTGATAGCGACACTTCATCTGAAGAGTTGGGGACATTAGTTTACTAGATTGCTAGCTTTATGATTGTTGGACTGAACTTTATGTTTACTTTTTAGTTGTTATTTTGCTTGCCATGTGAACTCTAGCTATGAAAACTTTATTTTTAGTTTTTAGATCGTTAATCCTTTAATCATATTGCTTTAGGGAAATGGTGCCACCACCACCACCACCACCATGTCGACGGTGCAAGTCAAGGTGCGCCAGCAGCCTTGCAACTGGCACGCTGTTTGGCATCTACTTCGAGTCTAGTTTTCTTCATGCGGCGGTAATAAATTATATGAAACTAGTAACTACTATTTTGTTTTTAGTGTTATTGGAATTAATGCATCGTGTATATATCATTTTGCTTTTTGTACACACATCGTCCCATGCAATGTGAGGTCAGAATTCAACAATCTGACTGGAGACTCTGTGACCTTTGAGGCTCCTGGGGGCCCCTACACTATGGAGATTGAGAAAGGACGAAAGATGACGTGGGTGGGAGGAGATGGATGGTTGCGTTTCATCGACAACATGCGTATCACCGGTGGTGAGTTGATCAGCTTCTCCTTCAGAGCTGAAAGACCCAAGCTGGCCATGATTTATATCAACAAAGCAGAAGATTATGAGGATGATGAGGATGATGACGACCCACTCGGTGATGCCATTGTAGCTCAAAGAATGAAGTTGAGCGAGGAGGAGGTGTTCAACCTATGGGACATCATTCCGCCATGTGCTGACTTCGTCGGGGTGCCATTCGTGACCCGCTTGACAAGTACCATGGTTGATCGACATATGATGGTGTAACGCCCCGGATTCGATGCGCCAGGTGTCTGCCAGTTATTCGCCTTCGTTGCAATGTCATCTGCTTGTGTGTTGCATTTTACCATGTCATCATGTGCATTTCATTTTGCATACGTGTTCGTCTCATGCATCCGAGCCTTTCCCCGTTGTCCGTTTTGCAATCCGGCGCTCCTATGTCACCCGGCGTCCCCTTCTTGCCTCTCTTCGTGAGCGGGTGTTAAACTTTCTCGGAATGACCTGAGGCTTGCCAAGTGGCCTTGGTATACCACCGGTAGACCGCCTGTCAAGTTTCGTGCCATTTGGAGGTCGTTTCATACTCCAACGGTTAACCGGGTAACCGCAAAAGCCCCTCTCTCTTTGCAGCCCAACACCCCTTCCAAAGTGGCCCAAAAGCCAGCTAACTCCCCTCCATGCTCTCGGTCGTTCGATCACAATCGTGTGGGCGAAAACCGTGCTCCATTTGGACTCTCCTAGCTCCCTCTACCTATAAAACTAGACCTCCCCCGAAATATTCGGGTCATTCTACCCTAACCCTAGCAAAATCGCCCTCCGCCGCCAACGGACGCGTCCGCACCTCGCTGGACACGTCCGCCCTGCGCCCCCTCGTCCAATCCAATCCGGCCACGTGGCCTCCCGCGCCGCCCCGCCGCCACAGGCCCGGCGAGCCCATCGCGGGCCCGCCC